>NC_091475.1:190454904-191054904 GCF_036971445.1 Narcine bancroftii | reverse complement strand
GTGTGTCTCTTAAGGCTAAAATGATCTCACCCAGCATCATCTGTGAACTAAAGCAATGGTCATGAAGTAGCCACGGATGTCACAGTGGCTAATTTGAGAGAGTAATGAGTCGCAGTTGAGAGGAAGTTCAAACAAAACTGTTTACTTTACAGACACGTGCAACCTTTTTAAAAACTTTGCGTCACGTGCCTGATGACGTCACCGCGTTGTGACGTCATGACTTTCGGCAGCCAGCTCACTGGAACTTGTAGTGCCGCTACAATGACCTAATATTCCCCAAGAGTTGAAGATGACATCCTCTACCACAGTATCATGTCAACAAGATATTTACGGAGAATCCTGCAGCTCTGGCAGAGGGTGTTCTTCCGTTGTAATACAAAGCATGTGCCAGAACATGACATAAATTGTCACTTAATTAACACAGGTGAGAATGTATTAATACCATATGGTCGAGGCAATTGTTTCCTATTTAGCATGGAATAATACTGAGGAATGATATTTCCAAGAAAATAAAGATGTTTATATTTATCCACCACAAAGCAGTTCCAGAACATATAGGATAGATTAGAATCATTGTCCATTCCCATATTACTGTTTATTACGGTGTCCTACCTTAACATAGGAGGGTAGACCTGATAGGTTTATAAAATTATAAAGCAAAGACAGTCTGAATCATTTTCCCAAGATAAAAATGTCAAATATGAGAGGACGTGTTTAGGGTGAGAGAGATAAGTTTAAAGGAGATGTGTGGGGTAAGTTTTTTTCACAGAGAGAATGATAGAATGCCTGAAATAGTGGTTGGCTGCAGATTTTTTTGGAGTAAGAGCATGGTAACAGGGCCTTCTGGCCCATGCCTGCAATCTACACCCATGTGACCAATTAACTTTGATTTTTTTAAAAATTTAAACATACAGGGTATCAGGCCATTTCAGCCCAGAAGTCTGTGTCGCCCAATTTACACCCTATTAACCTACACCCCTGGTATGTTTTGAATGGTGGGAGGAAACCAGAGCCCCTGGGGAAAGCCCACGCAGACACGGGGAGAACATACAGGTCCCGATCAGTGGCGCTGTAAAGGCATTGTGCTACCGCCCATAACTAACTAACCCCGTATGCCTTTGCAAAGTAGGAGGAAACCGGAACATCTGGAGAAAACACGTGGATACAGGGAGGCCGTACAAAATCCTGCCAGTCAGCAGCGGATTCAAGCCCAGTTTGCTGGTGCTGTGATCGCATTATGCTAATTGCTACACTAACCGTGTCGCCATATGATATCACAAGACATATGATTGTAGCATGGCTTTTAGACCGACACATGAATATGGACGGAATATGAGAGATATGACTCATGCGCAGACAGAAGAGATTTAGTTTAGTTTGTCACTGTGTTCGGCACAGATGCTGTGGCCCAAAGGCCCTGTTCCCGTGCTGTTTTGCATATTTTTCAAAACTAGTAATGCATCATTATATTGAGGGTGATTTGATTGTACACGAGTACACCAAGTCCTAATTATCTGGTTATCCAACCAAAGGGAGCATCTGGGAATCTGGGTTAGATCCTGCCCATGGATAAAGTCACTGTATCTCACACTTGGTGCCCCAGGGGATCAAGCCCTTGTGTCCCGCCAATACACAGGAACGTTCCACAATCTGGGTAAGCACCCAGGATACCAAAGTAAAGATTATTGTGTTGAGAATCCCTTTAACAGAGGCACTTTTGTTCTTTTGATTTGGTTTTACTCTGAAAAGTCGAACCAATCAGTGAAAAGTAGGGGCATCGAGGAGTTACCACCTTGTACTCAGAGGGAATTGGGTTGAGGATCCCTCGGGTCACTTTTCAGAAAGCTGTCAGGAAATGGAGATATTTTACATATTTGAATTATTGGGCTGCATTGAAGTGGGCACCTGAAGAAGATGGAAAGCTAGTAATATAGAAGCAAGAAAACTAGACCGTACCCATACCATCAGATGTCTTTTTACCAGATGCTCCCTTCCAACCCCTTTTCCTCCGTTCATCATTCCCAGACTGTGGTTTTAATCAAAGCAGGGGATTATTAACTTTTGGCTAAGGAGCTTGTGCTGCTTGTCTGTATAATAACCACACAGTTAATTAAGTTTCCAATGTATTAGACATTTAATTAAGATGACATAAGAGGCTACACGAGGATTCTTCTCCTTTTACATTATAGATTTCCATCAGTCATTTAACTTTCCTGAGTAATTTTAAATAACCAATCTGCTTTAGTACGCCAGATATTTTTGTTCCCACCCATACCCTCCAGTCTGTATTTTGTTCACCTAGTATTTCTGACGTTATTTCTCAGTATCTCTTTCCTTAATTCACTCGGATGCTGGAGGAGAGCTGGTTATTTGAACACATGACATTGCAAAAGCAGCCCTTCCTTAATGAGTTTCTACAACCCACAGGCAGGCAGTTTCTCCCAGACGCAAGCACCTAGAAATTAGACCCTTAGCCGTTTCGGCATGCTGAATGAATTCAACATATGGCGGTAATACCACAAAGTGGCAGCTTCATAAGAAATCATTCAATTGGACCATCCTTGCTTCAAGAAACCACCATCAAGGGTTGCACCTTACCCTCTCCAATGATCTATGTGCAGGTAAATACTAATAACAAGTCATCAGCATAGGGGGCAGTGGAGATAAGTGAGAATATTGAAGGAAGAGGGAGAGGATAAGCAGGGTGGTGAGGGGTGTCGGGGTACATGGGGCTCCTGGAACAACTTTGCCATAATGAAGTAAGTCCAATACCACCCAAGATACAGGTGGCCACCTAAGCTCCCAAGATCAGTCAGGCTCACAGATGAAGGGATCTGTGACCCACATTTACCAGTTCACAGAAGAAGCTTCCATCTTTATTGAGCACTGCCAACACCAATATGTTTTCTGATAAAAATTTTATGGGTGGAAGATACGAATTCCATACTCAGGGTGACATGTGGGCCAGGATAAATTTCCCAAGCGGTGGCATTTCAACAGGAAATGGGGCAAGAAGCTCTTAGAACAGGCAAAGTTATATTGAAACATGTGTCAATGCTCAGAGGGTAACTGGTCACCTGCTACCATTCTTAAAGTGGTACCAAACTTCATTGTTTATACATGCTGCTCCTTTCACCCCCATGGAGTTACTATTTTAATTAATTATTCTTTTTTGGTCTCCATCCTATTACAGACCTTCCTTTTGTCCTCCCCTTTTCACCACACCAGTGCATTTTTTAAATTTCACCAGACCCACAAGAGGTTACCAACCTAAACCATTTCCCTCCTGAAACTCCATGCACTGCCGAGAACTTCCAGCATTTTTTGCTTTAGGTCTCAGACTTACAGCATCTGTAAGTCCTTTGGCGTTCCTCTCCTTCTACTTCACCTGACCTTGCAAATATATTTCCTACCTCAAGTAGGATTTTAAGATTATGGAAAAGGTTTGATGGCGTAGGCACAGAGAAAATATTTTTGTATGTCAGTGAATACAAAACTGAGGGTTGAAGTTTTACCTTAAAGTACAAAGAGAATATCAGAGAAGCAGAAAGGTTCCGTGTGATTTTGGGTGCTACTTAAATTAAAGTATAAATCGTGTTTATTAAGAAATTACTGTACTGCAGGAGATTTGAGGCAAGGAGCTCGCGCGGGCTGGTGGCTCCGGTCAAGGGACTTGCACCAGGGTGCAGACAGTTGGAGAGTGGCTGAAGAGGTACTAGGTATTGGAATCGAGATGCAGGAGGGTGCTGACGGGGGCTTCCTAATCTTCTCAGAGGTTTGGATCTGGAGCTCAGGTTGCCGAAGGTTTGGACTGAAGTCTGTGCAGAGGCTGTGGGAGCACTGGAGATGAATCCATGGATACTCAGTGACTCTGAGAACTCTCTTTTGCTTCTCTTTCTCTAACTATAAGGGTGCCAGGCAAGTTCTGCTGAAGGCAATTTTTTTCTGCCTTACGATAGACTACAGGAAATTTCATGTACTATTACAATCTTTGTTTTATTACATGACAGTAAAAGAATCTTGAATATTACTGCTCCACTATCAATTCTCTTTAAACCTTGCCAACTTTGAAGAATTTTTTTTCCAAAGTAATAAGCAATCTTCATCAAACCCTAGCTATAATCAATGCAACATTCATTTATTAAAAATAGCAAATACTCTACAATGGCAAGAAAAGTGCTGTTGTATGTTCCTCAAAGTGTTGTCTGCCAAGATCACAGTTGTTGGTCTAATAGCTGCAAGGAACTGTAGCTGATCAATAGTGAATACACAGCACAATGTTAGAGAAGGGTCTTGTAATTGTAGATCACAATCTCTATGAAACAACAGTACAGTTTTGTTGCCATTAAAATTCAGTCAGTTAATTACTCAGCAGATCACTTAAAAATCACACTGATGGACTTACTGGAGTTCTGCCAGTATCTGTGGACCATTCCCCAAGCTAGAGTCTCCACTTTCAGGCTAGGAGATGAATTTTAACTTTAGTTTTAAATTTGGACTTGGCCTTCATCGGCCTGTCTCGAAGAAATTCTGTGCTCAAAATAAAATATTCACATATTTTCCTGAAGCCCTTAAATTTAGAAGTCACTAAAACTTCAGTGGAACACACACAATTTTTACACCAAGGAATTTAAAGCCTAAATCACCATATTTATAAAATGCAGATTTATAAAAAAGCCAATTTTAAAATATTTGTACTACATCCAATTTAATCATCCATTCTGCAGTCCAAATAAAAGTGAAGCTGCAAAGTCTGAGTCAAAATGGAGAAATTGACATGAACCAAAATCCCCCCAATCATTAGCTGTCCAACACAAGCTGCTGTGCAAGTAGCCTGAATTAAAGTTTTCACAGTGCAGCACAGACACGGAACATCAGGGCCTCAAGATGCCAGCAGGTGCAAAGAGAAGGAAAGCATGAAAAGTCAACAGATGCCGTGGTTAAAGATCACAAGGCTGGAGATACTCAGCTGGTCAAACAGTGTACCTCGATGAAGGGCTCAAGCCCAAAAGATTGGTTATGTATCTTTGTCTTTGCTCCATCAAGTCCACTGTTTGACCAGCGGAGTTTCTCCAGCCTTCGGTTCCAGGTTCAAAGAGAAAATGGGCTGGTGAATGTACTGCCAGCTTTTTCCAAGACCCTCATATTTATGAAACAAAATCTATTTATTTATTCGTATTTATGAATACTGGTCCTGCATACTTATTGTTTGTCTGTTTCTGTGCAATATCTAGTTGTGCGTCTGCAGGCTTTGCGCCAAGGACCGGAGAATGTTGTTTTATCGTGTTGTACTTGTTACAATCGGATAACAATAAACTTGACTTCTCCACACTGACCATCAAATACCCATTTTTAACCTCACCTTAACTTCATCCAATTTTTTTTTCCACCTTGCCATCAGCTCCCCCCATATTTTTTCTGATCCAGATACATTCTGAAAGTAACAGTGTGAGTAAAGCATCACAGAATGATTAGTGGGTAAGGAGGCCATTTGACCCATCAATTCTTGTACAATAATCTATAAATCTGAAAGATATGGAGGGCAGCAGATATTTTCTGGAATGAGTTAAGCACTTGGATATTATCTTCATTGAAATGGATGGGCTTCAAATGGATTCTGCAGAAGTTTGTCCCACATACAGGAGACACACCAAGACTTGCTCAACATTAATTCATAGGGAAACAGATTCTATTTTATTAATTTTTCAATATATTTTAATTGTCAGCTGTTGATCATCTAATTATAATCAAGGATTTATTGTCTGCTCTGTAAATAGCACAGATAGTTTGATGCTTGATCTCACACAAAGCATGTTCTTGTGTAAGCTCAATTTCAGAAAGTGTCATGGGAAAGGTACCTCATCTTCCAGTTAATGGACGTCTAATAAATTCTCAAACTCTCCATAGCTGCACACAATAAGTAATGTTAACATGAATGATAATGCAGAGAGATGAAGCAAATTGCACTGCCCTGGTGCCTTTTCATTCCTCTTTCACCTCGGTGCCTTCTTCGTCCCATGATGTCTGAACTCACAACTTTGAAACATTTATCCGGTTCAGCTTCCTGTTTAAAGAGTAAGGCCAATATGGGTAGCACGATTAGTGTAGCAGTTGGGGCAATGCTATTACAGTGTCAGCGACTCAAGTTCAAATCCAGCGCTGCCTGTAAGGAGTTTATATGTACTCCCCATGTCTACATGGGCTTCCTCCATGTGCTCCAGTTTTGTCTCACATCCCAAAGATGAACAGGGTTAGAAGGTTAATTGGTCACATGGTGTATTTGGATGGTGAGGGCTCGTGGGGCAGAATGGTCTGTTACTGCTCTGTATGTTTACTTTCCTTGCATTCTTTTCTAGATTGAAATATAACAATGACCCCCTTCTAAATCTTTCACCTCATTTCAAATATTCAACCAAGCACTTTTAGTTTTATCTCCCTGATAATGCCTGATGCAATTCCTCTCCATCCCTTGCTCGCCATTGCAATTAACTCCAGCAGACCTGAAATCACCTGAGATACACCCTTGAACTGTTGCCCACCGCCCTCGATCCTGCAACAGCCCTGACCAGCACATCCATCAACCTAGCATTACAAATGTTTACCCACCCACCTGGCCCATCCTGTCAACTGCAGGTCCCAGTTCCCACCCTCACACTGAAAGACCCTGCCACTCCCATCAAACTGCAGGCCTTGGTGCCTCGTCCCTGCCAACAGGTCATTGACATTCAATGCTGGAGTTCAGAAGCTAAAGATGTGCTACATTCAGTCACTTGTATACTTAATTATTGAGTGGAATGCTAATAGTCTAAATAGTTGGTGACACTGCCCTGAAGATACATTTAGGTTACTAGGAGGACATCCATTCTATCCTAAAGAGGGCGCCTAGTCATTCCTCAATTGTAAGGTGCTCCATTGCCCTATCCAATTCTCACATGTTCTCTCTCCACCTTCCATTTCTCTCTTACTCCTTTCCTGCAGAGACAGATTACTCTATCTGACCTCAAATGAACTCAACATCATGTTCCAAGGTTGAGTTTGGCCTACGTTCTGCCAAAGTGTTCAGGGTCACATCATGCCTTGCCTGCCAGTTCACTTTGAGGCTGTGTTGACACATGGCCAGGAGCAGACAAGTAGGCTTGGTTTTAGATGTGATACACCACAAGGGAATGTCTCAGATTCGGGACCATTTTCCTGGAGTGTCACCTTCAATCCTTGCTCAGTACTGTGGAAAGGCAGTGACGTCATCCCATTGAGAGCGTGTGAAACAAAAAAAATCCTCTAGATATAGAACACCTTTCTCAGGCTCAGATGTCAAATCTGACATAATATTTATTTATTTACTTACTTATATTTATATATGTATATTTGTCCTGAGTATGTACTGTTTGCCTGTATGTGTGTAATGTCTGCATGCTCTGCACTGAGGACCGGAGAATGCTTTTTCATCAGGTGGTACTTGTACAATTGGATGATAATAAAGTTGAACTCGACTTGATGTCATTATAGAAGCAGAAGACAGGTCGGTGCAGATGAGGAAAAGCTGCTTGGGCTGGATTTCAGGTTGCTTGTGGTTGGTCGAAGTTTTAATTTTGTACGTGAGAAGACTTTCGCTTCAGAGTATCTCTTAGCTAAATGCCACCACATGCAGCTAGAGAAGAAGATCACATCTAACATAAACTTTCATGGTAATGTAATGATTTGAATCTCTAACATTAGGAATCTTGTGGTTGTGTCCATCAGTTATGGTTAGGAAATTATTTAATTGTGGGATTCAAAATTATGAATAGCTTTGGCAGAGTAAATAGAACACTGAACAGTGCAGCTCAAGAACTGCCCCTCTGTCCCACGATGTTTGTGCCGCACATCACACCCAAATTACAGGGAAACTGTTTTCCCTGGCCAGAAACAGGGTTCACGGGGTTGAGGAAACCAGCAAAAGAGTCAATGGGGAAAATAATGTGAATTTCTTTCATACACAAAGGGAATTTTATGATTTGGAATACAATGCCTGAATAGATAGATGATGGATGCAAGTTCACCACTTTTTTAAGCAAAAAATAGAGTTTAAACACAATAAATTATTTATAAAAGAAACCATTCAATATCTCCTTGTACCCTCAGTGTCGTAGTTTTTAACCAAAAATAGACTTTTTCACAATAAGTTATTTTTAAAAAACTGTTCAAAATCTCTTCCCACCTTTAGTGTTATGTCCATATATTCTCATCATTGCACGCTTTTCCTATTTATACTAATGGTACGACTGCGGCACCTTGTCATTACTCTCCCCTCTCTTTTTTGAGGGGCTTCCCCTCGGTCTCAGCCTTTCAATGCCCAGTGACAGAAGAACCCTAGACTATTGTCCTTCCCTGCAGTGCCCTCGCATTGGCTGCACCAAGTTCCAGTGTGTCTCTCAGCACACACTTTTTTTTAAAACCAAAAATAGACTTTATTCACAACAAATTATTTTTTAAAAACTGTTCAAAGTCCTTTCCCACCCTTAGTTTCGTGCCCATTCATTTCCATATTTCCACCTCTGTGGCACTTTGACATCACTCCCCCTTAGCAGCCTCACAAAAAGGAACTGGGAATACAATGAAGGAAAGTAAATAGGAAAGGGAATGAAGCCACGATCGGGTGGCAGAGGGCACTTGCGTAAAAAGACTGGGTGAAAAGAAATGGGGTTTGCACTGAGCAAATAGGGACAAGCAGATGATAGCCACAAGATACCCACGATCGTGTGAAGAGGAGGTGGTTGCTTTACATAATCTTAACATAGGACATGACATGAACAGAACTGTCTGCCCACAATGTTCAAATTAAACTAAAACACAAAACCCCCTTTTCTCTGTATATTCATGCGTTGACCTAGATGTCTTGTAAATGCGATTATCATAGCTGTTTCCATCACTACCCTGGGGAAAAAAGATTCTGACTGTTGACCCAGTCTATGTCTTTCTTAATTTTATAACTTGTATCAGGTCTCCTCTCAGCCTCCAATGCTCCAGAGACTTTGACTTCTAAAATCTTCTTCCTCTCCAACAGTTCCTCTGGGTTGAGGAAGTCTTGCTTCAGCTCCAATTCTACTGGGTCTGAGGTGGCTGATGAGATCAATCCTTGTGTTCAACCCTAACCCTCAGGACCTACTTGATAAGAGTTTGTGAAGTTTGGGAGGTGGTACATTCCTTTTCTGGCTTATGCTGGCCTTTTGCATGTACCCCAATAATTGGCTCTTCATGCCAGTCCAAATGCTCCTTCCACTTCTTATATGGGCTTGGTTCAGGGATTCCCGTGAGTTATGCTTCAAGGAACATCCCTGAATCATCTCCCAAAAATCGGCAAGGGAGTAGAAAATGTTGTCCAAGACTGGAGGGCATTTTTGCAGGTGTTGTCTTCAAGTCTGCCTTTGTACCATGATCAGACAATGACATCCATTTGGTAATCCCTTGCCAATATTGGAACTCAGGATATGGTGATGACTTAGGAAATCTGGAGTCCAGCACAGAAATAATGTGGCCTATCCTTCAGAGGTCAGTAAGTGGAAATGGGCTTTAATGGCTGAAGACTGAATGATGGTGGTGTTAGATCATTCTCCTGCCAATAGAAACAGCCACTAAAATGATCATTGAATGTTTGAAATTACAGCAAGAAAATGCTATTTGGTCCACGGTGACGGGACAGGATCATATTGTTTTAGCTCAGCAATAAATGCATACTGCTTGTTCATATTTACCGCAGACTAGACTTCTGCATAGATTCCCTCTCACAATTGAACTGACGTGGGAGGCATCCCATTAGCTCTGCCAGCATTGTAAATTCACCGAGAAGAACAGAGGTTGCCCGCTGCAGACGAAGTGTGGCACCATGTGTCTAGGTGACAGAGAGCACCGTGCATACCTCTGCCACAGTTCGACACAGCCGCTGTTACCCTGAACTCAAGCTTATCTACCAAAGGAACAAAGTGGCCATATCAACAGTTTCCCTGGAAAACCTTGCAGCTCCTGACCAAAAGCACTGGGTGCAAAAAAAAGGACAAACAAATTAGCTCAGAAAATATGATGATGGATATTGTTCATGGGCCTTGGACCTGAAATATTAACTACTTTTCCTACTCGCCTGATCATTTTTTTTCCTGCATTTTCTGCTTTTATTTCATATTTCAAACATCTACTGTTTTTTTTTATGATTTTCACTCAAATCTCCAACAGACATCAGCCTGATGCAAGAGGATTGGCTCAGCGTACACAAGGGATGCTGAGTTCCAACTTCTGACGTCCAGCGCCACCACTGTAATTCCCACAAGCCAGAAATTAATCAGGCAGCAAGACAGTCAAACACATCAACATCCCGGGCACTCTCATCCCTTGAATTTTTTGAGTCAGAGGGACCTGCAGCACATTGACAGATACGGGCTATCGATCACCAGCAACTGCAGATGGAGGGCAGGATAATCACGGGCTTGTCTGCTTTTAGAATTGGATGGACGGGCTTCCCTTTCAAGATTTAAACAAACCTTCATTGAAATCACTAGCTAAACTTGGGTGACTTTATTGAACTTTGCTCTGCACCAAATGATCTCTCTCTGTAACTCTGCGTTTTTGTGCTGTTACTCTCTGGCTCTCTATGTGTGGGATCTCCACTGGTCTGCTCACAAAGCATTGAATGTTTGAAATTACAGCAAGAAAATGCTATTTGGTCCACGGTGACGGGACAGGATCATATTGTTTTACATGTGACGACAAATTTTTGAACTTGAACTTGTATGTTGGAAGATGCAACGTGCAAAAGAAAGTAGTTAGAATGTAACATCCACACCTTGAGGTAAAACTTTTAATTATTCCAAATCAAGAGAGTGTCACGGTGGCGTACTTACCCGCGTCGGGAGTGGTGCAGTCGCCGCTGATGACATAACCAAAGTGACTTGCAGGAGTAATAGCATTCATGAGAAGCAGTCAACATACAGGTGATGAATCTTAGACACGGGAGAGTGAGAATGTCAGCCAGTGAGAAGGTCAGAAGGGTTTGGCGGGCTGGTGTTTGGGAAGCTGAAGAATGCTGCGTTGTGTCTAAAGAGAATAAAGAAAGTCAACTCCATTTTGCGCAGAAAGAAATGAGTCAGTGTATTCTCTGATTATGTGTAAAATCAGTGTCATTATTTTAAGAGCTTGAGATCAGTGAAAGGCTTATTGGCTCTTAGGTGAAACAGAAAATGGGGGTTTGGCATTTGTAAAAAATATAACTCAAATATTACAATTTGACATGCCCTGAATTGGTCAATGCAGGGAGCTTTGCCTTCTATTTTGGAATCCAAAAAGGGAAGGAGACAGAAATGTCTCCTTACATTATTCATATCAATACTTTTATTTTAAGAACAAATTCTGTAGAAACAATAGAGGAAATGCTCCCACTTTATGGGATATGACTCAAGCAACAGAGCAAATTCTGCTGTGGCCTCTTCGTTCCGTCATTCCACTTTAGCCTCTGATGTTCAGTTTTCTAATCTTTGTTTACAGAAGCCCTCCCTGGCGATCTGCACACATCCAGTTTGGAATGCTGGAAGGTAGCACCAAACAAACCACTGACATCAGACTGAGTTCATTCCAACTTTTCCTGTCCCGTCCTGACTGAGAAATATTCGATCCAAAATTTACTTCCCTCCTTCAACTTGCTTGTTTCTTCAGAACTGAGGCTCAGGTGCACAATATTGCACAGTACAGGCTCTTTGCTCCATGATGTTGTGCCAACCCATAAATACCTCTCAGAAAAAACAAAAATTCTCCCTACCTCATAACCCTCTATCTTTCTTTCATCCATGTCCCCGTCGAAGCGTCTCTTAAATGCCCCTATAGTTCCAGCCTCTACCACCACCATACACAAAATTTGTATACTTCTGTTTGCTTGTAAAGGCGCACAAAGAGGTACCACGATTCTGGTGTCCCGACCGAGAAGAGAAAAGGAAGCAAGAGAGAGTCTTTCCAGAGACATGGGATGTCTTTGGATTCCACCAATGCCTCCATTGCCACTGCTCCTGCACTTCCATAACCTCCTGTAATCCTTAAAAACCTGTAATCATAATATGATTTTTAAAATGCCTTGCAGTTTGAGGAGAAGAAACTAAAATCAGAAGCATCAGTATACCAGCGGAAATAAAGGGTAGGAGAGAGGTACGAGATAGAAAGTTGCAAAAGTTGATTGAAAGGGCACACGAGCATGGAGGTTGCCAAAGGAGTAATGGCTGGAGTTTCTCCAAGAAGGCGCAGGCCAGGTATATTGCAAAAAAGAAGAAATATCTGAATGGAAAAGTAACACAGCTGTGGTTGACAAGAGAAGTCAGAGCAAAAGTTAAAGCAAAAGAGCATATAAGGAAGCAAAAAAAAGTGGCAAGTTAAAGGACTGAGAATCTTTTAGAAGGTTACAAAAGGCAACTAAAAAGGAAAAGACGAACTTTGAAAGGAAGCTCGCACATAATATCAAAAAAGGATACTAAAAGCTGACAGAAAATTTGGAAAAATTGTGATGGGAAACAAGAATGTGGCAGAGGAAACGAATGAGTATTTTACGTCAGTCTTCACTGTGAAGACATTAGAAGTATTCCAGACGTTCAAGGGTGATGGGAAAGAGAAGCGCAAGGAATCATAATCAGCAGCGAGAAGGTGCTTGGGAAATGGAATGGTCTAAGTCTCCCAGTCCAGATGAAATGCACCCTCGAGTTCTGAAAAAGTAGCTATGGAGATTGTGGAGGGATTAGTAATGATCTTTCAAGAATCAAGAGATTCTGGCATGGTTCCAGAGGAGGACTGGAAGATTGCAAAGGTCACCAATATTTAAAAAGGGAAGGAGGCAACAGAAAGGAAATGATAGACTTGTTGGCGTAACTTTGGTGGCTGGGAAGTTATTGAAATCAACTGTCAAGGATGAGATTACAGAGTATCTGGAGGTGCATGACAAGAAAGGCCGAAGTAAACATGGTTTCCTTCATGGAAAAATCTTGCCTGACAAATGTACTACAATATTTTGAGGAAACCAAAAGCAGGTCAGAGAAATGAGATGCAATGGATAGTGTATATTTGGATTTTCAAAAGGCTTTTGACAGGATGCCATACATGAGACTGCTTAACAAGATGAGAGCCTATGGAATTACAAGAAAGATACTAGTATGGGGTAGGGCATTGGCTGATCAGCAGGAAACAGAGAGTGGGAATAAAATGATCCCATTCTGGTTGGCTGTGCTATGCGACAGAATATAGAGATGTTTTTGGGAGATAAATTGGGGCAGGGTTTGTTAGTGTAGGTCACATACAAACACTTTAAAAGAGATCTTATTTAAAATATTGGAGCTTTGCTCATGCTAGACAGGCCGGGGCCTCAGAACCTTTGCAAAAGTTTTGAAGGGTTCCCAAGAGACTTCACCAATGGATTGTTGTTTACAAAAAGGCAACAGATGAGCGAGCTTGTCAGAGCCGCAGACAGTCTGGAGGGGAACTTGCTGTTATAAGAGGACCATGTTGTTTTGCAAACAGAGAGGGTCAAACAGGGAGAGAGGGAGAGAGAGAGAGAGATCACTTCTATAGTTTTACAGTCAGCAGCAGCTGGGACTGGAACAGGACAAGCTGGCAAGCTTGTGGAAAACCCCATTTGGAAGACGGGTTTTGAGGGCTTAGTTCAGCCTGGTCAAAGTCCTTGTTGTTCATGCAAGAGGAGAGGACTGGATGTCTAATGCTTCATTTGGAATAAGAGAAACAAAAAGGCACTCTGTGGTGACCTGAAAGAAAGAGGTTATCATTTGGAAAACCCTGAGGGGAAAAGTTTCTTTGGCAAGACACTGGGTGTCCATCGAACAACAAATCTCTCTCTGAAAACCGACAAGAAATTTCCTGAGTGGTAACCATTTACCTTTCAAGCACCAAAGCCTGGTGAACTTTAAAAATGTTAAATTCTGTACACAGAATAAGAATTGCCTGCAACCAGTGAATTGGAGGAATGAGAAGTGAGATTGGATGGTGAACCAAAGAACTTTTCTGAACTTACACACACATTACATACACGTACGCTTAGAATTAGAAGCAGGTTAAGTTAGGCTAGTTAAGTCAATAATGATAAGTTAAAGTGTGTTTTCATGCTTAAAGATCATTAAAACCAACTTGTGCTTAAGTAACCATATGTCTTGGTGAATATCTATTGCTGCTGGGTTCTGGGGTCTTTTGGGCTCGTAACAGTTACCAGTGTTATTCCCCAAGGGTCAGTGTTGGGGCTGCGTCTTTTTAATGCTGTATGTTAATGATATGGATTGCAGAATAAATAACATGGTAACTAAGTGTGTAGATGTTACAAAGTTGGGAGAAATGAGAAAATGAAGAGGCTGCAGAGAGACTTTGATAATAGCAAATGAAATCAATGTTGGAAGGTGTATCGTCATGCACTTTGGCAGAAGGAATAAAAGGGCAGGTTATTATTTGGATTGGGAGAAAATTCAAAATTTAGAAGTGCAACATCTTGCGCTCAAAGTTATCAAAATCAGGGAGATGATTGTGGACTTCAGGAGGAGGTCATGGGAACACGACCTTGTCCTAATTGAAGACTCAGCAGCGTAGAGGGTCAAGAACTTCCAATTCCTGGGTGTCAACATCTCCGAGGATCTGTCCTGGAGCCTCCAGGTTGAAGCAATCACAAAGAAGGCTCATCAGTGGCTAGACTTTGTGATATGTCTGAGGAGATTTGATATGTCACCAAAGACACTCATAAACTTCTGCAGGGGTACCATGGAGAACATTCTGGCTGGTTGCATCACTATCTGGTATGGAGGCGACAACTCTCAGGACAGGAAAAAATTCGAGAGGGTTGTTAACTCGGCCTGTGACATCACAGGCACCAGACTTCACTCCATCGAGGACATCTAAATGAGGCGGTGTCTTAAAAATGCAGCCTCTATCCTCAAAGACCCCCACCACCCAGGCAATGCCCTCTTTACTTTGCTACCATTGGACAAAAGGTACAGGGGACTGAAGACGAGCCCTCAGCGGCACAAGGGCAGCTTCTTCCCCGCTGCCATCAGATTCCTGAATAATCAATGAACCAAAGACACTGCCTTACGTTTCGTGCTCTATTCTTTATTTTTTTAATATATATTTATTGTTTTAAGTTGGTTTATAATTTATGATGCTGGCACAAACCACCGAATTTCATGACTTGTTCATGACAATAAATTTTGATTCTGATTCTGAGGGAATCCTCATGCAGGATTTCCCCTAATGGGTAGAGTTGATGAGAATGTGAGCATAAAAAAAGCAGGATTAATGTGGGATTATTGAAAACTAGTGGTTAATGGTTTGTGTAGACTCAATATGATGAAGGGCATTTTTCCTTGCTGGATGATCTATTACTCTTTTATTATCTATTCTCCTCCATCTTGTGGTCATGCTGGTTCCTCCCGAACCAGATGCCGGCATTTCCAACATCCCAGAGTTGTACCGCCAAGTTCTTATATTTCCACAATAACCCTGCTGTTGAAAGAGGTGCTTCCTCATACTATTTCAGTTTCTCAACGCCAACACCTTAATTCAACGTTCAATCAGATACCCAAACTTGCAAGAACATGACAAAACATGGTTAGGCAAGAAAGGCTCCTGAAGGGCTTCGGCACAGGTTTCACGATTGTGTTGGAGCTTTGGATCTGGAGTGTGGGTTGCCAACAGATGGAATAGGGGTCTGTACGGCTGAAGAAGCTGTGGGAACACTGAAGGTTATTTCATGGACACTCAGGGACTCTGAAGGGACTTTCATTTGTTTCTCTTACTGTTAGGGATGCTGAGTGGCACTAATGGATCTCTGACTGCCTTACAGCAGGCAGAAGGCAATTTTGTGTAATATTACATGTTCTTCACTATTACATGGCAAAGGAATCTTGAATCTAGTATGCAAGCGGTTAGTGCAAAGATAGAAACCAGCGCTGTCTGCTACGAGTTTGTATGATTTTCCCCGTGTCTGCGTGGGTTTACTCCTCCTGTTTTCTTCCACATTCTAAAGACATTCAGGGTTTGTAGGTTAAATGGGTGTAATTAGGTGGCATGGGCTTGTGAGCCATGAATTTCTTGATGAATTTCAAAAGAAAATAGGATCAGGGGTGGTACTTGGTCCCTCAAACTCATCCTATTATTCAATATGATCATGACTGATCTATCTCAGGCCTCCGTTCCCATGTCAGTTCCATACAGTCCTCGATTCCACCATCTTTCAATAATCTATCAACCTCTGTTTAAAGTATTGTACATAATCTTGTAATACAGGTGGTCGGGACCTAACACCTGCCATTGTTTGGAATCTTCTGGATTTCGGAAACATTTTGATTTCAGTCCCTTTAAGCCTGCTTGCCTGAGTCGTGGTGCCATCTCTCCACCCCCATCCCCACCGCCATCTCTCTCTCTTCCCCCTCCCCCCACTTTCTGCTGTAAGGTTGACCTCCCAGTGGCCAACCACTACATTGCCACCTGACATGCCTGTCCGTTTACTTCCTGTGGATGCTGCACGACCTGTTAAGTTTCTCCAGCCTGTTTGTGCACTGCACTCAACCCCGCATCTGCAGACTTTCTTGTTTACCTCAAAAGTAATTAACTGGATTCTGAAGGGGAAAAAAAACTGCAGTTTTAAAAATATTGTTGGCTGCTTATCACTTGTTAAAGCTCCTTGTTGTGCAGAGGCAGTTGTAATTCTCAGTAGGCATTAGACTGACTTCCAGATTGGGAAATGCTCCCTGCCATCCAGGGACATTCTGTTCAGATGGGGTGTTTATATTAGTTTCAGGAAATGTCACGTAACAGAAATATTTTAGGAAAAGGAAAGATTCTACCATTTTACTCCACGGCCAATTCTGTCTGCTTTGTGCTTGAGAAGAGGGCTTTTAACTTGTTTGAATGCATTTGTGCAGTGCTATAAAAATTGATTGATGTCTTCCAATTGAGAGGTTAGCAGCGTGCAGATTTAGTGTTTAACTACTGTGTTCCAGTAATTTTTCTTTCAAGTAAATATTTTATTTGATGTTAAACTTTCAGTATGTACTATATAAGAAATAGTCTTCCTGCACTTAAAACACCAATGAGTTTGGATGCTTGATTGCCTTCTAAGGGAAATTAAATTTGTAGTAGCCGGATGTAAATCATTAAAAAAGCAGAAGTCAGTGATGGAACCAGTCTATTCGACCCCTCCCCCAAAGCTCATTCTTCTGGTACACTGAGTCTTTTGCTCAGTCCGCCTTACTTCAAATCAAGTTTTGCTGGCAATTTATGAAATGATAAATGTCCTACAGTTATTAACAGTAATCCCTGGTAAGTCGACAGACTAGGTTCACCCTCTCTCAGCATTTAAGAAGGATCCAAACATGCACTTGAATTGCCAAGGCTGCAGACCAAATGCAGAGGAAATGAGAGCAGTGTAGATACACATAAAGGGTTAGGATGGACATTGTGGGTCAAAAAGCCTGTTTCTTGTGCTCACGACTCTACAATGGACATTCAATGTGTATACTTTTTGTGTTAATTGCTTACCCATGAATTCATTGGCATTCAAGGGGTTAACCCTGAGTTGTGCATGACAATAAATTATTACAACAATGAAGGAATAGTAATAATATTTCCAAATCTGAGTGATGTATGACACCTCATCAAGGGTGGTACCCTATATCACGGTCCACCTCAAGGGAGAGATATAACGAGGCTTCTTGATAATGATCAGTACCTAATAATCCTTGCCAAAGTAAATCATCCATCCAGATATCCGCAAGAAGCAGGGTGAGGCAAAAAAATGTAATCAGCCATATAAACAGAGAAGAGGCTGGGCATCTTCCATCAAGTGGCTCATCGGTGATTCCCTGAATCCCTTGCAGCATCTATGATGTCAAGTCACGAAGGCACGAATCGGGAATGCACTGGAATAAATCCCACTTGCCCGAATGAGTGTGGCTACCACATACTCTTGGTCTAAGACAAGCACTCAATCTCTGCAGCTCTGGTCTCCTTATTTGAGGAAGGATGCACTGGCTTTAGCGGTGATCCAGAGGAGGTTCACCAGATTGATTCCAGAAATGAAGGGGTTAACCTAAGAAGAGAGGTCGAGTTGTTTGGGACTGTCCTCGCTGGAATTTAGAAGGATGTATAAAATCATGAAAGCCATAGATCAGATAAAAGTTGGTAGCATATTTCCATTGGTGGGGGAGGTGAGAACTAAGGAATAGCCCCAGGATTTGGGGTAATAGATTTAGGATCGAAATGAGGAGGAACTGCTTTTCCCTAAGGCTGGTGAATTCACTGCCCATTGCAGCAGTGGAGGCTACCTCAGTAAATATATTTAAGACAAGGTTGGATAGATTTTTACATAGTAGGTGAAGTAAGGATGGAGGTGAGCTTATCATCAGATCAACCATGATCTCATTGAATGGCAAGGACCCAATGGCCTACTCCAGTTCCAATTTCTTATGTTCTTAACCCAAGAGCATCCACTTGATTGGCTTCTAAACACCCCCTTAAATGTGGACTACACAAAAGTGCTGGAGAAACTCAGTAGATCACTCAGCATCCATAGAAATTAAGAGTTTCTCCACCACTTAGACCCCAGCATCTCAGGTTTTCTTGTTGAATGCTCCCACCTTCCATTACCTGGGCACTGTTGCTGCAATTACATCTTCAAGGTACATTGCAGTGAGTCACCAAGATTTCTTCCTTCAAAATCCACAAATTTCACCCCCCAGATGACAAGTTGACTTTCCAAGTCACACAGATTTGGAAATATTATCACCATTCCTTCATCTTTTTTATGATAATATTGATAATGAGTTTATTATTATGCACATTGTATAATGTACGTTTGCCAAAATTCTTATTTCTGCAGGCATTGGACAAAATCAGGGTTGCATAGGACAGCCATAAGAACACTGCAACTATTTAACGATGGAGTCAACACCATCACTTCAAGGGGAGTATAATGTTAGTAATCGACTCATCTCATGTGTATTAACTGATTTATGGACTCCAAATATTCAGTGTTTATGCACAGGGAACCCCTTGGAATGCAGCTTTGAATTGGGGAATTTAGGCTGCCAGACAAAATTTTTTTTTTACTGTGCAATGGTTTTGGGTTTGCAAAGAATGTGGGAGGAGGAGAACAATGGACAATGTTTTCTGAGCAGAACTTCTCTTTCTCTCATGTTTGACAAATCCTCTTTGTGCTGTAGCCGATGAGGCCTTGGCAAATTTGCACTCCCAGGCAGTTGCTACTGGCTCACAGCTCCAGCAACCTGAGTTCAATCCTGACCTCCGGTTCCGTATGTGCGAAATTGATATATTCTCCTTGGGACCATGAGGGTTTTTTTCTGGGTGCTCTGACATGCTCTCAAGCAAGGAGGAGTATGAGATAGACAATATGTTAAATGGTTAAAAAGTGGGGCAATGGAATTGCTATGAGATTCAGCAAAGACTTGATGCATTGAATTGTCTCTTTCTATGTCATAAGGGATGTATGCATTGATATTCTAGATAAGGGTTAAATATTTCCAGCAATTGAATGAATTAGCACAGTAAATACTGCAAGCAGTAACAAAACGTTGCAAATTCAGATGACACATTATATCATAACATAACATAACAATTACAGCACGGAAACAGGCCATTAGGCCCTTCTAATCCGCACCGAACCAAACACCCCTTTCTAGTCCCACCTCCCTGCACAATGCCCATAACCCTCCATCTTCTTCTCATCCATATACCTGTCCAACCTTTTCTTAAATAATACAATTGACTCCGCCGCCACTATTTCTCCCGGAAGATCAAGAACAACAATGGGCAGAACTGTGGCAAATGGAGTTCAATGTGGGGATGTGTTAGTCACCCATCAAAACATTTCCCGGATTAATGGAGAGCAGAGAACCTGGGAAATTCATGTACTGAGATCAACAGTGGCTGGTGCACATGTACGTGTACAATAATTAAAATAACAAATTGGATGAAATGCATTGATGCGACAATAAAGAACATGTTCCACACCTCTACTTTCTTAGAGTTTTCATGAGCAAACTACAATTGTGGCGAGGTCAATTAAATATTTCAAAATTGAGATTGGAAAATGGTTCAAATCCCGCGCTGTCTGCAAGGAATTTGTACGCTCTCTCCCTGTGTGGGTTTCCTCTGGTTTCCCCTCACTGTTTAAAAAACATAACTGAGTTGTGGGTCAATTGGGCAGCACAGATTCACAGGCTGAAAGGGTCTGATACCGAGCTGCATGTCTAAATTTAATTTTATTTTTGTGAGGCAAGGGTATTGAAGCAAGTTATGAAAGTTAGGGTATGAATCCAGCTGTGTTCTGACTGAGTAGTCCTATAGGCAAGAAGCATCAATTGGCTTCACCATATTTCTATATTTGGAGAACAGACACAGGTCAATTATTAAGGTAGTTGATTAAACTAATGCCGGTTACATTAAATACTATGCCTCATCGATCCCCCTTGACTAATTCAATCAAGTTTGTTGGACAGGAATTTCTTGAAACTAGCACTGTTTATATCTAATTAATTAATGCCTTCCTAAATGAAGGTTTACATACTCTACAGAATCAATTCCAGTAATTTGCCAATCTCCTAAGATAAACAAGTAACATTTATCCTTTCATTTTTAAATAAAATTGATCCTACAATGTAAACAGTTCTCCAACCACTTGTGGTTGAAGATGGAAAAATGATGAACACAGCTTATTTACTCCCTTGGCTCTTTTCGTACCCTGGGATATACTTTATTTGAACTTGGCACCTTATCACTATCAAAGATCCTGAACCCTTAATACTCCCTCTTTTACTAAGTTTATCACATCTGGTATTTCACACCCGTCTATCTTGGCATTGTCTCCCTCTAAAGCATCTCCACACCCTTCCTCTTAATGCATTCATGGTCCTCAACAGGCCCTACTTTTGAATTATTTATCCCCTTTAAGCTTTCTTTGATTTAACTTTATTCATGCTGCTTTCTTGATTTACCCTTTAATTTTAATGCCACCCTCTCTTCTCAGCTTTCTCCTCCATTAAGCTTTTAAGCTCTCACATCAGCTTCCCTTTTTATTGCATCTTATCCTCAGTGAATCTTAGGCCCGACATTAGGCAGCCTTGCCCTTTTACTTTAAAGATGGTATGTTTACCCTGGACCCCTTGAATCACCTTGATGAAGTGCTTTGTGAGGTTGGTTCTGGAGCAGATCAACTCCTCTCTCAGGAAGGACCTTGTTGACCCACTTCAATTTGCCCGTCATTACAACAATCAATGGCTTTTGCCCTCCACTCAGTGTTAGATTACATGGATCACAAGAACAGTCACATCAATTTTCATTGCCAATCAATACCATCATTCCAGCAAAACATTGGACTATACTAATGGATCTGGGACTCTGTCCATCCAGCTGTAAATGGATCCTCAATTTCCTCATCGGCAGATCCCAATCAGTGCAGATCAGCAACATTACATAATCTTCTCTAACCATCAACACAGGGGCACCCCAATGCGGAATGCTTCTTGCCCTGCTCTATTCCCATAACTCTGTGGCCAAGTTTGGCTTCAACTCTATCGATGAATTCACTGATTACACCATCTGCTAGGTCTCTGAGTTACTTGGGAGGCGTCTTAAATAACTTAGAGATGCAAGATTCAAATAACAGAAGAGACTTACTGATGCCTTCCACCATCTCAGGAAACTGTTCACACACACACGCGCCTCACAGTGGTGCACCACAGTTACTGCAGTGAGAAGGGTAAAATAGTTCACATTATCCTGACTATATAACACCATTGTTGTGGGCTGAATAATGAGAAATGATGAGTCAGAATACAGAATGAGGATCGAGAACCTGGATGGGTGGTGCCAGAACAATAATTTTGCTTTCGTCTTGACTAAGACCAAGGAGTTTATTCTTGATTTTTGGAAGATATCCTCAGGAAAGCAGCCAACACAATAAAGGATCCCCAACACCTTGGTCACAGACCCTTCTTGTTGCTACCTTCAGCAAGATGGTACCTAAGCCAGAAGTTCAACTCTTTTATGTTCAGACTGCCAGACTTTTCAACCTTCCCTCTACACTCATTATAACCTACTCTGATACCACAAATATACCTCTCTACACTTTTGTAGTGCCACATTTTTTTCTTGCACTACGGTAATTGTGTTCTTTTGTGTTTATTGTCTCTTTTCATTTGATAATGTATGCTTTTTTTCTCAAATGATAATCATGAGTTTATTGTCTTACACATTGAACACTGAAATTCTTACTTGCTGCAGCTGAATAGAAACTTGTGGAGAAAAAACTATAATGAATTAAATTGAAAGAGATGATAGGTATGTGAGATAGATAGATAATAAGTTTTCACAGCAATTCTAGTGCAAAATAAAAATGATGCCATAGTGTAGACAGTTCTTTTGTTCTATCAGAGCAGTCTATGCTCTGGTAACGGGGAGGTCAAAGAGTCTGATAGATGCTGAAAGAGATTTATTGAACCCAGAGGTGCTAGTTTTAAAGCTTCTCTGTCATTTGCTTGAAGATAGCAGTGAGCAGAGGATGTGACCAGGTGATTTGGGGGGGGGTCAAAGTTCCTATTCATCTGCATCAAGAATTTTGGTGTATATGTACATTGTACAACGTATTACTGTGAATCTGCAGGAGTCATCTACTATATCTGGTGCTCCGTCTTAGCCTCATTCATCTACATCGGAGAAACTGGACACAGACTGGGAGATCATTTTGTTGAGCACCTTGGCTTCAATAAGAGACCTCCCAGATGCCAACAATTTTAATTCCATATCCCATTCTCATTGATTTTCTCCAGCACTTTGTATATTGCACAAAATGATCATTATCATCTTCTTGAAGGCCTCTGAGACTAATGTCCCACTTTTGCTGAACCATGTTTTAGTCTAACAAAATTGGCCTTCCCGCACTTTAGCTCCTATTCTATTTTTGTCTCTTTTCCAATAACTGAACTATGTCCATTACCACAAAAATGTCCTTCCACTGGTATTCCTTTCACCTGCCTAACCACACTTCCTTCCACTAGATCAAGCATTGCCTCTTAGACATGCAACAACATGACTCATAAAAATCTTCCCCTGAATCCATTTTGGAAGTTCCATGCTTCTACACCTTTGTCAGAGGTTATTTCTCAGTTAGTATTTGATTATTTAAAATCTCTTGCTATTACCATCTCAGTTCTTTTGCACTTTTGACAATTGTGTCAGTGAGTTTCCTTTTATATCTCTGGGGCTGGATGGCGGTCTACACAACACTCCAAAAATGCACCTGCTCCTTATTTTTTTCTTTAGGTTAACTCTCCGCTCTCATTCGATGATTATGGTTGGAGTATTGGTTGGTATGGTGGAGACAGGTTCCACTGAGGGGGAACTGGAGACATTAAAGTGACAACATTTCCAGGGCAACTGAGAAAGGGCTTAGAACTAGGGAGGTGCTCCAGTTACAGGGTCAGGATATACACAGTGGACTCAATGGCTTCCTTCCGTACTGTAACTATTCTTTGATCATTCCTTTCCATACCAATGATCATTTCTTCAATTTTTATCACCAACTCCCATTCCTTTTTTATCCCCTCCATCTCACCTTAAAAAAAATCCTGTAACCAGAAACACTAATTGTTCTTCCTCTCTTTAAACCATGTGTCAGAAATAGCTAGATCATTATAATTCCACATGTCTCGTGAAACCTCGTGAATTTAGGTATTCATTCTTTAACAGAGCAACCCTCCTTTTGGTCCTGATTTCAACACTGCAGGCTCTGCCTTCCAAAATCCCTCATTATTCTTCTTCAGTTCAGCTTTTCTTCCTATCAACCCATGCTCGGGTCCATAGGTTAGTTTAAATCCTCTCACAAATGTATTAGTAAGTCTATTGATGGCCCTGATGAGGTACAACCTGTCTGGCCTTCCTCAGAACTGCTCCCAATGCCCCAAGAATCTAAAACCCACCCTCCTGCCCCACCTCCTTAAAGTGGGCCTGCAAAATCTTATTGCTTTTACTACTTATATCATAGGTACGTATGTGGATCATGATCTCTGACTGTTCACCCTGCCCCTTCTCCATGCTCCCCTCCCTACCACCCCCCACCAAGCCTTCAGCAGCCGCTCATTGGACATTCTTGACCTTGGCACATTATGAGGCCCATATTTTCAGGAAAAAAAACAGTAAAGTTGGATTTTTAGGTTCAAGTGACATTTGTTTCTTCTTTTATTTTCACCCTTAAGAGTGTCATCTTAGATTAATTACCTTAAAAACAAGCTGCAATGGCATCCCCCCAAAGAAACCATGCAGGAACATCCTGACTAGGAGTGTTTAAATTGTCTTCAGAGTGAGACAGTGGGAAAGTTTAAATTTGACTGTTCAATAAAATTTATTTCAAGAAATCTTTTGGGCTGGAAACAGTTAGCAGGTTGCAATTCCAGCTGGAGAGGACAGAAATAGACAAATTTTCAAACACATTGCAACAGAAAAGAAACTATACTTGAACGCAGTCCTTGGTGAATCATTCTGAGACCTAAAGTTCAGTCATTACCAGCTAATACACACCTTGTCACTCAAATGCACTCTCATGTAATGCCAAGAAATCCTCCAACACCCATTTATGGGCACATTCCTGTTGCATGGATATGGAATGTATTCCGTCAGCACAACCTTCTCCCCTCCCCTCTGCCCTCACCCATCCCTCCCATGCTGATCACACGATTCAGGAAATAATTCACATCTTTAGACTGAACCAGTCATGGAAGGAAAGCTTCACCAACAGTGCCCTCGCTAATTAAGGCAACAGCCCCCAGTTCCAATTCTGCAGAGCACCAGCAGGTGGCACCCATGGCACTAAGCAGCACAAGGGCTGCCAGGACCTTTTCATTTGATGACTTTGTTAGGTGCGCCATTGAGTTAGTTTCCCTGCTACATTGGTATTGCTAAACTCAAATTCTATCATCAGGCAATACATGCAGAAGTGGTATTCCCCATATGCTCAAGACACTCGTTCAGACCGATCACTGAACTTCACCATTTGAAGGCACGTATAGTAAAAGCCCAAAAATCCGGGTGCCAGAAATTCATACCACCCATGAATCCAGTCTTCTCAAAAAAATCTCGGCTTTTACGTGTGTGCATGCATTGCAGACATGTGTACGCGTATTGTGTGAGTACATTCCGTGCATTCACTGTGTGCCCATGTAGTGAACTGGGATTCACTAGAAGTGTCCTGTACTGATGACTGGTCCCACCTCCCAGCCCTTCCCCCGAGGGCCCGTATATAACCCTGGTTTCCCGCCTAAGCCCAGAACTCCTCTGAAGCCCATTCATGTACTCTACCTGTGTTGTATGCTAATAAAAGCCTAAGTTCTCCCTCCAGTCGAGTGTGAGCTTTTACCTACCTTACAATTTTATTAGCTTACAAACAAGGTTGGAGGCGTTACCCAAGCCCAGTTTGCTGTTAATAGACCCCGAGTCCCCTGATGCTGCTGAGGAGTTCACATATTGACTAGACTGCTTCCAGGCCTACCTGAACGTGACCATGGTTGTCTTCCACACAGACGAGCTTCGGAGGTCGGTGCTCATCTTAAGGGTAGGGACGAAGGGGTACACAGTCATCCGAGACTGCCCAACATACAAGGCTGCCGTTGAGGCGCTACATGAAGCCCCAAACGAGGTCCTAGCGAGGCCCAGAAAGTCGATTATGACTACCTGCTGGATCTGCAGACACTGACTAAGAGGTGCAGGTAGAAGTGCGGGTCGCGTCCAGGAAGATGAACAGATCCAGGACACCCTAGTCACAGGAGTCTGCTTGAGGTACGTGAGGCATGACTGCTCAAGTCGGGAAGGAAGGACCTCACTAGTCACGGCGAGCTGGCCAAATCACTGGAACAGGGCAGTCGCGGGAACGACGACCTTGAAGCCAGCGAACTCGCGCTCTCGGGTGAGCACCTCCAAGGACCAGCTGCTCCCGCTACGGCGGTCCCCATTCTAATGACTGCCACTTCCTTAGCCCACGTGTGCTTTTTCTGTGGCAAGGGACAGCACCCCCGTGCCTGCTACCCGGCCAAAGACTCGGCCTGCTCCACCTGTGGGAATAAGGGGCATTGGGCGAGGGTCTGATGTGCAAAGGGAGGTCCAGGGAAGTTCATGGCCTGTACCACTTATGGATCCATTTCCAGCCCCAAGCTGTCTGCGCCGGACTCGCCCAAGATTGCCTACTGCGCTACCCGCCGCCTACGAAAATGGTGCGAAAAGGCTTGGCAGCGGCCAATTTTGAATTCAACACCATCATCATCGTCAGAGGAGAAAGGAGGGCAGCCATCTTGCCATGTCATGAGGTTGTCACCATCTTGCCTGCACAGGTTGACTCAGGATGGAGGGGACCACTCGAGGGAAGAACACGACATCTCTGGCAACCTGGCAACACTGGTCCTCGACCAGAATAGACCTCACCAGCTCAGCAACTCGATGGTAATGGTGAAGGTAAATTCGACCAAGTGCCTGATTGACACAGGTTCCACGGAAAGTTTCATGGACTCACAGACTGTGCAAAAATATAACCTAAAAATGTACCCATCTATTTACTGAATCTTCCTAGCGTCCCATTCCCATTTGGCACGTGTACAGAAACATTGTGTAGTTCATTGACATTTGAAGAGGGGGAATTTTGTAAATTTTGCATGTACATTTTAGATGAATTGTGTACTCCAGTATTGTTGGGTTTGGACTTCATGTGTCACCTTAAAAGCATGACCTTGGAGTTTTCTGATCCCTTTCCCCCAGTTAATGATTCAGAACGGAGGGCCCTCAAAAACAAGAACCCACTTTCAGCCTCCCTATGCTGAACATTGACCACACCCCCCCCACCCAATGTTCCCAAGCCTGTCTGCCAATTGTAAGCCCATCGCCACCAAGAGCAGAAGGTACAGCACAGCAGGCAAAGAGTTTATGAAGACAGAGACCCAGCACCTGCTGGAGGAGGGGATCATTGAACCCAGCACCAGCCCGTGGAGAGCACAAGTGATGGTAGTAAAGGGGGAAAACAAGTTCAGGATAGTGATCGACTATAGCCAAACAATTAACAGATACACACTCCTAGACGCATACCCCCAACCTCGCTTTTCAGATATGGTGAACAATATCGCACAGTATTGGGTCTATTTGACCATCGACCTGAAAGCTGCCTATCGCCAACTGCCAATCCATTCTGAGGACTGCCCGTACACAGCATTTGAGGCTAACGGTCGAGTCTATCAGTTCTGGAGGATCCCTTTCAGTATTACCAATGGGGTGTCTATTTTCCAGTGGCAGATGGACAGGATGGAGGACGAGTATGGGTTGAAGCCTTTCTTCCCCTACCTCGACAATGTCACCATCTGTGGCCACACCATGGAAGATCATGATACCAATCTCCAGAGTTTTCTCCACGCAGTGAGAACCCTGAATCTCACCTACAATCCTGACAAACTTGTATTCAGGACTAGACGACTGGCTATCCTTGGCTACGTGGTGGAGAATGACATCATTGGCCTTGACCCTGATAGGATGCGCCCCCTGTTGGAGCTTCCTGTCCCCAGATCCACAAAGGCTTTGAGGAGGTGGCTGGGGTTTTTCTCATATTACGCCCAATGGGTCCCTCAATACATCGACAAGGTTCATCCCCTCTTAACGGCCATGGCTTTCCCCTTTTCGGCCGAAGCCCAGTCAGCTTTTAATTACCTCCGACATTACATTGTGAAAGCCGCCATGCACGCAGTAGATAAAAATGTACCTTTCCAAGTGGAAAGTGACTCCTCAGATGTAGCCTTGGCCGCTACTCATAATCAGGCAGGCAAGCCGGTTGTCTTTTTCTCATGGACGCTTCAAGTCCATGAGCTCCGGAACCCGTCTGTGGAAAAGGAGGCTCAGGCCATTGTAGAAGCTGTAAGGCACTGGAGGCACTACCTGGCTGGTAGAAGATTTACAATCCTCACTGACCAGCACTCTGTCACATACATGTTCAGCAACACCAAGAGGAGAAAAATCAAGAATGACAAAATTGTTAGGTGGAGGATACAATTTTGACATCGCCTACCAGCCAGGGGCCCTTAACAACCCTCCAGATGCCTTGTCCAGGGGATGCTGTGCCTCCGCACACACCGGTCAACTGCTGACCATACACAATGAGCTCTGCCATCCAGGGGTCAAACACACGGCTCATTTTGTCAAGTCCCGCCATTTGCCCTACTCAATAGAAGACATCAGGGTAATGACAGGTCTTGCCAAGTCTCCGCTGAGTGCAAGCTGCGCTGAGTGCAAGCCGCACTTTTATCACCGTGAACGGGCACCTGATTAAATCATCCAAGCCCTTCGAATGACTCAGCGTCAATTTTAAGGGACCTCTCCCCTCCACGAACAGGAACATCTACTTTCTCTCAATAATCGACGAGTACTCCCACTTCCCATTCATCATCCCGATCCCAGACACATCTGCCTCGTCTGTTATGAAGATCCTAGACTTTATTTTCATTCTGTTAGGGTATCCCAGCTACATTCATAACAATTGGGGCTCAGCCTTCATGAGCGACGAACTGCATCAGTACCTGCTGGTGAGGGGCAATGCGTCCAGCTACCAGTTACAACCCCCGGGGGAATGGGCAGGTTGAAAAAAAAATGCCTCAATCTGGAAGGCTGTCAAACCTTCCCTGAAACAAAAAGGCCACGCGCTGGTAGGATGTCCTCCCCATCGCACTCCACTCAATTCGGTCGGTACTCTGCACTGTGACCAATGCTACTCCTCATGAGCTCATGTTTGCATTCAACAGAAGGTCAGCATCAGGGACTACACTCCCAGGCTGGCTCACCAGTGCTGGTCTGGTCCTTCTCAAGAAGCACGTGAGGAGAAGCAAGATCCACCCCCAGGTGGACAGGGTGAAACTGCTCCATGCCAATCCCACGTACGCGTACATGGAGTACCCGGATGGCAGGGAGGACCACCATCTCCATCAAGGACCTGGAACCTACTGGAACAGGGCTTCCGTTGCCTCAGGTGCCCCATAAGCTACCAAGCTTTTTCTCCCCAACCCTGCACAGGGCCTCAGGGAACCCAGTTCAGGAGGAGAGTGAACCCCCCTCTATTGTTGAGCCGGAGCCCCAACCCACTATCCTTCCATCACAGGTGGACCAGGAGACTCAAGAAACCCAAGGCCCCCTGGTGCTAAGGCAGTCCAAACCCCTGGACCATCTGAATCTGTAAATAGTATTGTAAATATTTCTATTCTCTGTCTATTACCAGTTTCTGATCCTTGTTCTCTTCATCCACAGACCCTCAATCCTGAAGGAAGGGGTGAATGTAGTGAATTGGGATTCATTAGAAGGGTCCTGTAATGACGACTGGTCCTGTCTCCTGGCCCCTCCCCCCGGGAGCCCGTATCCAACTCTGGTTTCCCGCCTAAATCCTGAACCCCTCTGAAGCCTGTTCATGAACCCTACCTGTGTTGTAAGCTAATAAAAGTGTTAGTTCTCCCTCCAGTCATGTGTGAGCTTTTATCTACGCTGCATCCCGAGAATCCAGAAAACCTGAAAATCCGGACTGACCCAATCCCCGAACAGTCCAGATTTTAGGACTTTTCCTGTATTGTTTGCAAGGAGTTAATAATGTTACTTCATTAACCACAATAATAAAAGTCAAATGCTACCATTGTTGGGCTCACTGTGTCCGTGCTATTGGCGACACAGTATTCAATGGTTGTCAATAAACAAAGCTTTGTCACGACTCTGACATGTTGCTTACATTTGAAACAACTGCCTCTTCCAATGGTCTCTCACCTTATTGTGTCTGCACACGACGGTTTTGAAGTGTGGTACCATTGCAACGTAGGAAATACAGCACCCAGGACCAGAGAGTGATAATGACCAAATATGTTCCTTTAAACGTATATCGATTAGGAGGGTGACATTCCATTCCTGTTTGGAATCTCCAATGGGAAATCAAAGGAGCAGATGGGCACCTACTTAATACCTTATGCAAAAAGTGTCAGCTTGTATTATTGGGCTCAACCTGCCTCAACCGAGGCAGAACCAACAATCTTCTGATTCAGAGGCAAGAGAGCTACCAAACAAATCATAGCTCATTGAAATCCTGTAAGAAATCCCACGAACATGGACACAAATGCACCAACATATAAACTGGTTTGTTGGGGGGCAGGGAGAAATGGTCCAACTATTCGACATGCATGCATACCAAAGAGTGAAAAATGAGGCTGCTTATCTCTGTGGAGTTTTTAATCTGTGCGTGAGGCTGAAGCACTGTCTGTCAGTGGAAGTAAAGTTGTCATATGATTTAACCAACTATTAACCTCTAAGTTTCATTGCCATGTGTGGTAGTCTGATGGACAGACAAAATCAATTATATTAGGTATATAAGGCTATGAGGGCCTGACGTAGGGTAGACAGTCAACACCTTTTATCCCGGGTGACAGTAGAAAATTCCAGAGGGCATATGTTCAAGGTGAGTGGAGAAACATTTAGGGGAGATATCAGAGATTGTATAGACATTGGTGAGGACACATTTGGAGCATTGTGTGCAGTTTTGGTCACCAATCTACAGGAAGGATATCAGTAAGATTGCAAGAGTGCCAAGAATTTTTACAAGAATTTTTCCGGGTCTTCAGGAGTTGAGTTACTGGGAAAGATTAAACAGGTTAGAACTCTATTCCTTGGAGCATAGAAGAATGAGGGGAGATTTGATAAGGGTTTACAAAATTATGAGAAGTTTAAGGCACGTTCAGGTGGCCAAAATCCCCCGAAGTAAAGCCGCATATTATGCCCATATGCGGCTGTTGGGAGACCACTTGAAAGTGCAGGAGGCGCATGCAAGGCGAACTTTGTAACCCTCCTCCGGGAGGGATAATCACCGGAGCACCTGAATCACAGGCCCCCCCCCCCAGCACCTGAATGCAGCCACCTGAAAGCGGCTATAGAAAGAGTAAATGTGAGTAGGCTTTGGAGAGATAAATACAATGGCTTTAGGGTAAAAAGGGAAAGGTTTAGGGGCAACTTTTTCATTCAGAGAGCGGTGGGAGTGTGGAGCAAGTTGGTAAATGTGGGCTCACTCTTAAGTTTTAAAAATAAACTGGATAGATACATGGATGGAAAGGTCAGTGGGACTAGCAGTATGATGTTTTTAGCACAGACTAGAAGGGCCAAATGGCCTGTTTTCTGTGCTGTAGTGTTCTATGGTTGGGAAGTGGAATGCATTGCTGGGGATGGTGTTAGAGATTGATATAATAGGGACATTCAAAGGATTCGATAGGCATGTGGATGTAAAAAAAGATAGAAGGTTATGGGCATGAGGTAGGGATGGATTAGTTATTATGGAGTAGGTTGACAGAGTTTGACACAATATCATGGGCTGAAGGGCCTGTACAGCCCACCTCTGTCAACCTACTCCACAACAATCTAATCCTTTCCTACCTAATGTTCTATGTTCTAATTCCTCATGTGACAGAATAGAGATATGTTTTTGGGAGACAAATTGGGGAAGGTTTGTTAGTGTAGGTCACATACAAACACTTTAAAACAGATCTTATTTAAAATACTGGAGCTCTGCTCATGCTAGACATGTTGGCCCCAGAGCCTTTGCAAAAGCTTTGGAGAGTGTCCAAGAGACTTCACTAATGGATTGTTGTTTACAAAAAGGCAACAGATGAAAGAGTTTGTCGGAGCCGCAGACTGTCTGGAGAGGAACTTGGAGGGTCATGTGGTTTTGAAAATAGAGAGAGTAAAACAGGTTGTCAGAGAGAAAGAGAGGGAGAGGAGAGAGAGACAGAGACAGAGATCAGTTCTACAGTCAGCAGCAGCAGCTGGGACTGGAACAGGACAAGGTGGCAAGCTTGTGGAAAACCCCATTTGGAAGACAGGTTGTGAAGTACTTAGTTCAGCCTGTCAAATGGTTCATGCAAGAGGAGAGGACTAGGTGTCTCATGTTTCATTTGAAATAAGAGAAACAAAAAGCCACTCTGTAGTGGCCTGAAGAAAGAGGTTATCATCTGGAGAACTCTGAGGGAGCAGGCTTCTTCGGCAAAAAACTGAAGTGGCTGATTTTAAAAAATAATCAGTTGTGGGTGCCACTGTACAATGAATCTCTCTCTGAAAACTGACAAGAACCTTCCTGAACGGTAACCATTTACCTTTCAGGCACCGAAGCCTGGTGAACTTTATAAATGTTAAATTCTGTGCACAGTAGAAGAATTGCCTGCAACCAGTGAACTTGGAGGAACGAGAAGTGAGATTGGACTGAACTTGCACACACACACACACATTACAGACATGTGCACTTAGAAAGAGAAGAGGGTTAAGTTAGGTTAGTTAAGTTGATAGTGATAAGTTAGAGTGTGATCCTGTTTTCATGTTTAAAGATCATTAAAAGCAACTTTAGTTTATGTAACCATTTGTCTTGGTGAATATCTATTGCTGGTGGGTCTGGGCTCGTAACACTGACTTATGGTAACTGATAGAATTACCAACGTCACCCTCAAGAATAGAGGGAAACATCTTTCTCTAATTATGACTCATGATTATAAACATGTTAAATGGTTGCAACATTGGTGTCCAATGTTTTACAGCCAGCTATTAAAAGTTAAAAATATCCTGAAATGAATTTCAAAATTACAGATGGAATTGGAAATGCAGCCATGAAGTCAGAATGTTAAAGAAATTAATAGGCTCAAGTCCACAAGAGTTTCCCATTCACAGAGTCATCAAACTCAGTCTCCAGACTATTAACCACTGCTCCCAGCAATCACTGGCCCATTGCAACCCCAAAGCTGGTTCCTGGATGCCAATCTTCAACTTCCAGCCTCAGAGCCCAGCAACTAATCCTAGCAGGAGCACAGAAGGTTGTAGAAAGTGGCAAAATGAGCCAAGTCTATCATGGCTACTGACCCTCTGTCCATTGAAAAGATGTAAAGCTGACACAAGACAGCAGGCCAATGACTTAAAGGATCCTCATCACCTACCTCACCACCTTTTCTCGCTGCTACCTTCTGGTGTAATGTACAGAAGCCTGAAGCCCGGCCAGCCCTTATCAGTTTAAGAGCAGTTGGTTTCCAACAGCCATTAGGCTCCTGAAGGTCCCCATACTATCCTAAGCCTAACCCTTGACTATTCTGGGACCACCAAAAGATTTGTCTGCACCTTTGAAATGACACTTTTTTTCTTGCTCTAACTGCAACTGTGCATATTTATTTATCCATTGTTTTATATTGATTATTTCTCTCCCATGGCGATTTGTGGTAATTTATACTACATTTCATCAGACGGCATTAACATCGACTTCTCCAGTTTCTATTAGGCTCCTGCCTGTCTCTCTCTCTTTCCCTAACCCTGACTCCTTTCCTCCAGAGAGCTATCCCCTCCCCTTCCCCAACATCTCAGCTTTTTTCTCTTCTGCCTTCCCATCCATATCCCCACCTCTTGCCTATTAGCCCATGTATCTCCCACTGCCCCTTCCCTCCTCTCCTCCCCTCCCCCCCCACCTTTGTATTCAGCCACTTTGCTGATTTTTGCTCATACCTTGGTGAAGGGCTCAGGCCCAAAACGTTTGTCCTTTGCTTCCTATAGATGTTGTGTGACCTGCTGAGTCTCTCCAGCACTTTTGAGCGTTGCACTAATTTATGTTATGTACCTGCGTGGCTGCAGCAAGCAAGCACTTAGAAGCAGCTGCACACTGTACTAAAGGTGACCTTAAACTCACAGGTCATCAACTCTTCACTACTAGCAAGCCAGCTGACTGTCAGTCCAACAAACTCTGGTAGCTGACCTTCAACCTGGCCCTATACCTATTTACCTATTGACTGGCACTGACCCCTCACCCTCAATGACAAAGGCCTCAGGCCTTTTGCTTCCTGTGGGTGCTGCATGGCCTGCTGAGTTTCTCCAGCGCGTTTGTGTATTGCTCACACTTACCTGGTTCCTCTGTGTCCATGGGGAAAAGTTAAGTATGAAAGAGGTGTCCAGCAACACCTGAAGCTTGGCATCACAGGAGCCACTGAATTTCCCAGGAGTGCATCATGAACAGAATACTCTTTGGTCTCTGCATCACACCTTTTCAAGCCCCAACAAACTTACAGGCAAAGAAGGTTAAAAATCATCAGGTGGATTTAACATTATTTCACATTGTTATTCCTAAACGTTTGCTTGCCAGACAGGAACACATTGCAGTCCGTTTTCTCTGCCATACAATAAAGCATGTTGCGGAAAATTTTAAAAAATATACCATTTGAAACACAAATGAATACATTTCGCTGAAATCTCACATTATTCCTGTTACACACTGCACTCACACTACTACCTCAACAAAAGGACATCCTTATGGCTCTGTTGTTGGACCTGGCCAGGCTGATAATTCATGCATCCAGCATGAACTTTGACCAGAGGAGGTCACTCTCCTGCAAGCACATTCTATAGCCAAGTTCCCCTGAACAAGAAGCTTGGTGTGCACACTTGGGGCCTTCTGGTGACTATATAGTACCAATGACTATTAGTACTACAGGCACTGGAGTGTTTTATAGGGGGCAGGCAGAACATTATATATTAGTTTGCTTTCTTTCGCTTTGTTCAAAGTATACAACGAAAGTGCTGAACTTTTAATATGTTTCAGTTAAACTATATCTAGAGAATTTCTTCTAGTTCTTGTCACCATAGTTTAGAAAGTCCTTGAGAGAGAATGTTTCCAGTTTGAAGGGTTGTGTACAACATTAGACCGGTGGAGAAGGGTATGTTCTCCTCGGTGCAAAATAAATTGCAGGGAGACTTATTAACCTGATTAATAAGGGATGTGAAACAATGACAGACATTGGCACACTGAATGATAAAATGAATTCAAGGAGATAAATCGCTTATTCTTGCTTCCATGCTGTGCCAGAAATGTGCAAATGTAAACCTCTTACAGCAATAAGAATAAATAATCATGACTCATGATCTACTGGAAATACTCAGTAGATCAAGTAAGATCTGCAGAGCAAAAGAGTTTCAGGTCCAATCCAACTAGATAATGCAAGTATTTTCTGGGTTTTTTTTCCAGATTCACAACCTCTGTAGTGTCTTGCTTATGGAAATAGAGCCTTGTGCTAATAATCAAATAGGTCTCTGTTTTTCTATGTGAAAGAGATTGAAATTTATTCCTGTCTGTTATTTTACATTGAATGTCTTTGTTTAAGCTGCGACCTGTCTCCTGGTCAGTTTCCATCTCATTCCAACCCACTGTCCAGATGAGTAATCACAGTTCAACATAACTGAACCAAAAATATTGTTCTACAGCCAAACCACCATAACATAGTTTGATCTCAATGCTGTCTGCACTAATGTACTGGCACATTGATAGAGAGCATACTATAATAGCAGTGTTCCTTGTTAACCCGCACAGATTGTATTTCAAAGCTGTGATAGGCATGGAGTAAACTCCAAGAATAAATAGTTTCTCATTTATGGTTCATATAAGGTCCATCTTCTACCAATTAAGTGCTAAACAGAACTAAAATGAAATACTCATAACAAAAACTTGAACATACAAGCCTTGGAGGAAGAGAACAATCTCTTCATACCAACTTTCCTATTGTATAGTTAACTGCAGTCTTCTACTTTCTAAAAACAAGTCCATTGTTATTAAAATAAGATTGTTGAATTCTTACACATTTCCAGAGTAGAAAACAAGTGTGACAGAATATAGGTATGTTTTTGGGTGATAAATTGGGGCAGGGTTTGTTAGAGTAGGTCACATACAAACACTTTAAAACAGATCTTATTTAAAATACTGGAGCCCTGCTCATTCAAGACACTTTGGGGCCAACAGTCTTTGCAAAAGCTTTGGAGAGTGCCCAAGAGACTTCACAAAAAGGCAACAGATGAAAGAACTTGTTAGAGCCACATTCTGTCTGGAGTGGAACTTGTTGTTCTAGGAGGGTCACGTGGTTTTGCAAGCAGAGAGAGTCAAACAGGCTTTTTTCTCTCAGAGAGAAAGACAGAGACAGAGACAGAGATCAGTTCTACAGTGACACAGTCAGCAGCAGCAACTGGAACTGGAACAGGACAAGCTGGCAAGCTTGTGATAAACCCCATTTGGAAGATGGGTTGTGAGTGTTTAGTTCAGCCTGGTCAAAGCCCTTGTGGTTCATGCAAGAGGAGAGGTCTGGCTGCCTAATGTTTCACTTGAAATAAGAGAAACAAAAAGGAACTCTGAGGTGACCTGAAAGAAAGAGGCTATCATCTGGAGAATGCAGGTTTCTTCGGCAAGACACTGAAGTGGCTGATTAAAAAAAGAATCAGTTGTGGGTGTCAGCGTACAACAAATCTCTCTCTGAAAACTGACAAGAACCTTCCTGAACGGTAACCATTTACCTTTCAAGTACCAAAGCCTGATGAACTTTAAAAATGTTAAATTCTGTGCACAGTATAAGAATTCCTTGCAACCAGTGAAATTGGAGGAATGAGAAATGAGATTGGACTGTGAATCAAAGAACTTTCCTGAACTTACACACACATTACAAACACATGCACTTAGAACTAGAAGAGGGTTGTTAGGTTAATTAAGTCAATAGTGATAAGTTAAAGTGTGATTCTGTTTTCATGCTTAAAGATAATTAAAAGCAATGTTTGTTTAAGTAACCATTTGTTTCTGTGAATATCTATTGCTGCTGGGTTTTGGGGTCCTCTGGCTTGGAACACAAGACTACATATTCTGTACATCCACAGTAGTGGTACATTGTCACCAGTGATGTTCCACATTTGTCCTTTCATCTAACTGCACCAAGAACATCAGTATCCCTTCTGTTTGGCCCCATACCCTAAACCAAGTCACATATTTTAATCTGTGACAGAGTATTTAGAGGTGGTTTGGGAAGGATTATTAGAGCAGGTTGCACACAAATATTTGAAAACACAGAATATTTGCAGGACTTTTGCAGAATGCTTTTTTGCAGAAAGCAACAAAGTATTGACATACAGCTTGCCTGGAAGAGCATGTGATTTTTGCAGAGAGGCAGAACAGTTTTGGTCTCAGAGCGGGAGGGTGTAAAACAGAGAGGAAAGAGATAGAAATCAGTTCCAGAGGGACAAGCTGGCAAACTTTGGAAGGCTGCCTGGTCAAAAGAGAAGACTGGCAGTGTGAAAGGTGACCTGAAAGAAAGAGGATCATCTATAGAAGGGGGAAAGTTTCGTCAGCAGGGCTGATTAGAAAGGAATCAGGAGCGGATGTCCTGGAAAAGGAATCTCTCTCTGAAAACCAGCAAGAACCCTCCTGACTGGTAACTATTTGCCTGTTAAGCACCAAGACTGGTGAACTTTGTTAATGCTAACGTCTGTGCAAAGTACAAGAATTGCCTGCAACCAGTGAGTTTGGACTGTGATCCAAATAACTTTTCTAATCTTAAATATACACCTGCACTTAGTATTAGAGGGAGGATTAAGTATGTTAGGTAGGTTAAGTAAGTTGATAGTATTAAGTTAAAGTTTAATTCTGTTTTCTTGTTCAATTATAATTAAAAACTACTTTTGTTTAAGTAACCCTGTGTTGTGGTGCATATCTAATGCTGCTAGTTTTAGGGATCCTCTGGACTCTGTAACAAATCTTTAACTATCACTTGATATAATTCAGGATATAATATAGATGGAAGACCAAGGATGAGGTTGCTGTATTCCTGGATGATGGAAATAGGACCTGATCACCAGACATGACAAACATTTCCAAGGTCCATATATGTCAATATACAAGCTACTGCCTTAAGTTAGTTATAACTTCCATGCACCTTCACATCAATACTCATCTCTTTGGGTAATCTCTCTGGTCATCCTTCTTTTCCTTATATTGAAGTATTGTTCAGAGGTACCAATGGATAAAAGCATAATGAGCTGTTCAATTAGGATGTTGATGAAGGGCCCAAGCCCAAAATATTGGTTACCCTTTACTTCCTATGGATGCTGTGATCTATTGAGTTTCTCCAGCACATTTGTGTATTACATTTAGGTATATATTGTTTCCAAGGCTTTTTTTTTCATAAAGCGCTGTCATTGTTTTCTTAGACAAAGTGGACTGTTCTTAAAATTCTCTCATGTTATCTAGATTTTTCCTCAACTTGGGCAGCACGGTCAGCATAGCAGTAACCTCAAATCTGTTACAGCGCTGGAGACCTGAGTTTGAATCCAGCACTGTCTGCAAGGTGTTTGTACATTCTCCCCGTGTCTGCGTGGATTTTCTCTGGGTGCTTCGGTTTCCTCCCACCCTTCAAAATGTACCAGCGGTGTAATTGGGCAGCATGGGCCAGAAGGGCCTGTTACCATACTGTATATCTAAATAAATAAATTGAACTTTATCAGTCCCACTGCATTACTGACTGCAGTCCTGCCAGTTTAGTTCTTTGTATTGTATTTAGTTGAGTCCTTCACTCAGCTGAGTACACTTAGAGCCCCATTACCTTTTTTGGGGCTCCCTGCCATGCAGCCAGATCACATGGAAGATAATAATACAGATATGTTATTGTTGTTGTGCAGCATTCCCACAGTATAATTATATCCACTGCTTTCCTTTACATCAGCAAGAGCTGAGTCAGCGTTCTGGCCCATTCCCAGTGTCATTATAGATCAGCCAAAAGGGCAGTCAAGCAATGAGAAGCAAATATTGTCCAACTTTGCACAGGACAAGGCAACAATGTCTGAGGATGAAAGTGAACACACCCTGCCCTTGCACATATCCACACATGGGACCAGTGAGTGGATCAGAACTGAAGGGCTCATCCCTCATAATGGTCACTTTATGATCACCTAGAGAACATCTGACAAGCCCAAGTGCTGGAGAAACTCAGCAGGTCAAGCAGCATCCAGATGTTTCAGGCCTGAACCCCTCATCAGGAATCTGGAAAAACAGGTAGATGCCTGAATAAAAAGGAACGGGAAGGGGGAAGGAGAAGAGGAGGGAAGGAGGAGGAGTATAGGTTAACATCTTAACTAAGATATAATAGGTGGATACAATGGGAGAGAAGAAAAGAAAAGCTGAGAAGTGATGGGAGGAGAGGGCAGAGGGCTAAGAAGGATAGATCTCCAATAGGAGAAGGGGCAGGGAGCTGAAAGAAAGGATGGTCAACTATTTTAATTCTACACACCACTGTCACAGTCACATTTCTTTCCATTAGTCTCACATACTGCAAATTGAGGGAACAACACTTACATTCCGTCTGGGCACTCTCCCAACAGATGGCATTAACATCGACCTCCAATTTCCACTAACCCTCTCTCCCAATCTCTCTTTCCCAACCCCTCTCTCATTTTCTTCATCTCCCCTCCCTCTCTGTTCCTTCTCATCACAGAGAGCTACCTGCTCCCTCTAGCACCTCCTCATCACAGAGAGCTACCTGCTCCCTCTAGCTCCTCTCGGCTTCTTTCTCTTTGACCCTCCCACCTGAATCTACCTATTATCTCTTACCTGTTAGTCTGTGCTCCTCTCTCTTCTCCCTCGCCCCCTTCTCTTCCCCATACTCCCACCTTTTCATTCAGGTGTTTTTCCATATTCTAGATGAAGGGTTCAGATCCAAATTGTTGGTTACCCTTTACTTCCTGGAGATGCTGCATGACCTGCTGAGTTTCTCCAGCACATTTGTGTTCTGCACCAGATCCCAGGATCCGCAGGGTTTTCCTGTTTAATAAGAAAGACTCTTCCTGTTTCTTCTTCACCTTTACCGCAAGTTTTCAGCAAGTTCCCTGGCCTTTACAGGCACTTCACGTAAGATACAAGAAATGGATGACCCATTTTTAACCAGCTTTCTATTTAGAGCCATGGGTGGTTTTCCATCATATTATTACAACATCTCTCCAGCTGCGCTGGATGGGTCACGTCTCCAGAATGGAGGACCATCGCCTTCCCAAGATCGTGTTATATGGCGAGCTCTCCACTGGCCACCGTGACAGAGGTGCACCAAAGAAAAGGTACAAGGACTGCCTAAAGAAATCTCTTGGTGCCTGCCACATTGACCACCGCCAGTGGGCTGATATCGCCTCAAACCGTGCATCTTGGCGCCTCACAGTTTGGCGGGCAGCAACCTCCTTTGAAGAAGACCGCAGAGCCCACCTCACTGACAAAAGGCAAAGGAGGAAAAACCCAACACCCAACCCCAACCAACCAATTTTCCCCTGCATCCGCTGCAACCGTGTCTGCCTGTCTCGCATCGGACTTGTCAGCCACAAACGAGCCTGCAGCTGACGTGGACTTTTACCCCCTCCATAAATCTTCGTCCGCGAAGCCAAGCCAAAGAAAGAAAAAATTACACCATCTCAAAAGTATCGTGTTAGCTACTGAAAAGCTATAGACAGGAGTGTTCTGAGTATTGTATCATACAATCAACATCTGCATTGGAATCTGACTACCATTATAAGTACCTCATCTCTGAAATATTGACCTAATTTTCCTATTTTTATTTCAGACCAGGTGGTGGAGGACTCTCTGGTTTCAACCTCGCCTTCTGCCTAGTTACCTGCTTTCGTCAAAATCAGAAAAAGATTGCCTTAATAGCACTGGTCAATGAAAGGAAAAGATCAGCGAAGGTTTAGTGCTGAGTGGCTGGAGCACATATGGGTGCTGGGCTAGGATAGAATGAGTCAGTTCTGCAGGTCCAATGCCTTGTCTTTCCAATGAAAACAGTGAATGAGAGCATTGCTAACTCATGTGTAACTATATCCCACAATCACATTGGTCCCCTTTCTCAGAGCCAATCAGGATATTGTTAAGAAGAACTTACTCTTCCAGGAGTAGTGAATTTAAATTTAAAATTTATATTTAGACATACAGCACAGTAACAGCCCCTTTCGGCCCACGAGCCCATGCTGCCCAATTATACCCAATTGACTACACCCCTGGAACATCTTGAATGGAGGGAGGAAACCAACACAGACACAGGGAGAATGTACAAACTCCTTACAGACATTGCCAGACCTGAAACCCAGTCACTAGCGCTGTAACAGTGTAGCGTGACCACCTCGCTAAATGTGCTGCCTATTCCATTTTCCACTCCAACCAGTTTTAGAATTTAATGAGACACTCTGCTTCTGAGACTGTTACATCTTCAACTTTGTTTTCCAGTGGCTGAAGAGCTGCTCTTTATATTGCAGTGTAGATTTCATACACCAAAAGGCATATGATCAACTCCCAGAGAATTGAAGGAAGCATCATCAACTTCATACATCTTTTTTATTGAACTCCTTATGACTCCATCACTTGAGAGGGACTGGAGAGCATTCTTCTCAAACATTATGGCATAAAGTCATCCCCATCCCATGGTGTCGTGCAATTCATGATTTTAACCAACAGGTCCATTACAGGCACAATCTCAGTACAGACTTGGTATCATACAATACTGCACCACCTGCTCAATACTTTCCTCATCTCTCTTGCCACTATAGTACATTTCACCTCCAACAAGCTTTTCACTGACATGAACCTAATGTTTAATGTTCACATCCATTTCAGATCCAAGATTACGTCAACCCCAGTCACTCAGCTGAAGTACACAAATATCCCTTGTACATTAGAACACAGAAACACCGAGTTCTAGTTACTGCTCAGTCTGCAATACCATTATTCCCTCAGTGCTGGTCAAGAAGCTACAAACTCTACCCACCTCTACAATTGGATCCTTGACTTTCTCATCGGAAGACCACAGTCAGTACGAACTGGAAACAACATCTCCTCCTCACAGATTAGCAACACAAGTGCACCCCAAGGATGCATGCTTAGGACGGGTGCTCTACTCGTTACACACCCATGATTGTGTGGCCAGGCACAATTCCAATGCCATCTACAAGTTTGCTGATGACATCACAGTTGTTGGCAGTGTTATGTCTCTGTGTTACTTGGGAATAACTTTGAGATGCAAGATTTAAATAACAGAAGAGATTTTACTTACTGATGTCTTCCACCATCTCAGGAAACTGTTCACACTCACATATACATATACCCTACAGTGGGGCACTACAGTTACAACAGTGAGAAAGGTGTATTCTTACGCAGTTACAAAATAGTTCACATTATCCTGACCATATAATATCCTTCCTGCTCAATAAAAAGACAAATTTAGCGTTCTTTATCACTTTCTTTCCAGTGCAACTTAAGCAACTGAACTTGTACACTAATTTATTTACACAAATATTTTTAAATAGTTCTTCTTGATATTGCACTGGTGGAGTATGTTGCTTTGCCATCTTGTGGATTTGGCTGCCACCACTGGGCTTTGTGTTGTTGGTCCACGTGTAGGTGATGTAGTTTGTTCTGCTTCACCTGACCACTGTTGTGTTGATGTTTCAGTATTAGTGGTTGTGGTCTCTTTACTTGATATTGGTGTTGGAGGCTTTGCTGGTATTAAAACTTTCTGCTTCATCACATCTTGTGTCGGCCAGATGTGAATTCTGTTCCTCCCCAGTTGACTGCCAGAGTCTGTCTCGACAATGTATGATCTTGGGTGTCTCAGCTTCTCTGATGACCTTTGCTGGGGTTCATGTTTTCAACATCGGCTCTTGAATATGCACGCGCTGCCCTCTGAAGAATTCTAGTAATGTTTGTGCATGTTTATTATAATGCTGGCATCCTTCTTCTTGCATGTCAGCCAGTCTTCTTCTGGTTTCCTCTTGGTCTTCTGGCAAAGTAGTTTTATATCTCCTGCCATTTAGAAGTTCTGTCAGGGACCATGTCAGCCCTTAAAGGTGTTGCTCATAATGATAAAAGAGCTAGGGATGGGTCTTATTTTGTTTTGTGACACTTAACTAGTGTGTGTTTCATAGATTGTGCACATCTTTCAATGAACCCATGACCTTTGGGGTAGTATGGGGATGATGTAGTGATAACAAACCCATGCTCTGCAGCCAGCTTTCTGAATCCTTGTGACATGAACTGTGTCCTATTGTCACATATTACTTGCTCGGGAATTCCTTGTACAGCGATGTGTGTTCTCATTTCTGAGGTGACAGTGATGCTCTCAGGTCCTTCACCCTTTTGAAGAATAGAAACTTAGAGCAGTAACAGGCTACTAATAAATACCACTCTTGATTCTCAGTAAACAAATCTGTTCCCACTGTGTGCCATGGCCTGGCAGGTATTTCTGTGGAAATCATTTCCTCTTTTTGTTGTATGTTTCTGTTGATGCTTTTGGATATCTTCTTCGTCTAGATCTCATAATTGACAGATATCAACTGCAAATCCTGGCAGCTATCCAGACCTAGAATTGCTGGCCCGTCTGCATCCATCACGTAGAATGTACAGCAGATGTTCTTTCCCTTATGGCAGCCATTGATCTTAGCTCTCCCTAGTTGCTTGATCATGGGTCCACCATAGGCCGTTAATGTGACATTTGCTGTTTCCAATGCACTGAATTCTGGATACCCTTTTATTATGTTCTCTGGGAACATCTGGCGGTAGAGTCTGAGTAGAAGGATGTTGCTTTGTGATCTACCTTTAGGTTAAATATCGTAGGCTTGTTCTGGATTGTCCTCTGTATTTAAAACCTTGTATGCAACTCGCTTCCTTCTTTCATCTCACCGGTGAAGGTGTATGGATTTTATGTCCAGTATCTGGGTGTCGGAGTCCTCATTACTTTTTCCTTTCATGTGGTGGATCTTCTCTTGTCTTTTTTTTTCATTAGTATTACTGTTTTCTTTATATCAGACTTCACATTTTCGCCCAGTGGTTCTACATTCAGAACCGTATGCAGGATATTTGTTTCAGTTTTGGGGGTTTTCACTTCTCTGATTATGTTCTTTGTAGCATCAACCCTTCCTTCTCTTTGTTGTAGGTGGGTCTGCATAGATAGGGATTTCATTTGCATCTTCATGTCTTCAAAGGCTCTGGCTGTGTTTTTAGCTTCGGCCAGCTTCAAGCTATCCTTCCTTATAAGTAACTTTTGGACACCTTAGTTGATCAACTGATCTTTCCTCTATATCCTTAAATCTGCATTTTGCAACAACAATTTTTAGTCTAGTGAGGAAGTTATCAATAGTTTCATCAGTCTCTTGCATTAAAGCCTTGAAATTCATAGCGTTTAATTCTATAATTAGACCTGGGTTCAAGGTGAGAAGCAAACTTTACAAATTTCTGCACTGGTTCATTTTTCTCACCTCTGTTAGCTCCCAGCTACAGTATTAAAAAAGCCAAGTCCTCGCACCCCTGTCCAGAGAAGTAGATAACTGACCTTCTCTGCTGTTGCATTTTTAAAATAGCTCTTGAATTCTAAATTGCACTCCTGCTGAAACTTTTTAAATGATTCAACAATGGGTGAACTACTGTTGCTCCAGCCTTTTTTTTTCCAGTCATTTTTTTTTCTCTTCTTCTCCTTCATATTTCAGTGACTTATAATCAATTGTACGGCTTTAATCTTGTTCTCTTATACCACCACTGCCACCATATAATGTCTCTGTGTTACTTGGGAGGCTTTGTAAATAATTTAGAGATGCAAGATTCAAATAACAGATTTTACTTACTGATGTCTTTCACTATCTCAGGAAACTGTTCACACACACATATACATACGCCCCATAGTGGGGCACTACAGTTACTACAGTGAGAAGTGTGTATTCTTACGCAGTTACAAAATAGTTCACATTATCCTGACTATATAACAGGCACAATTACAAACAGCAATGAGGTAGCGTACAGGAGGGAGATAGAACAGCTCATTGAATGGTGCCCTGATAAAAACCTTGCACTCAACATCAGCAAAACCAAGAAGATTGTGGACTTCAAGAGGAAGTCAGGAGATCACAATCCAGTCCTCATTGAAGGTTCAGTAGTGGAGAGGGTCAAAATCTTCAAATTTCTGGGTGTCAACATCACCAAAGATCTGCCCTGGAGCCTCCACATTGACGAAATCTCACAGAAGGTTCGTCAGTGGATATACTTTATGAGAAGAATCGGCATGTCACCAAAGACACTCAAAAACTTCTACAGGTGTACCATGGAGAGCATTCTGAATGGATGCATCACTGCCTGGTATGGACGTGCCAACTCTCAGAACAAGAATAAACTCCAAAAGGTTGTTAAATCAACCTGCAACATCACAGGCACCAGACTTCACTCCATCGAGAAAATCTACAGGAGGCGGTGCCTTAAAAAAGCAGCTTTTGGGGCGTGGCAAGAGGGCGTAGAGGACAGACGTGTGGTTCCTTGGCTAGTTTTTTAAGCACTCGTTTTTAAAGTTTATAAAAGTGATTAAAAGTTGTATTTTTACTTTTGGGAACCTTAGTGGGTTATAATGGCTACTAATGTAAATAAAAGAAAAACTCAACTGCAGAAGAAACCACCTTTTAAAAGTGGTATAGAGTTGAGGCCTACCTGTTCAATTGAAGTCACAGACCCGACGTTTGGAACCTCCAAGGCGCAAAGGACTCCTGCCCAGCTAAGTATGAAACCGGCGCCAATCTTGCCTCTGCAAGATGGCGCCGGCCTGACGATGAGTTCAGCCAGTGCCCAACCACACGTCCGCGATGTCAGGCACATGGGTGACCCGGCTGAGAGAAGAGCCCTGAGCCCAGGCTGCCGTTGGGTGGGCTGGGGACACGCAGAATAGTGTCAGAAGTCACACCTGTGCAGACCCTGGCCTTACTGGGCATGCGTAGTGCTTCAAGGGTCCGGGACTTGTTGGACCGCATGTAGGCTGTGGGAGGGCCCTGAGCGGTGGTGTCCCAATGTGGCCGGGATGCCGTCGTTGGGTGTACAGAGCCGCAGCTGTCCGGGAGGGGACTGACAACACTGAAAGAAGAAGACTTACCTTTACTGAGTAGCTTACAGAAACAATTGGAGGTGGAGACCAAGAAGGTAGGCCTTAAAAAGTGGAACTGGAATCTGGAATGGAGTCTGTGTGTACAGTCCAGGAAGGGATTGCTCATCAAATGGACAATATGTCTAAACAAAAATGACTCAAGGAATTTTAGAAGTGACAACCAAAATGACTACTATGTCTGAAGGTATGTCTGCAGTTGAGTGATGTTAATAAGTGTATTAAATCAGTGGATACAGTGAAACAAATTTTTTTAAAAATTGAAACAGCTTTTCTTGAATGCAAAAATCAAGTTGAACATAATAGGGAAAGAATGGAAAAAATGGAAGATTCCTTTGTGGACTGGGAAATTCATAAGAAAGACTTATTGAAAAAAATTGATTCATTGGAAAATCAAAGTCAGAAAAATAATGTGAAAATTGTGAGTCTCCCAGAAGATATTAAAGGGTCCGATCCAATAAAAAATTTTAAGAACTGGATTCCCGAAGTGTTGGGCAAGGAGGTTTTTTTCAGAAGGCCTAGAATTGGAATGGGCACGAAAGAAACCGTTACCGGGACAACCACCATGGGCGGTTTTAATTCGTTGTTTGAAATACCAGGACAGAGAAATTATATTACGGTTGGCGATGCAGAAGGCACGACAAAGTCAAACACCAAAGATGGTCCAAAATAACAGAGTATTTTTCTATGCAGATTTGAGTCAGGAGATTATTAGGCGATGTCGAGAATTTAACTCGGCTGAAGAAATATTGTGGCGGAAGGGTTCCAAATTTGCTTTTAGTTACCCTGCAGTATTAAAAGTCTTTTATGGTCATTTTCAATCTCAATTTTTTGAAAATGACCATGATGCATTAATTTTTTGCTAATTCAGTACCAGATTTGCGAGGATATGGAAGATCTTCGCCGCTGTCGCCTAAAAAGAAGGCAAATGGAAATGGGAATGGAAAGAAAGAAGTTTTAACATAAAATCTTATTGACATTGAAGATCTGGAACAATCATTGGGAATGGAGTCACTGGGTTGAATATATTTACAGTATATGATTGTGTTGATGTGAATAATGTATTTCTGGCTGGGGTTGAGTGAGTTTACCTCACTCAGTTTTTTAGGGCGTTACTACCTTTTGGTGGGTTTTTTTGGGATAATTATTATTCCTTTTTTTTTTACATTTTCTTTAAATATCTAGGGGAGGGATAGTGATTTAAGTTATTATAAGGGGAGCGATATTTTGTAGTGAGAGATTATATCGTTAATTTGTAAGGATGTCTAATTTGAAATTTGCAACTTTTAATGTTCAGGGGTTAAATAATCCGATAGAGCGAAAGTGAGTTTTGGCTTATATTAAGAAAATGAAAATTGACATTGCCTTTTTACAAGAAACTCATTTGGCTGAAAAAGAACATTCGAAATTGAAGAGAGATTGGGTTGGATGTGTTTTCTTCTTCATTTAATTCTAAGGCAAAAGGTGTAGCAATTTTAATTCATAAGAATTTGCCTTTTGAATTACAAAATATGGAAGGAAATGTTAGATGGGTCTTAAGGGTGAATTGTAAAGTTTTTGCTGAACCTTGGACTTTGCCTAATGTTTATGCACCTAATGTGGATGATGAGTGTTTTATTTCTGATGCTTTTTTGCTGTTAAATCATAGTTGGGGGAGATTTTAATTGTGTTTTGGATCCTTTACTGGATAGATCTCCAAAAAGTATAAAGAAATCAAAGATGACAACACAAATTGAGACTTAAATTTGGTGGATATTTGGAGAAGGGTCAATCCTACGCAGAAGGATTTCTCTTCTTATTCGTCCCAACATGATTCATTTTCCAGAGTAGAATTTTTTTTTAGTATTGGCACATTTAGAAGGAAGAGTATTACAGGTGGAATATAAAAGTAGTATTAGAAGTGGTATGTTCATCTTATAGATGGAGATTTAATACAATGTTATTGAAAAAACCAGAATTTGTTACTTTTGTTAAGGAACAGATTACTTTGTTTTTGACTAAGAATGATAATTCTGTAGATAGTCATTTTGTATTATGGGATGCATTAAAAGCTTATTTAAGAGGGCAGATTATTAGTTATACTACTAAAGTTAAAAAAACAGTATATGACAGAGAGTTTGGAACTGGAGAAGCAAATTGTTGAATTGGAGAAGGAATTTCAGAAAGATGCGACAGAAGATTTTTAAAAATTGGCTTTGGCTAATTTGAAATTACGTTATAATACATTGCAAAATTTGAGTGTTTAATTAATCGATCTAAGCAACATTATTATGAGTTGGGTAAGTTAAAAACAGAACAGGTTTCATGGACTATTAATGCTGTTAAAAAGAATTCAACAGTTACTTATAAACCTCAGGAAATCAATGACCAGTTTTATTATTCATTTTACAAAAAATTGTATACTTCTGAGGGGAAACATGATAGAGGTTCTTTTGAATCCTATTTATCTAAATTGACATTACCAGGATTGGAAGAGGAGGATGGAATTGGAAGCTCCGTTTACAGAATTTGAGATTAAGGAAGCTATGTTGGAGATGATAAATGGGAAGTCACCAGGGAATGAAGGATTTTCTGTGGAATTTTATAAAATTTTTTATGAAGATTTATCCTCTGTGTTTGAGAAGGTATTACAACAAGTAACTGAACAGCATGAGTTGTCGGAATCTTGCTCTAGTGCTTTAATTACTGTAATTCCAAAAAAAGATAGAGACCTGTTGAAAGTGTCTTCGTATAGACCTATTTCTTTACTGAATGTAGATTATCAAATCATAGCAAAAGTTTAGCAAATCGACTTGTCAAGTATTTACCTAAATTAATACATATTGATCAAACAGGTTTTATTAAGAATAGAAATTCTTCAGATAATATTCTTCGATTAATTACTTTGATCAATGCACATTGACAGCAGCCCAACCATCCAATGGTGGTTGTGCTTGATGCCAAAAAAGGTTTTGACAGGGTTGAATGGGATTTTTTATTTAAGGTGTGGGAAAAGTTTAAATTTGGCCCTTTTTTTATTGGTTGGGTTAAAGCTTTATATACGAACCCGATTGCCAGGGTGGTGACAAATAGTCAAGTTTCATTATATCGTTTAAATTGACACATTCAATCCGATAAGGGTGTCCATTGTCACCAGCCCTGTTTGCATTGGCTATTGAACCGTTAGCTCAAACAATAAGACAGAATGAACAGATAAGAGGGATGAGAGTTATGGATAAAAAGTATAAGAATAATCTACTTGCAGATGATGTTTTGATATATTTGACAAATCCAGAACAATCATTGCCGCATTTGCGGGAATGTTTATTACAATATGGAACATTATCTGGATACAAGGTTAATTGGGATAAGATGTTAATTATCAATCTTTATATAAGTTAAATTATGTTCCTTTATTAAAAAAGATTAAAGCAGATTTAATTAAGTGGAAAGATCTCCCATTAACTTTAATTGGCCGAGTTAATTGTATTAAGATAAATATTTTTCCTCGAATTCAATATTTATTTCAATCAATACCGTGTTCTCTTTCAAAGGGATTTTTTCAGGATTTAAATAAAGCTATGAGAGAATTTTTATGGAAAGGCAAATTACCGCGGGTTGCATTATATAAACTTACTTGGAAGTATGCATTAGATGGGCTTCAATTACCCCATTTTCAAAATTATTATGAAGCAGCCTAGTTGAAATTTATTAGTAGACTTATGGATTTGGACCAACCCCCGAGTTGGGCTAAAGTTGAGATGGCTTTTATTTCTGAAGTTGAGGTGCATCAATTTATATTTTGATGGAATGCAAATTTGTTGTGGGAAAATAATATGCCGATATTAAGACATCTATTAAAGGTATTGACTAAAAAAAAATAAGATTTTAGGATCAAAGGGTAAATTGTCAATTTTAACCCCATTATATAACAATCAGCTTATTCCTTTTTCAATGTTTAATAATCATTTAAAGAGTTGGCACTCTAAGGGTATAAAGATGTCAGAGGATTGTTTTGTAGAAAGACAATTTCCTTCTTTCAATCAATTGAAAGAACATTTTGATATTGCTGAAAATTCTTTGTTTGTTTATCAACTTCGAGCTTTGGAGAAAGATATGTATGATAGAGAGATGATTTTACCTGTATTGACGGAATTAGAGTCTTTGATTTCTTCTATACCAAAAAAGGGTTATATTTCTGTTATGTACCAAGTATTCAAGACAATATGGATAAACCGGAATGGGAGAATTCTAAGCTTAAATGGGAAAATGATTTAGCCTTTGTTTTTCCTGAAGACTATTGGGTAGAGAGGAGTCACGTGATGGAGTAGTGGCCGGACGGTGAACTCCAGCCCTCTCCAGAAAAGTCGGGAAAAACAAAGGAAAACACAAAGGCACAGAAATAAAAATTAAAGTAAAGTGAGTATAAAGGTGGAAAGAAGATGGCGACAAAAAAAGAAAAATCAAAATCAACGGTAAGAGAGGAAGAGAAGACAACGGAGGAAAAAGGTGAAGGCCTTACCTGTCCGAAGAGGCCCGCTGCGGAGAGAGAAACCCGCTCCCTCAGGTTGGTAAATAATGGACTACAAAAATGGCTCGCTGAGCCGAGTAAAAGTGCGCAACCGCGCATGAAAAAAAACACACCGACGGGAGAGGGGACCAGCTGGGGAGTCGATCTCCACAGCCGGCAACGACAGCTGCAGAACACCTGCAGCAAGAAGAGACCACAGAAGACAATAGAAACAAGAAAGAAGAGAAGGAAAGGGCAACAAAGAAACAACAGATGGCCAACCCAGAGGAAGAAGAAGAGGAAGAGTACAGTGAAATAGAAGAAGAAAAGAAAGGCAAGATAAAGAAGGTACTTTCTCTTATTAAAGGATACATGGAGTCATTTAAAGAATGGCAAACACAGGAATTTAATGATTTAAGAAAAAGAATAAACAACACAGAAGAGAAAATGAATAAAATAGATATGACCTTAACAGAAATGGGAAAGAAAATGGACAAGATGGAAGAGCGGGCAGTAGCAGCAGAAATGGAGGTAGAAGACTTAAAAAGAAATTGGAGGAATCTAATAAAAAAACTAAAGAGACACAAGAACTACTAGCTCAAAAAATAGATACAATGGAAAATTATAACAGAAGAAATAACATAAAGATAGTGGGCCTTAAGGAAGATGAAGAAGGCAAGAATATGAGGGAGTTTATAAAAGAGTGGATCCCTAAGACCCTAGGATGTCCAGAACTACAGCAAGAAATGGAAATAGAAAGGGCACATAGAGTATTGGCCTCTAAACCTCAACCACAACAAAAACCAAGATCTATTGTAGTAAAATTCCTAAGATATACTACAAGAGAAAAGGTACTGGAGAAGACAATGGAAAAAGTAAGAGAGGGCAACAAACCACTGGAGTATAAAGGGCAAAAAATCTTCATTTATCCAGATATAAGTTTTGAACTCCTAAAGAAGAGAAAAGAGTTCAATACAGCAAAGGCGATTTTATGGAAGAAAGGGTATAAATTTATACTAAAGCATCCAGCGGTATTGAAAATATTTATTCCAGGACAACAAAACAGACTATTCTCGGATCCAGAAGAAGCACGAAAATTTGCAGAACAATTACAAAAATAGACCGAGGGAGGAAGACGGGTAATGAGAGTAAAAATGATCACGATTGATATGTATGTGGGTAAAGACAAAAATAGACTGAGGGATGAAGACGGGTAATGAGAGTAAAAATGATCACGATTGATATGTATGCGGGTAAAGAGGTATAAGAGTGAATAGAGACAATGTGCATACGTGAATGTATCTGTACTTAGAGGAAAATATAGATAGTATAGACAAGAATTAATAAGGGAAGGTAATGGAATAGAGAGAGAATAAGGAGGGAATTAAAAGAGTGACCTTTGTGACATATGAAAAGTGAAATCTTTTCTGGGGGGGGCTGGGTGGGGGGAAATAGCGGTCACTGCAAAATCAGTTGACGCTTGCGAGTGGATTCGCAAATCCAAATGGAGAGGGGAGATGTGGTTGTCCGACAAGGGATAAAGGACAACTCAGGAGGGGAAGGGGAGATTGGGGATAAAGAAGATAGAAATAGGAGAATAAGGAAAATGTTGGATGTTGTAGGAATGTTGTCTTATAAAGAGTTGAAAATAAGAAAACAGAAATGGAAAAGGAGGAAAGGTAATGATGGAAAAACGGAAAGAGAAGATAAACAAAATATAAAAGGGCTACGCTGAACTATATGACTTTAAATATTAATGGAATACATAACCAAATTAAAAGGAAGAAACTACTAAATTTAAATGAATAAATGTATTCCATTAGAAAAAATAACATATAGGTTAAGAAATAATATTGAAATATTCGAACAAGTATGGGAGCCTTACATTAAATACAATAGCGAAAACCTACCGGGGACAAACATTACCTAAGTTGATGGAAGGAGAAGGAAAGAAAAGAATGGACTCAGTAGAATTTCTGGTGTATTTTTGTTGAATGACAACATTGTCTGACTGGCTTAATGCAACCTAGATTGTATACCTATGAGAGGGGGGGGTGGGGGGGTGGCTTGGGAGGAGGGAGGGGGGGGGAGAAAAAGTCACTGTATGTGTGTGAAAAAGAAAAAGTGTATATCATGGCTAATGTGATTTATGGTGTGAAAAATAAAAAATTTTAAAAAAAAAAGACTATTGGGTAGATACGTGTCATGATAGTGTTACTAAATTGACGTATGTACGGTATGGAATGGTTAATTATAACTTTTTACATCAGTTATATTTAACTCCAGAGAAATTGAAAAAATATGATTTTAGTAACTCGGATTCTTGCTTTAGATGTGGTGTATGTACTTTTTTTACATGCTGTTTGGTCTTGTGTTCATGTACAACCATTTTGGCAAGAAATTAGTTTAACTTTGGAAAAATTATATGACATTAAGTTACCACTAAATCCATCTATTTTTTTAATGGGTTATATGATTCCTTTAAAAGGATTAGGGTTGGATAAATTTCAAATTGCATTTCTACGCTTAGCATTGTCTGTAGCTCAAAAATGTGTAGCAAGTACATGGAAAGATAACATAGTGATTAATATAATGCGGTGGCAGAATTAATTGAAAGCTTGTATTGTTATGGAAAAAATTACATAAAATCTGCATGATAATTATTCTTTTTTTGTTAATAAATGGAATATATGCATTTAGATGTATTTTGATTTATTTTATATTCTTAGTTTCTGTTTACATATTTTTGGCTCTCCTTAAGAGAGCTGGCTGATGGGGTGGGAGGGTAGGTGGGGACTCAAATTTTTTTTCTGTTTTTTTTAATTGTTTTTTATATATATATATACTTATATAAAATTGTATTTATGGAATGTATGCTGTATTATTACTAATGATATTTCAAATAAATAAAGTTTTTTAAAAAAAGCAGCCTCTATCCTCAGACTCCCACCACCCATGCCATACCCTCTTCACTCTGCCTCCACCCAGCAGTGGGTCGACCTGCAGCGGGAGGCCCAACAACGGGTCGACCTGCAGCAGGAGGCTCAACAGCAGGAGACACAGCAGCTGGAGGCCCAGCAAGGATACAGAAGCAACTCACCAGAGAAGGATGAAGATACACAGATACAAAGAGAAGAAGATGACACAGACATAGATACAGACACAGAAGAGGAGGAAGAAGACCAAGAATTTCAAAGGAAGGAAGAAGGTAAAATAGAAGGACAACATTTAGATAAAGCCTTTTTTGAAGAACAAATGAGGTCATTAAAAGAATGGCTATCATTGGAATTTAGTTCAATCAAAAATGAAAAGAGCTGAAGACAGAATGCAAAGCTTAGAGTTGGTCACGACTGAAATAGGGAAAAGAGTAGAAAATGTGGAGGAACGAGAAGCTGCTGTAGAAATGGAGATAAATGATTTCAGAGGGAAGTTGGAAGAGAGCCAAAAAAAATTAAAGAGACACAAGATTTATTGTCACAAAAAACTGACGTATTGGAAAACCACAATAGGAGAAACAACATAAAAATAGTGGGCCTGAAAGAAGGCAAAGAAGGGTCAGATATGAAGGAATTTATAAAAGGATGGATCCCAAAGGTGCTGGAAATGACAGATTCACATGAAGAAATAGAAATCTAAAGGGCGCATAGAGCACTAGTACCGAAACTGCCACCACATCAAAAACTGAGATCCATATTGGTAAAACTTCTAAGATATACGACAAGAGAAAACATACTGGAGCAGGCAAGAAAGAAGGTTAGAGAAGACAATAAGCCGTTGGAATATAAGGGTCAAAAAATATTTTTTTACCCGAAAATAAGCTTCGAACTTTTAAAGAAGAGGAAGGAATTCAACACGGCGAAAACAATCTTATGGAAGAAAAGTTATAACTTTATATTAAGACATCCAGCAGTACTCAAAGTATTTATTCCTGTGGAATCGAATAGACTGTTCTCGGACCCAAAGAAAGCCCAAGAATTTGCTGAACATTTGCAGGATAGAAGAGGAGGAGTAACAAGAAGGAAGACCGGCAAGAAAATATACAAAAATATGTAAAAATATACAGAAAAGATAATGTGTATATATAAAGATTTAAAGATGGATAAGAGAAGGGGAAGAAGGGGGAAAAAAGAGAGAGAGCTTTCTTGTATGTATAGGAAAATAGTGTTCTCTCGGTGGGGCTGGGGGTGGGAGAATAATGGTCACTGCAAAATCAGTTGACGCTTGTGAGTAAGTTCGCAAACCGAATGGAAAGGGGAGTTGTGGTTGCCGTCAATTGACAAGGGGCAATCCAAGGAGGGGAGGTTCATTTGGGGTTAAAGGGTTATTGCTTGTGGGGATTATTGGAGTATTTCATGTCTTAAGTGCATTGTCATATATTGAGATTAAAAAGGAAAACTTAAAAAACAGTAATGGAAAAAAGGGATGGAGGTGGTGAAGAGGCAGAAAAGAAGTGAAAATAAAGATATAAGATGGCCACGTTGGACTGTATGATTATAAACATTAACGGAATATATAACCATGTTTAAGTGTATCCCATTTGGAAAAAAAATCACATATAATTTAAAAGACAGTTACAATGTTTGAAAAAACCTGGGAACCATATATGGAACATAACAGAAAGAACAGGCCTAGGACCACCACCACCTGAAATGATAAGAAGATAAACACGATCAGATTTAATGTGAATAAGTAGATGATACGTCTTTTTTGTTTGTATTCCTTTTGTATAAAAATATACTTACTGTTTTTAAGGGGGGTGGGAAGAGGGAAAAAAAGAAAAAATGTCACTGTGAATATTTAAAGAGATACATCTGTAAATATATTGGTTGATATGGTTCATAGTCCGATAAATAAAGAATTACCAAAAAAAAAGTTGCCACAGGAGGGGCAAAAGGCAAATATAGTCATAGCCTTTGAAAAAGCATATGGTCAAGTACACGGATAGGAATGGAATAGACGGATATAAGCTAAATGCAAAAAAATTGAATCAGTGAACATAAGGATGAGTCAGGCTGACGAGCCTGTTTCCCAGATGGACGGCTTTCAGACTCTACATTCAATTTAAAACTGCTGTCATGCTCTCAGACCAGATTATCTACAAGACCAAAAATGGAGATATCTGCTCCTGCCATAAAACAGACAAATCTTCTACATGTCTTAAGAATAACTGATTCTTATTAAGACAATTCCAGCTTCAAGCTACCCCTTCCCCTCCCTCCCTCCCCCCCTCCCCACCAATCCTCCATGTAGCAACATTTGTTTTCTGAGGTACAATGCAAGTGTACCAAGATGCAAGAAGGCAGCATGTTTATGTCATGGGCCACATCGGAGGCCAATTTCCAAATATTTTGTCTTCCCAAGCAAGCTCAATCCAATTGGAAGGGAATCTAAACCACACCCAATGGTGGCAATGAATTCTTTTGTCCCCAAGGAATAAATCAAAAAGTTAGAAATACTTAATAAAGAAGAACCACAGAACACATTTTACTAAAGACTCAATTGCAACCTTGTTTGTAAGCAACTAGAGTATATTATTGATTAGAATTAGAGATATGTGCAGAATCCTTTTATTTTCAAAATGAGCCAATAATTGATCTATCATTCAGCTACAAGACCCTGATTTACAGTATCTAACTTATAAAGTAAACAAATTGCTTGGAGATTGCTTTTCTTGGCTCATAAGACACAACAGTGGCTATAAATATCTCTATAGTACAGCATGAACCACAGCGCCTGACAGATCCAGCCTCAATGTTTTACCATCAGTTAACAGGTAAGTTGTGGGACAACATATAATGCAGCCTGTCACTGAAAACTCCAGGGGAACAAGATAGTTGGTCAACTCACTGCTGTTTTGGATCTGACTCAGAGGAGATCTGCAAAATGTGCCAAAAATTGTTTTCCCAGCCATTTCACAAAATTGTCGTCAACTGTGCAGATCCAGAAGTTGCTGTCTCCAAAAGAAAGAAGTCGATCTAAGTGTGAAAAAGGAGATGCCTGCTGAAGGATTCAATTCAAGTTCAATTTATTGTCATGCAATAAGACAGTGCAATATTACATGGAATTTGCTTTCGTCCACTGTAAGGCAGACAGATTCAACATTGGCACAAATTGCCAGAAGCACCTCTTATGGTCACAGAAAGAGAAGCAAAAGAGAGTCCATGGATTCAATGCTTCTACAGCCCCCGCAGCCACATAGTTCACACCATCAGCAGCCCGAGCTCCACATCCAAACCTCATTTGCTCAACTGACTAGATTTGTGGGCTATCAATTCACAACAGATTGTGAGGGGTCTTCATTAAGCAGGAGCTATGGCTTTTTTCAAAGTAAATCCATGAAACAATGGATTTTGATGTTCAGACAGAGGTTCTACCAGGCTCCTAATGTTGGTTGAGCTTAAGTGAATACTAGGAACTAATGTATGCCTCAAAATATATATATATTTTAAATTTAATTGAGGCATACAAAATGGAAACAAGCCACGAGTCCATGCCGCTCAATTTATACCCAATTAACCTACACCCTCCGGTATATTTCAAACAATGGGAAAACCCATGCACACATGGGGAGAATGTACAAACTCTTAACAGACAGCGCAGGATTCAAACCCCGGTCCTAATCACTGGCACAGTAAAAGTGCTGCTATGCCAACCGCTATGCCAACCATGCCACCCTAATGAATCCTTTCTCACATGATAACCAGCTTTAATTTATCTTAGTGTCCTTTGAGCTATCTAAACTTTAACCTTGTCTGAATGTAATCAAGATGATTTATTAATTTGGTTTGTCACTCGGCAACATCACTGACATAGTTTATCCAATGTAGTGCAATGTTTAGAGTTGTAGAGAGATACAAGATTGAGAAATATGGCCCCCCTGCCTTCAAAGTCCATGTTAACACCAGCCACCCATTTACATGAATCCCTTTATTTTAAACGTGTCCATACTCATCAACTCTCCCCAGATTCTACCAGTCACCTGCACATTAAGGTCGATGGTCAGAGACCAATTAACTGCCCCCTTCCCTCCCGAAACCAGCACGAATTTGTGGTATGGAAGCAGTGCTAGATTTAGATTTGGTGAGGCCTGAAGCTATATAAAGCTTGGAGGCCCCTTGTTAAAAAATTACAATACAAGTTATTTTCAAATGAATGCATTTACTGATTAGATATTTATCATTGGATTGGCTTGATCTCGATCATAGATTATAATATAGTATAGCCTGGAAACAAATACTTAAATGTAATCTTTTAAATAGTTTTCATGTATATTAATGTATTTTTGAGGCCCTAAGGTATAGCTTGTTTAGCTTATGCCTGAATCTGGCTCTGTATGGAAGGAAAGCAGAGGATCTGGAATTAACCCACACAGGTCACAGGGACAATATGCAATCTTCGCATGTCAAAATTGAACCTGGGACTCTAGCCCCACGGGGCAGGGGATCTATTAGTTCAGCGGTTCTTAACTTTTTTTTCCCCACACACATATCACCTTAAGTAATCCCTTACTACCCACAGAGCACTGTATTAGTTGCCTCACTGTGCCCTCTTGCTTTTTCAGATTTCTAATACTTCAGGGGAAAACACAGACTGAAGCCACCCACAGTGTTACTTTTTACCCTGCCCTGGGTGTCTGTTCTTTCCATCATCCATAGTGAGGCATCAAGGTTTGAACACCCACTCCCTCCTCCATCAACAACTTCCGTAACCAGCCAATGTGCAAGTTCTCTCCACAGAGCTTGCTTGATTGCCGTGCAAGAATTTTATCACCTCTTCATGCTGATTCTGTGGCACAACCATTAACTAAAATAAATATTTCACGTACTGAAGGAAGCCATCTGTCCTATTTTAAATAGCGCTATTTGGTAAATGTAACTTACTATCATTGTGCTCAACAACTTCAAAATTTTATGCACATTTAATGTGATTTCAAAATCTAAGAAGAGGAACGGTTCCTGTTTTATTTACTATCGAGAATATTTTGTGGTTTCAGGTACCATGAAGGTGACTAACCAACTATGAGAAATGGATTATTCAATTGGCTGCATTCAGAGAGATAATGTTTGTGGTTGTGATGCATTTTTTTTTCACCTTTGTAATCCTATTTTTCACTCTCTGCCACACATTTGATCCTAAGTGGTTTCTGACTGTCAAAGAAACGACGGCTGCACAAAGAGTTTCACAAACTGAGGAACATCACGACATGGACATTAGTACTAGCAGGAGGACAGGATGTTGCGTAAGTGGAGTTTTTTTTCCCTCGAAAAGAATTATTATCCTTGATTCCACTGGACAACAAAGATTTTGCTTCCTTCACACTTTTGGGTGTATTTTGTGGATTTTGGGCTGCTGATCACAAAAAATCACCTCAAAATTTTCCATCTTGCCTTGTTCTTCAGATATATCCTTTTTTTGTGTGATTTCCTATCATTTTCAAGCATAGAAAGCCATGAAGTGCAATATCTCATTGAAAATTCATTTTTTGTATTCGTGCTTGGATGTCTTCCCTGTTCATCTTGGTGCAGTCAGTGACGAACGTGGTGCAACCATGGAAAAGCGGTATCAGGGCAACTGGAACCTATCAATGCTGGCCGACTATTGTTGGACACTGACATGAGAGGCATCAGATACTGAGGACAAATGAAAATCTGCAGCAAAACATTTTTAGGTCAGTTGAACAAATGCAATGTGTCAGCATTAAACATGCTAAATTCAATCCAAGTTAATTTAATGTTTCTCCAACTTCATATGTGATATAGCAAATCTTAAATGATCTTTGTGGATCAGCTTGGAGTAGTCTATCAGAATCCCCACATTTTTTTTTAAAGGAAGCAAATCTTTTGAAAAAAAAGTTAAACATTTCCCCAAGGAAATATTCAATTAGCCAACTAGCTGAAACTTATGTGCATCAATTTACAATCAAAACTACCATTTCTCAACGTGTACATTCAGTCTCTCTCTGAGGTTTTTGAGTTCTCTCCCTTTAGAACTCCGCAAGGATCTCATTTGAGATGCAACAATAAACCATATGGTGGCCACAATAATTCTATCCCATGAGCAAAATATTCCCTTATACTTCCTCTCCCACAGCCACCCATGTTCATGGCATAGTCTCCAGCTGGAGATACCTTGGCACCATCTCAAACACAGCCAAAGCTGTGAATCTTCTAATCAAGTTCTATTTTCGTAGTGATTCGGAAAAAAAAAACGAGAATGTGTCAGGGAAGGACCTACGACTCAACACCAGAACCAACTACAAGTTGCAGCTCAAGAGCCCAGCAACTTCACTTAATTGATCACCTGGACACCAGCCAAAAGCAATATTTTGGACACAGCTGTAAATAGGATTTTCCTCTCCCATCAAAGTTTTTAGTCCTCTGGGATAGGATAATTGATGCTGGGGGTAGGGGTGTATAAATATTGATGCCTCACTATGGATGATGGAGAGAACAGATGCCCAGGATGGGGTAAAAAGTAGCAACCTGGGTGGCTTCATTGTGTTTTTCCGACTGTAGTATCAGAGGTAAAAGTAAGAGTCATGGCATCCCAGTAAGAAACCAGCCATTGCAATCAGTGCAAATGTGTTACATTTGTTATGATCACGTTGGCAAGGAATTTGTTACTTCTATTCTTTTTGGATTGTCACAAATATTGGAACCAAAGTTGCTGGATATTACTTAGGCACTGCCAATGTACTTGTGGTCTGCATCATGTCTCCCCCTCCCAGTCAGGTCATGGAGGAACATAGACAACTATAATTTCATTTCATCTTAAGGTCAAAGCTTTAGTAAAAATATTACACAACACTTCTGACATGGAGGTGAGGAGGTTGGAGGGATATTGGTGGAGAGCGGGAGGATTGAGCTAGTGGAGTTGTTCTAGTGAACCAGTGCGGACTCGAAAGGCCGACATGGCCTGTTTCCGCTCTGTAAATGGTTATTTGGTTATATGGTTCTGATCAGGAGAAAATAAAGAATAAACATCAATGAATCTCCACATTGCATATCCCTTCCCTACTGACTCAAAACCATGAAAGGTAAAGCTTAATGCAAATGTATTCCCAAGTAAAATGAGCACACAAAGTCCGCCTGGTTTTGCTGAGTGCATGTGTCAGATTATGATAAATGTTACATTCCTAAATTCCTGTAGGTAAGAACACTATATCCTGTGTCTGTATCTCTGATATAAATCACTGTTTAGGCAGAAGAGTCTGGGTGAATCATTCTTTTCTTACATAAATGTAAAAGCACTGGAAATTCCTAACATAATTCAGTGCTGTTTTTAGAAATTCCAGGAGATGAAAAAATGTCAGACTCAATCCCATGTTTACTTTTTGTTTTCTTCGGTCAAGAGCAAGATAGCCTTGACTATGGGTCAAGAATCAACCAAAGCTAGAAAATGGATTAGAGCCAGAAGCAAAGTGTGCACCTGCTACTAAATATGGGTGGCTTTGGAGAATCGGAACCAGGGAGTCAAGGAAGTGTGATGGGGAGTAGGTGTCCTCTTAGGGCTGCAGGCACTGATGGATTCCGGGGATTGGGACCAGTGGTCAAGGAAGTGCGAAGAGAAGCAAGTGGTGGAGTCCATAGGGTTGTGCTTGGCTGGATCGGAGGAAGCTGCGTTATCCTCAAACACTCAGTCTCTGAAGGGATTTTCCTTCTTTCTTCCCTTTCTTTTTCTACTTTCTTTTATTTTTGCAAATAAGTGCTGGGTATGGAAACTTTGCTGCGGTTGAATGGCATATGAAAGAAAGCTTTTCATTGTATCTTGGTACACATGACAATTACATAAAAAACCCATTCTCCTCGATCAATAAGACAGGCCTGTACTTGTGACAAAGAGCATCCATGTTCACCAACAGAGAGCCCACCAACATCCCAGCTGGAAAGCTCCTGCATTTAATGATACGTGTGGGATCTGGGCTGAATCTGCCAAAGTGCATGTCTCTAATTGGACAAGTGAACTGGTTGCAGACACCAGCTCAGGACATGAGACAAAGCAGGACTGTTGAATGTCAAGACTTAGATCAACATCTGATGTGTTCACCATAGCCACCCTGAGAAACACTTTGAATGAGGAATTACAGTAACTGCCATCCAGAGTGGAGGGAGGGGGGGGGGCGGAAGAGAGAGATACAGAGAGACAGATAGACAGAGACAGAGAGAAGATGCTTCTGATGTTACTTCAAGATAAGAGCCCTGCAATTTAAAACCAAGTTGCATAGAAATTTCTTCTCAGAGGCCGATCTCTAGAATTCTGGAGAATTGAGGAGGCTAAAGCAATATACATTTTTGGGCAATTGGGAAGTTGGGAACCATGAGGATCTGATGTAGAGAAAGAGTTGTGACCTTGGGAACTCCAGCCATGACTGTACTGAATAGCAGGACAGCACTGAGAAGCCAAGTTGCCTGCACCTGCTCCCAATATTTTGTGCTCTTGTGTCTCACTGTCAGGTGATAAATCTCAGCTTAAGGTGGCACGGCTTGCAGAGAGGTTAGCATAACGCTGTTACAACACCAGCAACCAGGGTTCGAATCCAGCGCTGTCTATAATTAGCTTGTTCGTTCTCTCCTTGTCTGTGTGGGTTTCCTCTGGATGCTCCGGTTTCCTCCCACTCTTCAAAAACATACCAGGGATGTAGGTTCATTGGGTCGCACAGGCTAATGGGCTGAAAAGGCCTGTTACCGTGGTTGTATGTCTAAATTAGTCTATTAGGGAGAATCCTAGCGAAGATTTTGCCTGCAATGGAGAGCAGCGTGATTCCCCTGCAGTTTGAGCAGTCTGATTTCTCGCCTTTGTTTTTGTACAGGGTGATGATTATGGCATCACGAAGGTCCTGAGGCAGCTTTCCTTGGTCCTAGCAGAGCATGAAAAACTCATGCAGTTTGGTATGCAGAGCTTTGCCGCCAGCCTTCCAGACCTCTAGGGGGGATTTCATCCATACCTGCTGCTTTGCCACTTTTCAGTTGTTCAATTGCCTTATATGTCTCTTCCCGGGTAAGGACCTCATCCAGCTCTAGACTCAAGGGTTGTTGAGGGAGCTGGAGCAGGATTCTCCTTAATAGACTAATACCTAGTGTCGCCGAAAATGTCCTCCCAGAATCACAGTTTGGCTTTCGCGCAAACAGAGGAACTACTGACATGTCTTTGCCCTCAGACAGCTCCAAGGAAAGTGCAGAGAACAAAACAAAGGACTCTGCATCACCTTTGTTGACCTCAACAAAGCCTTTGACACCGTGAGCAAGAAAGGGCTTTGGCAAATACTCGAGCGCCTCGGATGCCCCCCCAAGTTCCTCAACATGGTTATCCAACTGCATGAAAACCAACAAGGTCGGGTCAGATACAGCAATGAGCTCTCCGAACCCTTCTCCATTGACAACGGCGTGAAGCAAGGCTGCGTCCTCACACCAACCCTCTTTACTATCTTCTTCAGCATGATGCTGAAACAAGCCATGAAAGACCTCAACAATGAAGACTCTGTTTACATCCGGTACCGCACGGATGGCAGTCTCTTCAATCTGAGGCGCCTGCAAGCTCACACCAAGACACAAGAGCAACTTCTCCGTGAACTACGCTTTGCAGACGATGCTGCTTTAGTTGCCCATTCAGAGCCAGCTCTCCAGCGCATGACATCCTGTTTTGCAGAAACTGCCAAAATGTTTGGCCTGGAAGTCAGCCTGAAGAAAACTGAGGTCCTCCATCAGCCAGCCCCCCATCATGACTACCAGCCCCCCCCCCTCCACATCTCCATCGGGCACACAGAACTCAAAATGGTCAACTAGTTTACCTACCTCGGCTGCACCATTTCATCTGATGCAAGGATCGACAAAGAGACAACAGACTCGCCAAGGCAAATAGTGCCTTTGGAAGACTACACAAAAGAGTCTGGAAAAATAATCACCTGAAGAAACACACAAAGATCAGCGTGTACAGAGCCGTTGTCATACCCACGCTCTTGTTTGGCTCTGAATCATGGGTCCTCTACCGGCATCACCTACGGCTCCTAGAACACTTCCATCAGTGCTATCTCCGCTCCATCCTCAACATTCATTGGAATGACTTCATCATCAACATCGAAGTACTCGAGATGGCAAAGTCCGCAAGCATTGAATCCGTGCGGCTGAAGACCCAACTGCGCTGGGTGGGTCTCATTTCCAGAATGACCATCGCCTTCCAAAGATCGTGTTATATGGCGAGCTCTCCACTGGCCACCGAGACAGAGGTGCACCAAAGAAGAGGTACAAGGACTGCTTAAAGAAATCTCTTGGTGCCTGCCACATTGACCACCACCAGTGGGCTGATATCGCCTCCAACCGTGCATCTTGGCGCCTTACAGTTCGGCGGGCAGCAACCTCCTTTGAAGAAGACCGCAGAGCCCACCTCACTGACAAAAGACAAAGGAGGAAAAACCCAACTCCCAACCCCAACCAACCAATTTTCCCTTGCAACCACTGCAACCGTGCCTGCCTGTCCCACATCAGACTTGTCATTCACCAACGAGCCTGCAGCAGACGTGGACATACCCCTCCATAAATCTTCGTCCGCGAAGCCAAGTCAAAGAAGAAAGAAGATGTCTAAATGTAAAATTTTTTAAATATTAAAATTTAAGTTTCAGCAACTGAGATAGGAGGGGCCGTGGGAGAAAGAAACTGCAGTGAAGATTCGAAAAAAAGACAAAAAAAAAAGCTATCACCATGCAATACCTAATGTTGCTGCTTTACTGTGTTTCCAGCTTGATTTTGGACGTCAAAAATGTCAACTGCTAAGACAAAAAAGTCCAGAACATGATAGTGAGATGATTTTGTAATTGTGAAGTGCTGACCTTTCCATTCTTACCCTAAAGGCAAGTACTCCTTTCTGGCATTTGGGTACACTATCTATAGATAATACATGCCAATGACCAGCTGGTGAGGGCATTGGTTAATGGTTCAATCACACCACAACAGCTGATGAAAATTAATTAATTTTAATTAAATTAAATATGACCATGAAACTAACCAATTGTGATTAAAATCACTAATGTCCTTGAAGATAAGAAATCTGCCATCCTTACTGGGTCAGGCCTACAATTGACTCAAATTTAACTCACTTCTGAACTGGCCTAGCAACATTACCAAATGCTTTGTGTTCAGGAAGGTCATTCACTGGTAACCTGTCAAGGATAATGTATTAATTAATGTTGGCCTTACCATAAATTTTTACCTTCTGTATATGAATGAGGAATGAAGTAGGTGGTCAAAGGAAAGAGCATTATATTGGAACTAGATCCTGCCTTTTCCCAATATCTACACGCAATGGTGAATACTGTGCATAACTTCGTATGTGTAAACCAGTCAGTAATGATGGTTCCACGTGTGGGAACACGACTTGTGAATCTTTGCATTGATAAGACCACAAGATGTAGGAGCAGAATTAGGCCATTCAGACCACAGAGTCTGTTCCACCATTCGAATGTTTCCTCTCAAGCCCATTTTCCTGCTTTCTCCCCATAACCCAGAAAATCAAGAACTTGTCACCCTGTAAGTATACCCAATGACTTGATTCCTCTTTGGCAATGAATTCCACAGATTTACCACCCTCTGGATAAATAAATCTCTCCTCATCTCTGTTATAAATGGAAGGCTGAACCCTCTCTTCCTAGACTCTTCCACTACTGGAAACATCTTCTCCACGTCCACTCTCTCCAGCCCTTTCAATACTTGGAATGTTTCAATGGGATTCTCTCTCATTCTTCAGAACATCAGTGAGTACAGGCTCAGGGCCATCAAACGCTCTTTGTACATTAACCTCATCATCCCCGGGTTCCTTCTTCTAAATCTCCTCTGGACCCTCACCAACACCAGTACATACTTCCTTAGATATGAGGCTCAAAACCACTTACAATACTCCAAATGTGGTTTGACCAACGCCTCATAAAGCCACAGCATTTCATCGTTGCTTCTATATTCTAGAACTATCAAAATGAATGCTATCATTGCATTTGCCTTCCTTACTATTGACTCAACCTGCAAATTAACCTTTAGGGAATCCTGCACTAGGACTTTCAACCCCTTTGAACCTCCACTTTCTGAATTTTCTCCCTATTTAGAAAATAGTCAAGTCAAGTTTATTTGTTGTTCAAATCATAAATCTTGTAGTGTTCAGTGAAAATGAGATAGCATCTCTCTGGACCGTGGAGCTGGTTATTTACATTTTTATAAATAACTTATCATTTATAAATATCATGTTACATATGCTACCCCTGTGTCCCCTCACGGCTTGGGGGAAAAAATTGTCTTGTAATCTGGTCGTGAACGCCCAAACGCTTAGGTACCTCTTCCCAGATGGCAGGAGGGAGACAGATTTTGGGAGGGGTGTGTGGAGTCCTTCACGATGTTTATGGCTTTCCACAAACAATGGCCATTATAAATGGCAGGGAGAGAGACCCCAATAATCCCTTCAGCAGTCTTTACTATCTGCTGCAGGGACTTGCCTTCTGAGATGGTACAGTTCCCGAGCCAGACAGTGATCCAGTTACATAGGATGCTCTCAATGCATCCCCTGTAGAATGTAGTGAGTGTGGAGGTCTTCCAGTCAGGAAGTCGAGGATCCAGAGTTAATGCCTTTATCCCTTCTACGAAAGTGCATAGCCATACACTTCCCTGCACAGTACCTCCATCTGCCACTTCTTTGCCCATTTTTCCAACCTGTCTAAGTCCCAGCTTTATCTGCCCTTCCACCCATCTTTGGATCATCCACAAATTTGGCCACAAAGCCAACAATTCTTACATATAGTATATTTACATAGAAAAGTCACAGACCCAACAATATTACTTGTGGAACATCACAAGGCACTGGTCGGCATTCAGCTGGAAAAGACCCTCTTTATTCCCTCCCTTTGCCTTCTGCCAGTCAACCAATCATCTATCCATGCTAGTACCTTTCCAGTAATACCACGGATCCCCATCTTGTTTACCAGCTTCATGTGTGGCACCTGGTGAAAGGCATTTTGAAAATCCAAGTAAACATCCTGCAGCTTATAGTGTAGAAGAATGAGGGGAGATTTGATAGAGGTTTACAAAATTAGGAGGGGAATAGAAAGAGTAAATACGAGTAGGCTCTTTCCACCTAGATTGAGAGAGATAAATTTGAGAGGACGTGGCTTTATGGTAAAAAGTGAAAGGTTTAGAGGGAACTTCTTCAGAGAGTGGTGGGAGTGTGGATCAAGCTGCCATCTGATATAGTAAATGCAGGTTCACTCTTAAGTTTTAAGAATAAATGGGATAGGTACATGAATGGGAGAGGTCTGGAGGGTTATGCAAAGGGTGCAGGTCAGTGAGACTAGAGGAATGATGTTTCAGCACAGACTAGAAGGGCCAAATGGCCTGTTTACTGTGCTGTAGTCTTCTATGGAACTCCCTTTTCTCTATCCTGTTTGTTACTCCCCCCCCCCAAAAAAAAAAGTCCAACAGATGTACAGGCAAGATTTCCCTTCAATAAATATCAAGGTGTATCCACATCAACTCTTGGGATAAACATTGTGAGTAGTTCTGTGTTTATTTCACCTTGTCATCTGGAGACAGCAAACAGCCTAGATACATCCTTTTGATCCAATGGAGGATAACTCCAACAGATGTATTTTGGCACCCGGTCTATCTAAAGGACTGTTTGCTGAGCTTTTGACTTTTCAAGACTTTTCCTCTGTGGTCTCCCAAATATTACTTCAAATAAATCCCACAATGGCATCGCTGTTTATTTTCAAAAATAGAATAGTCTTTATTCAGATCAGAAAATTTATTTTAAAATAAGGAATTTAAAGGCAAGAACTTCTATTTTCAGTGATCATTCCGGAGTGATGTGAATAAATCAGCAATTACTGCTCTTCCCTAAACTTCCATGGGTTGTTGGAGAGGCCATATTTGGAATACTTTGCACAAAGGTCATTTCTAGAGGGTCAGTGCTATGTTGAGGAGGATTCAAATAAAGGACCATGCACTATTAGAGGAAATACCATTTTAAGACATGAAGGAAGTCATATAGAACTCATTTATTTTCCCTGGAGGAATGAAAATTAAGTGATCTAAATAAATCATTGTTCACAGACTGGAAAAATGACCACATGGAGGGAAATTGGTCGTGTTGACTTGAAAACTCGTCTTTGCAAATTTCCTTCAAATTAGTGATCAGTTATTAAAACTACCGTAGGTGGGTACAAAATTCTTCTCACGGAAGGTGGTGACTCAGTGGAATTCTTTTCCTTGGCAGTTTGTGGAGGGGAGATCATTGAGGATATTTAAAGGGAAAGTAGACAACACTTTGAAAAGTATCAGAGAATGGAGAACTGGTACAGAAGAGATGAGGCCTTGTGCAGATCAGCCACAATCACATTGAGTGGGTGGCAGGATTGAAGAGTCATGGTGCTTCCTACTTCCTTATATTCTAAATTAGGGGATTTTCCATAGCTCTCAAGTGGGAGTGTGGGAATTAGAGAGTGCTATGGCAGTGATGCAAAGACATGAATGAAAAGAAAAAAATTGAAAGGATTTTACTTGGAGGGATGACACAGTAAGCGTTGAGGTTAGCACAATGCTATTTCAGCTCCCACAACCCGGGTTTGAATCTGGCGCTGTATAACATAACATAACAATCACAGCACGGAAACAGGCTATTAGGCCCTTCTAGTCCGCACCGAACCAAACACCCCTTTCTAGTCCCACCTCCCTGCACAATGCCCATAACCCTCCATCTTCTTCTCATCCATATACCTGTCCAATCTTTTCTTAAATAATACAATTGACTCCGCCGCCACTATTTCTCCCGGAAGCTCATTCTACACGGCTACCACTCTCTGAGTAAAGAAGTTCCCCCTCATGTTACCTCTAAACCTCTGCCCCTTAATTCTTAACTCATGTCCTCTCGTTTTAATCTTTCCTCCTCTTAACGGAAATAGTCTATCCATATCCACTCTGTCTATCCCTTTCATAATCTTAAATACTTCTATCAAATCCCCTCTCAACCTTCTACGCTCCAAAGAATAAAGACCTAATCTGTCCAATCTCTCCCTATACTCTAGATGCTTAAACCCAGGTAAAATTCTGGTAAACCTTCTCTGCACTCTCTCCACTCTGTTTATATCCTTCCTATAATTAGGCGACCAGAACTGCACACAGAACTCCAAATTAGGCCGCACCAACGTCTTATACAATCTCAACATCACCTCCCAACTCCTATATTCCATGCAATGATTGATAAAGGCCAGCATACTAAAACCCTTCTTCACCACCCTATTCTATCCCATAAGTTTGTACATTTTCCCCATGTCTGCATAGGTTTCCCCGGGTGCTCTGGTTTCCTCCCACCCTTCAAAAACATATGGGGTTTGCAGGTTAATTGGTGCATTTTGGCAGCATGGGCTCATGGGCCGGGAGGTCCTGTTACTGTTCTGCATGCCTAAATTTAAAACTAAAAAAAGGTGGAAGGAACTATCTGCAGAGTATCAGAACCCTTGGATTGGAGTGAGATGGTTGAAGAAGGAACCCAGACATAGATGAGAAATAAGCAAGAAGCCTCATCCTACAAGGGAGGAAAGAGCAAGAAGGAGGAAAGAGCAAGAGGGAGGGAGGCAAGGTGGTGGGAAGGGTGCTTGAGTGAAGACCTGGACTGGGAAAAAAAAAAATCACAAAGGTATTAAAGGGTGAAGGATTCCAAGATTTTTAAAAATGTGGATGCCGGATATTTGAAATAAAAGCAGAAAATGCTGGCAAAACTCATCTGGTCAAACTGCAGCTGGGAATGCAGACAATTTTCAGGGCAATAACTTTCCACCTGAACTGGGTGAAGATGAGGAAAGAAAGTTTTAAATTGCAGGGAAAGGCCAAGCCAAGAAAGTTTGAATGGCATGAGGTGGTGATAACAGCAAGTGGAAGGTCAGGGGGAGATGCAAGTAAAAGACAAATGCATTCTTTATGAGCAAGTTCACTCAGTATTCTATCCCAATAAATCACCATAACATCCAAAACACAACACCATTCTTTTTCTTTGGCCTGGCTTCGCGGACGAAGATTTATGGAGGGGTAATGTCCACGTCAGCTGCAGGCTCGTTTGTGGCTGACAAGTCCGATGCGGGACAGGCAGACGCGGTTGCAAGGGAAAATTGGTTGGTTGGGGTTGGGTGTTGGGATTTTCCTCCTTTGTCTTTTGTCAGTGAGGTGGGCTCTGCGGGCTTCTTCAAAGGAGGTTGCTGCCCGCCGAACTGTGAGGCGCCAAGATGCACGGTTTGAGATGATATCAGCCCACTGGTGGTGGTCAATGGGGCAGGCACCAAGAGATTTCTTTAGGCAGTCCTTGTACCTCTTCTTTGGTGCACCCCTGTCTCGGTGGCCAGTGGAGAGCTCGCCATATAACACGATCTTGGAAAGGTGATGGTCCTCCATTCTGGAGATGTGACCTACCCAGCGCAGTTGGATCTTCAGCAGCGTAGATTCGATGCTGTCGGCCTCTGCCATCTCGAGTACTTCGATGTTGGAGATGAAGTTGCTACAATGAATGTTGAGGTTAGAGCGGAGTCAACGCTTGTGGAAGCGTTCTAGGAGCCGTAGGTGATGCCTGTAGAGGACCCATGATTCGGAGCCGAACAGGAGTGTGGGTATGACAACAGCTCTGTATACGCTTATCTTTGTGCGGTTTTTCAGTTGGTTGTTTTTCCAGACTCTTTTGTGTAGTCTTCCAAAGGCGCTATTTGCCTTGGAGAGTCTGTTGTCTATCTCGTTGTCGATCCTTGCATCCGATGAAATGGTGCAGCTGAGATAGGTAAACTGGTTGACCGTTTTGAGTTTTGTGTGCCCGATGGAGATGTGGGGGGGCTGGTAGTCATGGTGGGGAGCTGGCTGATGGAGGACCTCAGTTTTCTTCAGGCTGACTTCCAGGCCAAACCATGACAACACCATTCTACTCTGCCAGGGAATGTGTAGAAAGATGCTTTACATCAAAGTTCAAGAAGCTCCAGAATTCATTTCCAGATTGGTGGTTCAGGCAGAAATTAGATCAACACTCAAAATGAAATAGATGTACTTTGTATTGGTTATGCCCTTATCTCTTTAATTTCTGGCAAAGAGTATTTCACACTTTATCGCTAGTTCTTGATATTAACTTGACTCCTGGCCCTTTTTTTGTTATCTTTGGAATGAGTGGGCCAATGGATTTAGCAATGACTTCTTCACAATCCTATGTAGTGGTTTTTGCTTCTCACATTGCTAGAAGGGCCACTTTGCTGAGGTGGAAAGATGCTGTCCCTCCCACTCATACTCAATGGTTGTTGGACATGATGGCATGCCTGTCTACAGAAAAAAAATCAAGTGTTCTACTACTGCAATGAATCTTAACTTTCTTTCACATTGGGGTTCTTTTCTCAATTATTTCCAAAACTTTTAGATGAATTATTTTTGATCTTTTATTTAAACCCCATTGTTATTATTATTAAGTAGTGGGCTCCTTAATTTGGGCAGCAGCCCCTATGGGTTGGTGCTCGATTTTTAGTTTAGAAATTTTTTTTTTCTTTCCTTTTCTTCCATTTTAATAACATGGATTTGTATTGGGCCAAGCGACCGTGCGGTGACACGGGCCAAATCGCCGACCCAGTTGGGTGATACAAGATGGCACAGGCCCCCTTCCCTTCTCAGGAGAAGCCCGCGGTTGGCGACATGCACTGCACGGGAGATGTTGCCACACCCTTGTTGTGCGTCGCTGGGCAGGAGGTGACTCCTGAACACACTGACATTACTCCCTTAGACCAGCGTGCCCGAGACAGGAAGTGGGTCATCCCATTAAAGCAGCACGAGAGATTCAAATGAAGTCAGTTACTGGTGCACCCTCGTGTTGTGTGGATATGCTTCATTTCAGTAGTGCTGCCATTAGCAGCTGCTACAGGTTCATATGTACCTGTATGGTTACAGTTATTTGAAATTTGTAATTCTATAGTAATTTACGTCCTGTTTTGCGGAAACTGCCAAAATGTTTGGCCTGGACGTCAGCCTGAAGAAAACGGAGGTCCTCCATCAGCCAGCTCCCCACCATGACTACCAGCCCCCCCACATCTCCATCGGGCACACAAAACTCAAAACGGTCAACCAGTTTACCTATTTCGGCTGCACCATTTCATCAGATGCAAGGATCGACAACGAGATAGACAACAGGCTCGCCAAGGCAAATAGCGCCTTTGGAAGACTACACAAAAGAGTCTGGAAAAACAACCAACTGAAAAACCTCACAAAGATAAGCGTATACAGAGCTGTTGTCGTACCCACACTCCTGTTCGGCTCCGAATCATGGGTCCTCTACCGGCATCACCTACGGCTCCTAGAACGCTTCCACCAGCGTTGTCTCCGCTCCATCCTCAACATTCATTGGAGCGACTTCATCCCTAACTTCGAAGTACTCGAGATGGCAGAGGCCGAGAGCATCGAGTCCACGCTTCCGAAGATCCAGCTGCGCTGGGTGGGTCACGTCTCCAGAATGGAGGACCATCGCCTTCCCAAGATCGTGTTATATGGCGAGCTCTCCACTGGCCACCGTGACAGAGGTGCACCAAAGAAGAGGTACAAGGACTGCCTAAAGAAATCTCTTGGTGCCTGCCACATTGACCACCGCCAGTGGGCTGATATCGCCTCAAACCGTGCATCTTGGCGCCTCACAGTTCGGCGGGCAGCAACCTCCTTTGAAGAAGACCGCACAGCCCACCTCACTGACAAAAGTCAAAGGAGGAAAAACCCAACACCCAACCCCAACCAACCAATTTTCCCCTGCAACCGCTCCAACCGTGTCTGCCTGTCCCGCATCGGACTTATCAGCCACAATCGAGCCTGCAGCTGACGTAGACTTTTACCCCCTCCATAAATCTTCGTCCGCGAAGCCAAGCCAAAGAAGAAGAAATTATCATATGTACCTATGTAATTTGTGTATGTTAAAACCAATAAAAAGATTGAAAAAGAAAATAAAATAGATGTATGATAGAAAGGAGTTGAAGGAATTTGGGAAAAGATTAGGTTTGTTTCCTGCATAGATCTCTGAGAATGTGGGCTTTGATGGGCTGAATGAAAGGTTTGAGGTATTTCCATCAATGACTCAACAGCAAAAACCCATCTTAGGAAAACACAAGCACAGCATGGAGCCAGTAATAAGAATGAGCATAATTTCATCTATTTGAATTCAATTCTTCAAACCATTTGACAGGCATTATTCATGCAGGAGTGATGTGGGCATGGTGAAAATTAGCGTTTGGGTTATATTCATTTCCAGTCGGCTTCTGTTGTCTCCTTTCTCTAAACCAAAGGATGAACAGAGGTGGCCAAATGGAAAAGTGATTGGATTTAATCCAAGTTATTGTGAAGGCTTAATGTAACTCACTGAACAGAAATGATGCATTCTGCTACTTTTACAAAGTCTTTTATACCCAAATATTGAACTGCCTGTGTTAACAACAGATGTCACTTCTAAATTAGGCATCTTAATTGTTCCAAATATTCTAGGTTACCAAGGTGTTAATTTTGAGCTCTTTGTCTCTGAACAGTAGTCATCCATATTCTGCGAGACTGATAACCTTTTCCATTGTTATTCTACAGAAGCCAGAGACACACTTCTGAAACATGTTGTCATCTCATGCTGTAGCTAACCAATAATGTGTCTTGTACCTGTCATAACCACTATGGATACATTATAGGTTTGCAGACAGCATGAAAATTGTCAGATTTATGGATGAAAAGGAAGGTTGTCAAAAGATACAGCCGGATATAGATCAGCTGGAAATTTGGGCAGAGAAATGGTAGACAAAGTTTAATCCAGACAAGTTTAAAGTGATGCATTTTGGGAGATCAAATGCAAGAGGAAAGTAAACAATAAACGGAAGAACCTTGATGTACAGAGGGATGTGGAGTACAAGTCCAGAGCTCACTGAAAGTGACCATACAAGTGGATAGGGTGGTAAAGAAGCCATGTTGGAAATTAAGACTGGTCAAGAAGAGCATAAAATTATTTTATTTGCAGATGATGTTTTAATATATTTGACAGAACTTGAGACTTCCTTGCAAAAATTATACTTTAATTTGGAAGAATATGGTAAGATTTCTGGTTATAAAATAAATTGGGACAAAAGTCCCAAGAATTCAGTATCTCTTTCAAACCTTCCCTGTATTATTGCTACAAAAGTTTCTTTCAAGAATTAAATAAACATGCAAGGAAATTTCTTTGGAAAGGTAAAATGTCAAGAGTTTCTATAGAAAGATTAACATGGAAATATGAATTGAGCGGTCGACAGCTTTACAACTTTAAGAATTATTATCAAGCGGCTCAAATGAAATTCCTTACTTCTCTTTTTGAAAGAGCAGAAAAACCAGTGTGGGTTAAAATAGAATTGGATGAAAAAGGAGCAAGATTAGCAAAGGAATTTATATATAAATGGGATTCAAAATTAATAATTGGTGTTGAAGAGACACATTGTTGAAACATTTGATTATTGTTTGGAATAAGCTAAATGACAAAATCAAAAGGAACTACATTGCCTAAAATGCCTTTGATACAAAATCATCTTGTACCTTTTTCAAAGGACAATTGGTTTAGTAAAGATATTAAAAATATTGAAGATTGTTATGAACAAGGCCAACTGATGTCATTTGAGCAATTGGGGAATAAATATGGAATACCTATAACCATACAACTATATAACCGTTTACAGCATGGAAACAGGCCATGTCGGCCCTTCAAGTCCGTACCGGTTCACTTGAACAACTCCAGAAATAGTCTTTTTTGTTATTTTCAATTGAGAGGATATTTTAGGGGTAAGTTAGGTCCAGAGATGCAGCTACCTATTTGTAGTGAGGTGGAAATTCTTATTAGGAGAGGAAATACTAAGAAATTTACTTCTGCAAATTGCAAACAGGAACTATTAAATAAGGAGTTCATAAATCTACACAGAAATGGGAGTCAGATTTGAATTTTACAATTGATGAGCAAAGATGGTCGGATCTCTGTCAAGATTGTATGACAAATACTATTTACTGTAAGATAAAGATTAGTTCAGTATAATTTTTTACATTAGTTATATTTGATGCCACAAAAATTGAATAGAATTAAATCAGATTTATCAGATCAATGTTTTAGATGTGGTGAAGAGATAGGTACTTTCTTCCACTCAATGGTCATGCTCCAAGGTAAGACCCTTTTGGGTGGATTTAGGGAACTTTTTAGAACCAGTTACCGGTATTGTATTTCCACTAAATCCAGATTTATTTCTATTGGGGAAATATCGAAGGAACAAGACCCAGTTGAAGATATCAATATATCAAATGAAACTTATTAAAATAGCATTAGCAGTAGCAAGAAAATTTATTGCAGTGACTTGGAAATCGATTCACATTTAGTTATGGGAAGATGGAATGTATAAATTCCAAGCTGTATTCCTTTAGAAAAAAATTACATAAGATTTGAGAAATAAATATGGTATTTTTTTTTGCGAATTTGGAGCCCATACATCCAGATCTTGGGTATCAGTACCCAGAAATGTTCTTTCAGCTTCTTAAGACCTGTGTCAACCTTCTTCCTTAAATTGATCAAATAAAAACTTTGTTGGAGTTCAGTGTGTTGGAATGCTATACTCCGAGGAATCCATTCTTTCTGTTTCCTTCTTGTTTTATATTACTATATATATCTTTTTACATATATATATTTTGGGGTGGGGTGAGTGGTTGGGGGAGACAGGGAAGGGGAGGGGTTATAACCATCATGTACTGAATGAAATTTTCTTCAATTTAAATATTTATTTTTCTGTATAATGCTTTATTAATTACATGTATGGAAAATTTTAAATAAAACATTAAAAAAAAGAGGTTTGAGGCCCAAACTGTCAGAAGCACTTCAGTGCAATAAAAATTTAATCTCAGTGCTGGCTCACCTGATTCAAGTAAGGTCTGTTGTGGAACTTAATCTTTTACACATCTATCATCCCCTCACTGAGATGGAGTTATTTCACTTCAGGTGCATTGGTGCCAGCAAGATTAAAAATATGCAGTCAAACAGATGAGCTAGTTTAATTTTTTTAAGCTGATTTAGTGATTCTTGTCTGGTGTGGTCAAGGCCAAACTCAGTAACTGAGCCTTTCTGTCTCAGGTTTAACTGGTGATTTTGGCCACTGTTCTACGACAGAACGTCCTGCACTGTTGGAAAATGAAAGGGAGTTCAGATAAAAGATTTTTTTAAAATCTGTTACCAAATCAGGAAAAAAAAGCAAGTGGCTTCAAATTGTGCATTCAGTTCACAGAGAACCAGTCTGTGTTTGCCAGAGATGAAATTTAGTTGTTTGTGCCTTTCTAGGGTCAGGCTGGCAGATTGTTTAAATGGATCTGTGTCTCAATACCAGCTCCAATTAAACAAGTGGGAACAGCCAAGAATAATCTTATCCGATGGAAGTTTTGCTTCCAATAATGGGTGTGTCCGATGGGCATTATATGGTACATAACTCATTCCAGTCAGGCAAGCTGAAACAGCTGGTGCTATGGGCAGGGAGCTCAACCAAAGGCCAGCACCCCATGCAGTGGCACTGACCCCAACAAGCGAACCGGCTGGTGAACAGCAAGGGCAGCTTAAAGGCCAGCGAACCCAAAATGACACTGGTCTTGCTGTGCAGCCAACAGACAGGGAGAGCACATGGGGAAGAAGGGGCTTGTTATACAGGAAAGTACCCGTGCACGGGAAACCTGCTTTTGTTATGCATGTGTGACGTCAGCCAAGGAGGTCCACAGCAGGAACAATGCAAGTATAAAAGTCAGGCCTGAGCCCTCATAAAACTCAGAGCTTAACCTGACTACACTATGTGTGTGTGTGTGTGTGTGTGTGTGTGTGTGTGTGTGTGTGTGTGTGTGTGTGTGTGTGTGTGTGTGTGTGTGTGTGTGTATGTGTGTGTGTGTTCTTTCAAGTAGCGTGCCGCTGCATGGTCTCACTAATCAGAAATTGCACCCAATGTTGCCTGTTCATTGAATCAATATGCACAGAAGGAGGTTATTTGATCCATCAGGTCTATTATAAAAAGAAAATGGTCTTGTAGTCAGTTGGAAAGCAGCATTTAAACACAAAGTTCAGAACTAAAAGACTGCTTTATTTTTGAACATTACTTAGGATGTGCTATGACGTGACTCTTCAGAATATTGCTTGACCTTTTTTTTTACCAGAGACTATTATGTTGCCACATTGGGGATTAGGAACTTTGGCCTTCTCCATTGGCTCTATCATCCATACCTCACATTAGCACCCTGGCTACTGAGCAAGAAGATTATGCCTTCCAAGCCCACTGACTGCAGTGACCAGAACACCGAAACCCAGGCTGACATTTCAAAGTGAACCTGAGGAGTGAAACACTCTAGTTTTCTGGATGAGGCTTATCAAGATCTCAGTTGTCGTAGTATTTGAAGGAGTAGCAGTAGTGCTCAACTCAAGTCAATTCTTATCATATTGCAGTTAATGGGACAAGTGGGCTAAAACTGGCTGCCATGCTCTCTAAATCACCACAGTGGCCATACCCAAAATTTCCTTCATCAGCTCAAATATCCCAAGACAACAAAAGTGCTTAATCAGAGCATTAATTCTTTTGCCTCTCAAAAAGAGCGCGAAACAAAAATGTAACCCACAGACATGTGACATCAGTTGTCCATCATTCCACCATGAAATAGGACTCCAATGCATGAGCGGTTTTGGTTACATTTCTTAGCCTACAAGGTTTTGAGGGGACATTTAAGCTCCAAGATGATTCATGGAAATATATTCTAAGAATAGATGTGGTTGATCTTATAGATTTTATGACATTTCTCCAGCCAACTTCACACCAGAATATCACAAATGTCATCTAAAACCAACAATATACGTTCATGCATTAAATCAGTGGTTCTCAATCTTTTTTCTTTCCACTCACTTACCTCTTTAAGTATTCCCTATGCCATTGGTGCTCTGTGATTAGTAAAGGGATTGCTAAAGGTGGTAGGTGGGTGGAAAGAAAATGTTTGAAAACCACTGTTTTAATTGTACCTAATTGACTTGTTATGTGCATGGTTTCATAACTCCAAAGGAAATGGGCCAATGACAATTTTTTCCCACTCACATACCACCTTAAGCAATTCCTGACTAATCAGAGAGCACCAATGGCATAAAGATTACTTAAAGTGGTACGTGAATGGAAAGAAAAAGATTGAGAACCACTGCCCTGTGCCATCGGTGCTCAGTGATTAGTCAGGGATTGCTCAAGATGTGAGTGGGAAGAGAGGGTTGAGCATTACTGCTCCAGACCTAATTGGTATTGAAATATTTTGCTTGAGAAAAATTGTCATTGGCCCATTTCCTTTGGAGTTATGAAACCATGCACATAACAAGTCAATTAGGTACAATTAAAACAGTGGTTTTCAAACATTTTCTTTCCACCCACGTGCCACCTTAAGCAATCCCTGACTAATCACAGAGCACCAATGGCATATAGAAGACTTAAAGTGATATGTGAGTGGAAAGAAAAAGGTTGAGAACCACTGCACTAAATGCATCTGGAAATATATTCAGTCAATAGTAGGACACATCTCAGGGAGGGTTTACAGATGTGAACAGTTATGGCTTAAAGAAAATAAGTTTTGAGTAAATTATCCACTTTGACAAGTCATAGAAGAAAATGAACAGTTATCTGGTAGTCATGGCATTGATGAGGCTGGCCTAGAGGCAAAGCTACTAAAGCCATTCCCTTAGCTCCACTGAGATGGGTTCTGGCCTGGCCTCTGATGCTGTCTATGTGGAGTTAGCACATTCTTTGCATGACCACATGGGTTTACTCCCACATCTCAAAGACGTGCCATTGGTTGGTTAATTGCCCACTGTCAATTACTCCAGGTGGAGTGGGTGATGAAAATTTGGAGAAAATGACTAGTGATATGAGATTCCTTCACGAACTGGCATGAAATCAATTTCAAGGAGATATACGGAAGTATAAACAAGGTGGTATAAAACACTGAAAGGAAGTAAGATGTAAATCAGCTAAGATGTGGATTGTTCTTTCCAGGATGCCCAGGGTTATGAACTCAGTCAAGATTGGGAGGAAAAGAATAAGAAGCACAAGAGATGGCAGATGCTGGTATCTGGAGCAAAAATTGAGCTGAAGCAACTTGGCGGGTCAGAAAGCATCTGTGAAGGCAAAGGGATGGTCAACATTTCAGGTCAAAACCTGGCATCAAATAAAAGGGTCTGCCTTCTACAGTGTGATCATTGGTCTGGACATTTACAGAGGAATATAGTCATGTTCCAAGTTCAAAAGCTTGATGTGAATACAGATAGAAATGAAAATGCTATAAATCTGAGATTAAAAATTGAAGCTACTCAGTAGGTTGGTCAGCATCGGGGTACAGAGAAGCAAGGTTCATGCTTCAGGTCAATCGGCATTTATCAGAATTGAAGCCCACAGCAAATGAGAGGTGGCACAGGATCCGACGAGGGTCTGATTTCCCTTCCCAGCGTAGGTGAAATACCCACCTCCCTTCATCAGAGGAGTAACTGGTAAGGCACACAACTGCAGCAAGCACTGTGCCCTTCAGGATAGGAAGTGGGGGACAGAAGCACGAGACAGAAAGTTAAAGATAAACATATTGCTGCAGCAGTTGCAGCAGGTTTATTCCCAGACAAGATATTTATATCTCAGTCTCAAGGCTTCACTGAATCAGCCACTGGTCTCCCAAACAAACCAGGAGACTGCCGCAAAGATCCACAGGGAAAAAAAATGCAGTGTTCCCCTGAACCATCTCTCGTCTGTATTTCAAAGGTGGCAATAGAAGTCATACAATTCTGCTGGCTAAACATGCATGGCAGCATTTGAGAATTTATTCTAACTTTAGTGAAAGGTCTGCACTAAAACAAATAATCCCGCCTCTGAAACAGCAATCTGCCTTTCAGATCAGACAGGGAGGGGACCGTGGAATGTGGCTTGAATGACTTTTGTTTGATCAATGTGAATACATCTCAATCTGTATTCTCTGTTCCTCTGACCCCCAGATGACTGCCTACGTCAGTCTTCCAGCCATTGCCCCCCGGCTCTCTAAAGCAGTTCCTGCAACCCTGTTTCAAAGGTCTCCTTTTAAATTGAACCCTTGGCTTTTGATGATAGTTAAGCAACACCCCACCTCCACCGTTTCCTAAAAGGAATTACCCCACCCCCCCCTTTGAAATAATGTCCAACATGAGTCAGTTGGAAGTTGCTGAAAGACAATTGCTGAGAGCAGTGGGAGGAAAGGAAAACAGCAACAATAAGTATAATAAAGAGGAGTATGTTTTAATTCATTTGTTTTATAAGAACTAGAGAAATGGGCATTAGTCACTGGAGACTGGCTGTACTTTCTAAAATAAAAACAGCTCATGCTGGAAGGTCCTGACTCATGGAATTGCTTGTCATTCTCTTAGAAAACAGTCAATGAAACCCTGTCTCAATTCATCCTCCAGATGGAAATGCCACACAAGCTGTTAACACGATTTTCTGTCTTGTCATGTTAGCATGTCCTGCCTTATGCAGAAACCATATGAAAGACATCTGCCTCAACACAGAATAATCACAACGTCACTAAGAATCAGGAATATTCTTGCCGGCAGGATGAAAATTATCACACAACTTCATAACCAGGACCTTTTTAGGAACTTCTCTTTGAATGCACAGGGTGGGAAAATGCAATAATTTTTAGTGTTTATTTGACATCGGAGGTCAGATTCTGAAAACACAGGGCCAAGTTTTACATCCAAAAGTGGCTATTGTTGGAGAAACTTTTTAAAAAAACTGCAGTTGCTGGAACGTTGAGTGAACAAGGAGAGGCTGGTGGGAAGTAGCGGGTCAGGCAGCAGCCGTGGAGGGAAACGGTCAGTCAACATTTTGGGGTCAGGATCCTTCATCGAGCCTGCCATCTTGTGAGTCAATGACAGGTTGACTCACCTGGATAGCGCACAAAGTTTTTCACCATTTCCTGGATACATTTGACTATTCAATTTAATTAATTGACCAGTCAAGACCTAACTGAATGTTTGAGCAGACTTCTATTACTAGCTCTCTGTTAAGTTTCAATTTTATCGTAGGTGACAGTCAAGGGGCAATGAATTTAAAAAGTGCAAAGGTCAACTGACAATTCATTACCTTAGGAGCTGAAAGATGAACAGAAAAATTGGGAGAGAGTTAATATTTGACCTTATTAAAATTTTCCTGAAGAGTTCAAATCTAAAGGATTTGAACAAAGCTAGAAATAATTTACATCTGGCATATCCTTAAAAGGATAATTAGATAATGAATTGCTAACACGTGGATTTAATTACTATCCATTGCGTTAAGTAGAACAGCTTCATAACAATCAATACATTGTCAATGGTGACACAGGAGGATAATATCATTTTTACAAAGCTTATTTCTTGGACAAAAACTTTTGGATTTTCGCATTGATTCTTACCTTTGCAGCTTGCCTGCAGTCGAACAGTTGACCATAAATAACAATATCACTGCTTGCCAGACCAATGTTCTGACCAGAAAATTCTGGATGTGCAAAAATGTGAAAGAGACCTTTCCTTTACAAGTGCAGATCATGGAGTAGTCAGGAGAATATTTATCCTCTATTCATCTCCACTTAAGATTTCCAAGGAGTTGCCTATTGTAGGCATGTTGTTAGTAGCAAAGGCTGATTTGTTAGTCAACCATTTGAAATACCGTCAGCAGAAAATTCAACTGTGGGTAGTGTGATTACACAGCCAAAAGCTGTCCTCAACCAATATCTTGATCTACAAACTTTCCAGCAGAATTTCTGCAAGGCTAATTCTCCAGGTTTCATGGACAAAACTGAATGTCATAGGCTGTACTAAATAATTCACACTTCATGGCCATGCACAAACTCAACGTGAATGTATTATTCTTTCATCCACTTTGGCCTTCCCTATTCTGCTTCCCTGTGGGCTGCAAGACTGAGCAGCACTGCTGTGCAACATCTTTTCTCTGTCCCCTGGAGCATTAGTTTACTGCAACAAGGTTCCCCCTCACTAACGTTCCACTCCAATAATTGGGTTTCCTCCCATTCTTTCCTACCCAACTGCTCCTCCAGGCCTCTGCACCAAGGCCTCATTTAGTTCAGTGAATGTGATGGCCTGAGAACACAGGTAGACCTTTGTCATCCACTTGGGTCAATTCTACTGAGAGGTCCTGAAGGACCAAGTCATATAACATAGCTGGAAGAATCCAAAATTTGAATTGAGAGCTAGGAGTCAGATCCATGTTCCCTCTTGATCATTCCCTGCTACACTTGCAAGAAGTCTATTGGATACACTGCATATCTGATTACTCCAAATCAATCGGAGAAGTGAGAGAGTTAGATGCACAGAAATGAGCCCTTCAGCCCCCAACATCCATGTTAACATTTTTGCTCATCCACTCTAATCCCATTCCCTACCCACACTAATTCCATTCCCCACCCACAATAATCCCATTCCCACCCACACTAATTCCATTCCCCACCCACACTAATTCCATTCCCCACCCACTCTAATCCCATTCCCCACCCACTCTAATCCCATTCCCCACCCACTCTAATCCCATTCCCACCCACACTAATTCCATTCCCACCCACACTAATCCCATTCCCCACCCACACTAATTCCATTCCCATCCACACTAATCCTATTCCCCATTCACACTAATTCCATTCCCATCCACACTAATCCCATTCCCCACCCACACTAATTCCATTCCCACCCACACTAATCCCATTCCCCACCCACTGTAATTCCATTCCCCACCCACTGTAATCCCATTCCCCACCCACACTAATTCCATTCCCTACCCACTCTAATCCCATTCCCATCCACACTAATCCTATTCCCCACCCACACTAATCCCATTCCCATCCACTCTAATCCCATTCACACTAATTCTGTTCCCCACCCTCTCTAATCCCATTCCCCACTCACACTAATTCCATTCCCCACTCACACTAATCCCATTACCATCCAGACTAATCCCATTCCCCACCCACTCTAATATAATTCCCCACCCACACTAATCCCATTCCCCACCCACTCTAATATCATTCCCCACCCACACTAGCCCTATTGCCAATCCATACTAATCCATTTCCCCATATTAGGTCAATGTTATTCTTGTTGAAATGCTGAATATTAAATTTAAATGTTTACATTTTAAAAATGTAGACATACAGCATTGTAACAAGCTCTTTCAGTCCATAAATGCTTGTTACCAATTTCACCCAAATGAGGAAACCAGAGGACCCAGAGGAAACCCACGCAGACAGCACCGGGGGGGCTTTGGTTCTCCTGGCCCCCCTGTGATGGAGGAATAGTGGGCTGGGGCTCTGGCTTGACAAAGGAGGGGGGTTCACTATCCTCCTGAACCAGATCCCCTGAGGCTCTGAGTGGTGGGGGGGGGGGGGGGTGGAGAGAAAGAGCTCGGTAGCTCGTTGAGCACCTGAGGCAATAGACCTTCTGTTCTGGCTGGTGCCAGGTCCCTGATGGAGACTGTGTCCTCCCTGCCAGCCAGGTACTCCACGTAGGCATACGTGGGATCGGCATGAAGCAGTTTCACCCTCTCCACCAGGGGGTCGGTCTTGCTTCTCCTCACATGCTTCTTAAGAAGGACCGGACCAGGACTAGTGAGCCAGGCTGGGAGTGTAGTCCCCGATGCCGACCTTATGTCAAACGTGAACAGTAGCTTGTGAGGAGTAACATTGGTCACAGTACAGAGTAGCGACTGCCTCACGTACCTTGAGCGGACTCCTGCGACCAGAGTGTCCTGAACCTGCTTGTCTTCAAAGACATGGCCCGAAGCCGCTTCATACCTGCACTTCTTAGCAAGCGACCACAGATCCAACAGGTGGTCATCGATCGACTCTCTGGGCCATTGGTCACATAGAGCAGGCTGGTGCCTCGCTAGGACCTTTTTCGGGGCCTTCATGTAGTGAGTCTTCAGCGACTCGATGGCAGCTTTGTACATCTGGCAGTTTCTGACGACTGCGTACCCCTTTGTTCCTACCTTGGAGATGAGTGCCAACCTCTGGAGTTCATCAGTGTGGAAGTCATCCCTGGTCGCGTTCAGGTAGGCCTGGAAGCAGCCTAGCCAATGTGCGAACTCCTCAGCCACGTCAGGGGATTGGGGGGGTCTATCAACAGCAAACTGGGTTTGAGTAACGCCTCCTTGTTTTAAAAGCTAATAAAATTGTAGTGTAGATAAAAATTCTCACATGACTGGAGGGAGAACAAACGCTTTTATTAGCTTTCAACAACTGGTAGGGTTCACTAGTAGGCTTCAGAGGGGTTCTGGGTTTAGATGGGAAACCAGGGTTATATATAGATAAGCGGGGGTGGAGCCGGGAGGCAGAGCCAGTCATCAATACAGCACTCTCCCAGTGAATCCCAGTTCCCTGCAATAGTTCAGGGTACAGAGAAAAGTACAGTTAAAACATAGTGCAAGGGCCGAATGTTCTCTCTGAGAGAGATCAATTTAAGAGCCTGGTAACAGCAAGAAAGAAATTGTCCTTGAATCTGGAAGATTGTGTTTTCAAGCATATTTACCTCCTGTCCAATAGAAATGCATATACACTCAGGAAGAACCCACTTCAATTCATCTACTGCCACCGCAGATCAAAGGCTGATACCATCTCATTGGCCCCACTCTGCTTTGCATCACCTGGACCATGAGAACACCTCCATCAATTGACTGCAACTCTCCATTTTACACTGTTATACTTGCAACCAAACTCAGATATCTGGGATCCTGCTCCTCCCAGTGCAACTGAATCCACGAGTTCTGCATCAGCAGACTCCATTCTGTGCAGAGTGGCCACAACACCTCTTCCTTGCTGACCATCAACTCAGGGGGCACCTCAAGGCTACCTGCTTAGTCCCCTGCTCTATTTCTATGATTGAGTAGCTAAGTCCATCTCCAATGCAATTATTTAACCCACCAATGATATCAACTTTGTTGGTAAGGATGAGTCAAAATATACGATGGAGATTGAGAATTTGATTGCAACAATCTTGCTCTCAACCTCAGTAAGCCCAAGGAGTTTATTGGTCCTTTTTCTTTTAAGGCTTGGAACCAGGGACCAAGAAGGGCAATGAGGATGATGGAGTTAGGGTTCTCCACTGGAACACACAGGAGGCTGTTCGATTATGGATGTTACAGGAAGTGCAGGAAGCAGTAGTGGGATCTACGGACATTTGATGTCTCTAAAGAGACTCTTTGCTTCTCTTCTTCGTGGGGGCACAGGACTAGTGACATCTCTTTGTGCGGCTTTATAGGCAAACAAATGTAAATACTTATTGTTTATGAATGCATTAAACATACATGTTTAGCTGTGGCAATTAAGAAGAATTTCAGTGCATTTGTAAATTGAACATGTGAATGACAATAAACTCCCATAACCATGGTTACCCAAGTACTACTTCAGGTCTGTTACACCTCTCCTTGTCCAGTGGAGCCACATGGGTTTTAGTTTCGTGTATCTACAGCCAACAATCTGAATCACTGAAAATGTATGGCAAAGAAGGCCACTCAGTTCATTGTGATGCACCTGTTGATGAAAAACTGACCCTAATCTCACCTTCAGCGCTTGGTCCATAGCCCTGCATGTCACAGTTCACCAGGTACTTATCGAATATGATGATGGTTCCAGACCCTTATTGTTTCCCCTTCATCTCCCCTCTAATCCATCTACAATCCTGCCCTCTGATACTGTAAAATTCTCGACTCTTGTACTGATGGCCATAAGTCGAGCACTGTTAAGGGATAATTACAACAGTTAATGAATACCATAGATATGGGCATCATCTTTTGCAAAGAGAGGAAACATCTTGTCAGGGAAGAGCATCAAAAGTAAATAGGCTGACTCCAAATTATATTGTTCAGAAAGGCACCAAGTTTGAGGTGGCTAAATATGTTAGGTCAGCAATAGATGCACTGGTACACCATGTCATTCAGTTACAGTTAGTCCAGATCCCCTGCAGTGCCTATTTTTGTCAATGTTATGTCACTGTATTTTCCCTTTTAAGAACACTATGTACAGTTACATGCAATAAAACATCAGCAGAGTGGACACCATTCAATTGAGCAACAATGTCCAAGTTTAATCACTAATACAAGAATGAATCATTTGAAATTTACTACATCTTGCTTGCTGCAACATATGGGTTAGTAAAAAGATAGCTGATATGTACAGAATCAGGTTGGTTTTGTGACGCTTTCTATGACAGTATCACCCAAGCTACTGTGTGAGCTCCAAAAGGAAGAGTGGTGGCTGTCGTTTGACGTAACAGTAAATGTGATGGCCCCTTGGAAGAGGAGATTCAGAAAAGAAATTGCTGGACCAACTTTTCAAGAACATTTGTGGAGCTGGAAGCCTTATTCGTTGGCCTCTCAAACAGGTAATATATTCATTGTGCTTTCCCATCCGCTTCTCCCTTTATCCCTTCCTCACTGAAATACACTAGCCAGCCATTATTACCTTACAATTTGTTAGATCTTGCTGTGGACAAATTGGCTGCGCATCTCCTTCATTACAAATGAGTCCCCTTCCAGAAGTATTTAATTGGCTGCAAAGTACATTGGGGAATTCTGGAATTGATTTTTCTGAATGGCTCTCCAGGATCCTCTGAAAACAGTCAGCATGCCCTTGAAAATCTGTCAGGACCCATTTGCTAAAAATCTAAATGTCCTCTTCCATTGTTACTCAACTTGTTGCTTAATGACCCTGAATGTTCCACAGAGTTCTCTGGAACATTTCACCAGATAGACTCTGCAGCTCCCTGTGAAGTGGACAGTCATCTCTCTTTATTAGGAGTGATTTTAACAAATAGAGGTCCCCAAGTGAGCTATTTGCTCATGCATTGTCTGCACTGACCAGCCTCATGAATCCGACTGGTCGACAAGAACCCTCCAGAAACACACTTTCTGGGGGGGGATAAAAAGCAGTAATACAAAATGCCTTAAAAAAAACCCCATCCCTGCCACAGGCTGTTTCGTGCAGAACTTTTAATTGAACTTCATTGCTGCAAAATAGAAGCACTCGTCAAGGTCAGGGTTGAGTGCTTCTTTTTAACCAGTTCCTGCATTCCAGAGAGTTTCTGCCCAGCACGGCTACCTCTCTGCTCTCCAGAAGACAAATTGAAGTTATTGGTGGACAGGTTGCTAGGAGATCCCAGCTGCTATGGTAACAGCCTTCATGGAATGTGATCCTAGCACACCAGGCAAAAGAAAATGGGCCATACTTGAACTTTTTTTGCTGTATGAGCGATCCGGAGTCGGGTTAAGTGAAAAGATCTCTTAAAGGGACCATCCGTGCTTTTAGTCATCAGTTTGCCTGCCCATTCGCCTAAGTAAAATACAAATTATGTCCCTGCTACATCAGTTCACTTTTTTAAAATTAATAACTATGTAGTTAATGGAGTTAGGCTGTTTAATTACTAGGTAATTACTGCAATTTCATTTACTCAACAGTGTAAATGCAGAGGAAGCAATACTGAGCACATCTTCCAGGTTTCTGGGTTTAACTCCGTACATACATACTCCAATTACTGTCTGATTTTTCTCTGCAGCAACAATAAACTTTATTATTGACACAAAATACAGCTCAACGAATTTGAAGGAAAGATCATTCAATCTTCATTTTGCTTGCCCTGTTGTAAATTCCCAAGTAACTAACAAAAGCCACCAATGGACTTTTTAACCTGACAAGGAGGTGACCGAGCTTGACTTTTGGTATCTCACATCCAGGTTTATCTTGGTCACTACAGACAGAAAGCTTTGTTTCTGCAACTTGGTCAAAGGGATTATTTAATTAATTGTTTATCCTAGGCATCACAACCTGGTGCTGCTTTACGAAGATGAAGAATGAATGGCAGGTGTGGGTGGAGGGAACATGCTGATGCTCACTCCTGCCAACACTGGAATTTAAAACGCTGCAGCTTTCGACAGTACCAGCACTGCTGACTGACAACGAGGAGTCAGATTTAATAGTTATGGGCATATTTTCATTTCTTTGTCTGCAGTTATAATACATTCACTGCAGAGATTTTTGAAAATTCATTTACAGGATGTGGGCATTATTGGCAAGGCAATAACTTATTCTAACAAACAGTCAGGAACGTTAATTCTACATGTTTAAGTTTTAAGTTTTGTCACAAAATACTTAGTACAGAGAAAAGGATTAATCAAACAGGACAATAGGTTATCTTTAGCATTTATACAGGCATATAAAAAGCACAATTTACAAGGACAAAGAAAGAATTAGCACCAAGCAATAGCAGCATGGTAACACTGTTGTAGGAGTTTGGAGGGCAGAAACTGTCTAAGCTTGTTGGTGCGCGCATTCTCACTCAATTATGGTTTTTACACAGCCGCTGCATAACAGGAAATTTGTGCAAAATTCCCACAATGCAGGCAGTGTAAAAAGTTTGGAATGAAAATAAGTGGCTCATTCGCATTCCGAATTTTTCCTGAGGCACCCCTAGACATTTCTGCAGACTGCCTGCAGTCTGAACAATGGGTTAATGAACAATGCACTTATTTGCAAGTCCCGCCTCTTTACTTACCGCACTTCCAGTATTCAGTGTAAAATCGCGTAAGGGAACGGAGATTTTGAGTTTCGGTCGTTCATGTGTGAACGGCAACTCTGTAAGGTAGGAAAAAAATTTGAACGAAAAGAAAACCATAAATTCTATGTAAAAAAACATAAATGGGAAGGGAAGATGAGAGTATGTTTGGGGTGCATTGGATCTTTCAGTATGAAGGCTGCCTTTTCCAGGCAGTGGGCAATGCAAATGGAGTCCATGGAGAGAGAAAAGCTTATGCTATTGAACTACATTTAAATTTTAACATTTAAATTAATTTAGTTTACAACCTGTACATTGAAAGCCATGCCGCCCAACTACGTCCAATTAGCCTACCAAAACTATAGATTTTTGGAGGTTGCAAATGAAACCAAAGCTCCTGGAGAGATTCCTTACAGACAGCGTTGTATTCTAACTCAGGCTGTGTTAACTGCTATGCTAACAGTGCCATCCATATCTAATTTCTGTTGCTTTTTCTGATCTTGAGCAGCTCCCGTGCCATGTTGTGATGCATCCAGCAAGTATGCTTTCAATGGTGCACCTGTAAAAGCTGTTGAGGGACAAGAAAACATACCAAACTTCCTTTGGCTTTTAAGAAAGTAGAGGTATTGGTGAGATTTCCTGACTATTACATCAATGTGCTTGTCCGAGGTTACGTCATTGGAGATATTTTTTCCAAAGAACTTAAGGTTATCTACCTTTTCTACTTCTGTGTCATTAATGTCAACAGGGAGTAGAATCTGCCTCCTCTCAATGATCATCTCAGACAAAAGCCCCTTTCACACTGGCTAACCAGTAGATTGGCCGTTCAGTGAACCAGTTAAGGAAGTCGTTTTTTGCCTTTCACACTCATCACAAGGCATCGCCAGGGATAGGGGATTCTATCCTCCACCAGTGACATCTGAGTGATGCATCGAGAGATGGTGGACCTGCCCTAAATCCTAATCAATGTATTACGATCTTGTATTTAAACAAAATTAATCATGTCTAATTATAGCATAATTAAGACAGCAGAGTAAGAGCCCTTCAGCCCCTGTTGTTGTGCCGACTTGAATAAACCTTTATACATTTATAAAAGACCTTGGGAAAGTCATATAAAACACATAGCTGCACAATTTATAAAGATGTGGGAAAGTCCTAGCGGTAATAGCGCACAATTTATAAAGACCTTGGGAAAGAGCTATGGTGAACCTCCACTTCCAGAATTCTCTGCCACATGGAATTCTGGGATGGCAGATCCGACATCTCTCTTCCTTTCTGTCCTACTGTGACTTTCTCATGGTCCTTTAGAAATTTATAAAGGTTTATATAGGTCAGCAAAGTTCATACCTTATTTTTAATCTTTTATTTCCTTCACGTTTCTGCACTCATGCGAAAACATAATCAACGTGTCACTACTTTATCCCAGAAAACCCAATGTTCCTTTCACACTGGGCTAATCAACACACAGACGACATCAGACGCTGGGATGATACTACCTACCTGGTGCCTGCATGTTGATTACGCTTTCACACTGGAGCCTTAATCAGTAGATTGATTATCAATTACTAGGACAAGGTTCCAGTGTGAAAGGAACTAAAGAATTGCTGGAGGAATTCCATAGGTAAGACAGCAGCCATGAGTAGAAATGGTCAGTCAATGCTTCAGGTCCACCAAGAAAAAAAAGGTGAAATTATAAATAAAAGTGGAAAAGAAGCTGTCTGATCTTTTGAGTTCCTCCAGCAATTCTTTGCTCAAGATTCCAGTCTCTGCAGTTTTTGTGTTTTTCAATGATCATCTCTTTCATATTGTTGACATTCTTTAACTTAGTTCCATGCCTTTCTTTTTCCAGCTTGGTACCAGACCTGCCCATACGGTTAATTCTTACCCGAACCACCCTGCCCCCCTCCCCTCGTTCCGTAATAATCAGAGATGCCCAGTGACATTCACACCCGTGAAGATATTAATTAATTAAAATAATCCATCCTTTCTGTCAAAAGCCCATGAAAGAGAGTTAATGAATAACATTGATCGAAAAGTGACAAATCGGTATGTTAAAAAACGTTGCTATTCACTCATTACAAATGCCAGGTTTTCTTGGTCTTTGATAGATTTGACATGATAAAAGTGGAAGCTGCTCCAATCAAAAGCTTGAGTTAACATACAGAAATGGCACTGCTGAATGATTGCCTGTTTGTCTTTGTTAGAGTGATAATTGATTAAAAAGCAAATCCAAGTAATTTTTATCAAAATTCCAGATCTGACAGACCCAGTCATTCATCAGCACTGAATTCTTCATTAAGAAGATAAAAAGTGCTTTGCTATTTACCTTGTGGGGAAACAGATTCCTTTGGTAATATTGATGCTCTCTCTTATTTATATGTAAATATTGTAGGTCAACACAATAAATATGTATGAGAAAGGCTTTTGGCTCACTGTTAGAGTTCCTCACTGTTACTTAATTATTTGGCGGCACAGTTAGCGTTGAAGTTAGTACAACGTTGTTTCAATGTCAGCAATCGGGACTGGGGTTTAAATTCCACACAGTCTGTCAGGAGTTTGTACATTCTCCCTGCATGGGTTTCCTCCTGGTGCTCCAGTTTCCTCCCACCCTTCAAAACGTATGGTGTTTGTTGGTTAATTGGGTGTAATGGGCGGCACGGGCTTATGGGCCAAAATGGCATACTACCGTGCTGTATGTCTGTAAATATTTAAAATGTAAAATATTTTTACATCATCCCCGGGTTGCTATGGCATAACCACCTTCACATTTCTCCCATTACACCATTGATCACAGGTCTTGCGATCATTTTTAAACCTTCCTTTCATGAGGAGGCTTATACTTTTTGTTAATATTCCAGGATCTGGCTTTCATTGGCAAGACACATTATTTCCCATCCTTATCTCAGGTGGTGCTGAGCCACGACCTCCATTGAAGATAATAGTTTTGGCAAAAGTACACCCACAATGCCATTGAAAAGGAAGCTCAGGATTGACACACAGCAACAATGAAGGAATGCCAATATATTTCCAAATCAGGATCAATATTTTTCGAGGGGGATATGCAGGTCATGGCATGAGTTTGGGAGTTGCTGTAGAAGCAGCCGAGGGGAGTAGTTCAGAGCACAGTGTGGGTGGTACAGAGAAGGGAATGAATGTGTAGTTGGTGAATGTCTGCCAGTCAATGCCTGCTTTGGCCTGAACAGTGTCGAGACTTCTTAACGATTGGACTCACCAAGCAAGTGAAGAATGTTCTATCTGCTTCCTGACTTGTGCCTGAAATGATCTGGAGTGTGGAACAATGAATCACTCACTGCAGGATACTTGTAGCCACATTATTTATGTGACTGGTCCAGTTGGGCTTCTGGTAATCTTGGTGATTTCAGAGATTAGTGATAGTGGGAAATACAATGGTGATAAATCCATTCATTGTCTTTAGTTACAAATCTTATTCCATAAATATATTCTCATAAGGTTTATTCTGCTGCATAGCTCTGTGAATTCACCTCTAAATCACTTGGCCCCAAAGTTGCCTTTACTACTCTTCCCATCTTCTGATGCGAGGGATTATTTGGGTTGTTTGTCTCTGTGACAACAATTAGTTTGAACGTCTCCCTTTGCTGTCTTAAGCAAAATAGGGCAATATCTAATTCAAGCATGAGTTTGACCATGAATTCTATGTGTTAGCCATTTTGGTTCTAGGATAATAGTGGCGCCATATTACTTAAATAGTATTCAATGGGACCAACCTCCAGTGCAGCGGCCCAGCGAGGAGCTCAGCGAATGAGGGACCCACATAGGCTGTGTCCTGGGAACCAAGTAGCAAAACTGGGATTTGAGAAGGTGCTGAGGGGTCCTGAAGGGCCTTTGGCGCTGAAGGTTTCCTGAATGTGAAGAAGGTTTGGATATGGATCTCAGTTTGCCAATGGATCAAACAGGAGTTTGTGTAGTTGCAGAGGTTGCATGAGAGTTGGAGGTGAATCCATGGACACTCAGTGACTCTGAAGAGACTGTCTTTTGCTTCTCTTTCTTTCTTGCTCCAAAGGGCATTGGGCAACACTAATAGAAACTCCTTCTTGCCTTACGGCAGGCAGAAGGCAATTCTGTGTAATATTACATGCTCTCTACATGACAATACAGGAATCATGAATCTTGATTACTTGCAAGATTGAAAATTTGGACATTGAGTTCACAAATCTTCTTTCAACTGCATTCTTGCCTATTGCAGCACAATTCATGCAGCGCTTAGAGTTGTATTTTGGAACTGTTCATCAGAATTTGTCAATATTCCATGTACCCTAACATTAATCAGTGTGAAATTCCCAGGTCTTATGTTGTATCATGCTGGAAGGTTGTGATGGAATAGTTTTCTGAACACAGCACGTGGAAAGTTGCCTTTCCTCTCTGTTTGCAACAATGAAAGTCTTCATCAAAAAAATACTTGCAAAATTCTACTATGGAGTTGTTAAAGATTAACATTTGCAGCAAAAGTGCCTCAAAAGCACAAGTTTTACAACGGGCTTGAAGCATTCCCAATCCAATACACCCCTCCCTCTTCCTTCAAAGAACTCACCTCTAGAGTGACATCCTATAATGTTGCAAGATAAAAATAAGCTTCCAATATCTTGCATTGGGCTATCATCTAGCAATGGCCACTCTGCCCTAACATGCACCCAGTGTTGCCAGATATTTTTAATGAAGTATTCTTTAAGGAAATACTGTACAAAGAACAGCCCAAGGCAATAATTCCTAAAATGAAAACACATGAACTGGCATTCTTACCAATGTTGCTATTTATCTCTGAGGCAACAGATTCTTTTAGCATTTTTATTTAACTTTCTATTCATGTAACAAGAAACATTCTGCAAGGCCTTAGGCCAAGAGAATCGTTTATAAATTTTTGAAAAGAATACCGAACCTGTTTCCCTGGTTACAATATATTAAACATTAGCCCTTGCAAATAAAGGTTTTGTTTAACTGAATATCAAGATAAAATCACTCTCACTTGACTATCTGCAGTACAAAAGTAGAAATTCTAAATTTTAGATTTTCTATCTAGTTTATCCCCCAATAATCATCCAAAATTGCTTGAGAACAAATGATCTTTTTGTTCTGGCTAGCCCTTTAACACTTTGTGCCCTGGCTTAAAATTCTTTCTGTTACATCTGTTGGACCATGGTGATGCCACCCATTGCGCCCACCTTCTTCTGGAAAAATGAAGGTACAATATCTTCATGATGCAGAAATTAATCCACATAATAATCTCAGTAACTCCCTCTGTGGAATATTTGAGCATCTCTTGACCCTCTGGCTCATTCTAACATGCAGCCAGAATGTCAGAGCCACCAGTGCATTAACCCCCAACCTCAAATACTGCAGATTCCAAGGCGGACAACCACCACCAAAATCCAGTTCATCGTCTCCATGAAACTGCCCCCTAAACAGTCAAGGTAATGTAAATACTGTCACAGGACAATCAATAAGACAGGTCTCAAGAATGTTGAAGTTCAAAAATATGGCAGAGAATCAATTTTTGTACAAATTCACAATCAAATCTCCCACAGATGCTTCCAGCTGTTGACAAAGATAAATGCCTGATGACAGGAACTACAGGAGGATGTCCCAAGTGTGTGTCGTAGGGAACGTCATCAGAAGGATTCTCTTAAATCTTCCCATTGGTCAGAGGTGCTGCTCAGATACAGAACAGGATTCCACAATCAAAAGGTACAATAGACATTATTATTCACCTTTTGTCAAATCTGAGAAAAATTTAGAGAGCAACACCAATCACTGTACCTGACGCTTTTCAACTTCACAAAAAGATTTCAACTCCATCTATTGAGCTGGGATGTGGAGAATCCATCTCAAACCTGGCTGTCCTCAGAAATCCACCCCATACTACATTTGTCACATGATGCCATGCAAACCAAGATCCCCACTAAAGGCCAAGCTCAGACCCACCCCCACTATAAAAGGCAGTCAAACAGTGATATCTTCTCAAAGCAACTTATGACCTTATTACGTGGCAGAACAGAGGCAAATTCAGAGGCTGCATTTTCTACTCCTATTTCTTGTATTTTATATATGCTTGAATCTGCAGAATAAATATTGAATAAAAGAGCACAATCTTCCTCATTGCAATATCACACTTACCTATGATAAACCACCTTCTGGAAGGAATGAACACCACCTCCATCTTCATTGCCTCTGCTTCAAAACTAATGACATCCCAAACCCCATCATTGCATTATAGTACTTGGGTGACACTTGCCTTTGTGTGCATGTGGAGGCTGAATCCCAAGTTATCACTTGCCCTTTCATTGAAATATATTTGAGAATAGGGCTTATAGGGACCTTTGCATCTCAGTTGTCTACTAACCATGTTGTTTCCAGACAATCAAGCTCCAATCAAAAAGGGTAGCCATGAAAGAAGGCCTCAAAAGCTACACCAAACTTCACCAATTCATGGTAGTTCCAAGCCTGTAACCAATTAAAATGAAGAAAGAACATTGTGAACATCTCCAGTCCCAACCAATGGACCAGAGTAGACCAAATACAAATAGACTGAGAACTGGAAAGACTCTTGGGAACTAAGGGAGGATTTGAGTTGTGATTGCAGAAAAAGGTGGAATTTACAAAATGTCTGATTTGAACAAATTGACCATTTGGAATAAGAATAAAGGGAGACTGTTAAAAATGCAGGAAGTAAGGGCTTACTGGGATTTAAGGACAATAAAAATACGGGGATGGTGGGTGGATGTGGTAGAGAGTTCCTTAACCAATTCCTCACCATGAAACTACAAAGGGAGCACCATCGCTAAAGGAAGAGCAGCTGTTCTGCTACTCAGTCCATTGTCATCTTTGCTGAAGCAAGATTTTCATAACTATTCCATTAACATTTAGAAACCCAAGCCTGATACCAAGAGGGGAATCTAACACTGCCCACAAACACATATAAAATGTAGCTTACAACTCTGGATGATATACAAATATTACTTATTTTTTGGTGTTTTTAGAGTAGGGAATGCAAGGTTGTACAGCTGGGTTCCTGGTTCGCTGCTTTTGTCTCTGTTCTTTAAAACTATCTAAATGAAAGCAATGTGTCTGATTGATAGCAAGGCCGAGAGAAACAAACTTCGTTGTAGTAAAAACTAAAGAGATGGAACAGCAATTGGTAGTGTGCGCTGTGCATTCCCTCCTTTTCCAGATCCATTCCAAGAATATTGGCAGGTGAAGAGTTAATAGTTTCAAAAAGCAAATGAAAATGAAGTGTAAACATTGCTTCAAAAGCCCTTTAAAAGGAATGCCTGGTGCATTTAACTTTCATTTTTTTCCTCTCTCTTTTAAACAAATTCAGCCTCTTGGATATGCTTTCTTCCCTTGCTGATTAAGGATGCCGCTGTGTGTGAACTCACATTTCACTTACATTTCCTCTCTCAATAATGGGCTTGTTTCTAAAAGAAAGCCAATTGTTCGTCGAAACACTGATCACATACAGAAAAGTAGTCCAGGTCATGCAGGATGAATAATGTACAGGGTCGAGAAAGTTCATACTCTCAACTTTCACCCACATTCAGAGATTTAGCATGTGTGCGCTGTGACGACTGCACCTCACACAATGCGACTAGACGCACTGCCAGTGCAAAGCTGAGGCTTAGTAATGGAACTTGCACCCTTAAGGGACCAGCTATGAAGTTAGTTCCACCTATTCCTGGTTATTCAATCAGAATAAAGAAGTAGTCTATGAACTGCAGCCATCTAAATACCTGACAGCAGAATAGAGACAACATAGGCAGCATAATTAAAGGGTTACTTCCCAAATGAACTTCTACAACCGTTCCTATCCCTTGTTTTTACTACTGTTGGCATGGTCCGAGATTGCATCATCTCTGGACAGTGTCTCTCCACTGATGGATATCAAAATCCTGCTTTCAGTCAGCCAATAATGCATTTTTTTTTATTATTAACTCCTAAAGCAAGTATTCCAAAGGATAAAACACTAAAGTGAGTGAGAACATCTCTATTGAGAACGAATTCAATGCATTATGTCCTCCTAAAGAACCCAAACTTTTGCTGAACATATGACTAAGCATTGTTCTGAAAATATGATCCACATGTGCTGTATCCTGTCTTTACATTAGAGCATTTTGTGGAAGGATGTGGAGAATTTGGAGGGGGTGCAGAACTAGAGGGAGAGGTTGGACAAACTTGGATGGTTTCTTCTGGAGTGTCAAATGCTGAGGGGCAACCTGATAGAAGTTTTGTACAATTATAAGAGGCACAGACAGAAAAGACAATCAGTTTCTGCCAGCGTGAAAATATCAAATTTCAGAGGGCATACATTTGAAGTGATAGGGAGAAAATTTAAAGAATGGTTCCTCCCTACACCCCCCCCCCCACACACACACAGAGAAGGGGGAACATGCTGCTGGTAGGGTGGGAGTGGAGGTGGTAGAACCAGATATGATAGCAACGTTTAAGAAGCTTTTAGGTAGATACATGAAGGGGAAGGGACCTTGTACAGGCAGGTGGGATAGTTTAAATTGGCATCGTGGTCAGCGCAGAACTGTTGGGTTGAAGGTCTCATCCTGCACTGTTCCATGTTCAATAACGTATTCCAGAAAAGGGCGAAAATCTTGAGAAGTCAGTTCAATTAATGTGATGTGGGCAATACATACATTCTAGTTCGCCTATCGTAGCAACAGGCTACAGTAGATGCCATCTCACTAGCTCTACACAAAGCCCTGGAACACCTAGACAGTAAAGATGCATTACTCAAGATTCACTTTATCAACTACAGTTTGGCATTTAACATCATCATCCCCTCAAAACTGATCAGCAAACTCCAAGACCTGGGACTCAACACCCCACTGTGTAATTGGATCATGGATTTCCTCACCTCCAGACCACAATCAGCGAGGATTGGTAAGAACATCTCCTCCACAATCTCCATCAGTATTGGAGCACCCTATGGCTACTCTTTTAGCCCCCTGCTCTACTCACTTTACACCTATGACTATGTGGGTCAGCAAGACAATAACACCATCTACAAATCCGCAATGATACCAATTTAGAAAGAAGGGTGATGAGTCCGCATTCAGGAGGGAGATTGAAAACTTGGCTGAGTGGTGGACCAACAACCTTGCACTCAACTTCACCAAAACCAAGGAGTTGATTGTTGACTTCATGAAGGGAAAATCAGAGGTACACGATCCAATTATCATTGGGGGATCAGAGGTGAAGAGGGCAAGCAAATTTAAGTTCTTAGGAGTCACTATCTTGGAGGAACTTTCCTAGACCAAACACACTAATGGCATCATAAAGAAAGCACGTCAGCACCTCTATTCCCTCAGGAGCTTGCGGAGGTTTGGTATGACACCTGAAACCCTGGCAAATTTTTACAGATGTGTGGTACAAATGGCTTCATCACGGTCTGGTATGGGGACACCAATACCCCTGAGTGTAAAGCCCTGCAAAAGGTAGTGGACACATCCCAGGACATTAGAGGCAAAACCCTCCTCACTATCGAGAAAATCTGCAGAGCATGCTGCGTCAGAGAACAGCAGCGATCGTCAAGGATCCACAACACTCTGTTCTCGCTGTTGTCACCAGGAAGAGGTAATAGGTGTTACAAGACTCGCACCACCAGGTTCAAGAACAGCTGCTACCCCCTCCACCATCAGAGTCCTCAACAACAAACTCAATCAGGAACTCAGTTAAGGACTCTTTCTTGTGCACTTTATTGTTCTTTTAAAAATTCTCTCTGTATTGCACAGTCAGTTTGTTCACATCCTTTATCTGTTTACAGTTCTTTATTAGTTTAGATTTTTATGCTGTGAACAGTTTTTTTTGCACTACGAATAAGTGGTAATCCTGCCTCACCTGCAGAAAAAGAATCTCAGGGTGGTATGTGACGTCATGTATGTATTCTAATAATAAATCTGAAATAGTGTAGGAATCACAAAATTCTGTAACTGGTACAGCTGGCAGGTGGATTTTGAATACAAGAACTAAGCATTCCAATTTGGCTATGAAACAACCAGCAATCATTTTTTTTTGTTGGAATTGGCCATTTCTTTCTTTTTCAGTTCTGATCAAGGGCCTCTAACGCAAAATCTTGACTGTTTTTCTTCCCTTAGAAGCTGCCCGTCATGTCGAGTTTTGGTTCTTATTCCGAAAATAGGGGAGGCAATCGGATATCTTCGAAGGATAGAGGGTAACACTCCAACAGACTCTGGAGGAAGTGCTGTTGTGCTTCAGGAGCTATCTTTCAAAGGAGACTCAAAACCCAGGCCCTGTCCGCCCTCTCAAATGGATACAAAACACCCATGGTATTTTCTTTCAAGGAAGAAGAGATTTATCCTTCAATCTGAAAGAGAATACATCATCATTATCAAATGGTTCGAAGTGAATTTGCTGGCTGCCAAGTTTCCTGTGTAACAACAGAAACTAGACTTTACCAAAAACAGCAATGACTGTAAAGGCAACGTGAAAAACTTGTGTTAAATATTTTTATTTCTGTAAATCACATAGAATTATGTAGAACCCACATAGGCTGCGGGTGACTATGATCAAGGGCTCACGACAGGCTGCAGATTGCTGGAGACTGGCTGAGGGGGTGCCAGGTATTGGAACCGGGATGCAGGAGAGTGCTGGAGGCTTCCTGATAGTGTCAGAGGTGTGCATCTGGAGCTCGGGTTGCTGATGGTTTGGACTGAAGGCTGTATGACTGTGGAGGCTGTGAGAGCACGGAGGTGAAGTCTTGGACACAGAGTGACTCTGGGGTGACTCTCTTTTGCTTTTCCTTCTCTTTTTGTAAGGGATGCTGGGCAATTTTTGTAGATACTAAATCTTTGTCTGACTAAAAGAAATTTCATGTAATATCACATTTTCTGTTTTTTACATGACAATAAAATCATCTTGAATCCAGACTTAGGCTCTACATAAAATCTAACTTTGCAGAAACTGTAGATTATATAATACTAGGCATATACTGCAGCATTTTGGCCCAAGGCATCTGTGCCAAATGTTGCCTCACTCTCTCCCTGTCTCTCTCTTGTGCACATTCACATACTTACAAAGTTGTCTGGTTATGAAACAGAGGGAACACGCTTCCGGGGAGCCAGCTGCCTTGAGGGGCTGTGAAGCCACATTTTTACTAGGGGAGGTTGGCGGGGGGGGGGGGGGGGGGGGAGAGGGGGGTGGTGGGTGGAAAGAATTTTCCCCCACATGTACTGCTCAACAGGTTGAGTTCCTCCAGCAGCTTGTTTTATGAATTTGAGATGGTATGTATTTCAGATTTATTCTCAGAGTTCATACATGACATCATATACAACCCTGAGATTATTTTTCCTCCGTACGAGGCAGAATTACCACTCCTTAGGAGAGCAAAAAAAGAACTGTACATAATATACACATGGTGTTATGAAATAACAAATCTTATTAGTACTAACAAAGGAACTGCAATGGAAAATTCACCAGACAATGATAAATTCAAAATAATAGTTTTTATTAAACTATTAATTACATAACATTTCTTACTTATCTCTAAACTTAACCCTAAATTTAACCCCACTATGTGTAAATGTAAATGTGGGTGCTAAAGTCCAAATCTACTTCAATTTAAACTTGAGTCTGAAGTCCATTTTAAAGTCCAGTTTCAAACTTCTTGTTGAATGTCATGATCATTTTAAATTGTGGTTCAGAAGTAATTATAATGCAGCTTTGAACATTATATCTTATGGGAAGCTGCCTCTCTTTTCTTAAAAGAGCAGTCAGAAGTGGTCTTACTTATTTAAAAACCACTTAGTCCTGTATTTCCAGGATGTCAAGTGTTTCTTCAGTCTTCTGATTCAAAATGTCTCTCTGCATTCAATATATAATTCTCTGACATCATGTGACATGATATTACCACGGTTTTAGTTTCATTTCTGCAAAACCTTCTGCCTAACTTCAAAACCACTCCATATCCATAATAACCTCTGACCTCACCTTAATCAATCCCTTACTAATCACAGAGCACCTATGGCACAGGGAATACTTAAAGTGGTATGTGAGTGGAAAGTAAAAGGGTAAGAACCACTGGTTTAAACAGATGGCTTCCTTCAGCAGTTCTTCTTAAGTACTCGAATACTTCTGTTTTTAATAAAGCAAACACTCCATTGTTCTTGAATTTCAATTAAGAACATTTCAGTTCTATTATGGTTCTGTTTTCCAGATGCTACGACTCCAACTGAACTCTCTTTCTCTTATTGCAATGGTGTTTCTGCAAATGTGTTGTGACCTGTGTGTAACCCTATATCCAGCCCACAATTTCCTCACCAGAAATATTTTAACTCTCTAACTTACTTTTCTAAGAAATATATATTTTAGAACTAAAGATTTTAACTTTAAAGATTAACACAAATTCGTTACAATGTAAACAAATAAAGAAATGTAAATGAACTGACTGCAATTCAGAAGGAAAAAAAATCAATAAAGTGCAAAAGAGTCCTTAAATGAGTCATTCATTGAGTTTGTTGTTGAGGAGTCTGATGGTGGAGGGGTAGCAGCTGTTCCTGAACCTAGTGATGTGAGTCTTGTGACACCTATACCTCTTTCCTGATGGTAGCAGTGAGGATAGTGTGTGCTGGGTGGTGTGGATCCTTGATGATTGCTGCTGCTCTCTAATGGCAATTCCCTGTAGATGTTCTTGATGAAGGGGAGATTTTTGCCTGTGATGACCTGGGCTCTGTCGACTACCTTTGGCAGGGCTTTACGCTCTGAGATATTGGTGTCCCCATACCAGACCGTGATGCAGTCAGGCACCATATTTTCCATTACTCATCTATAGAAATTTGCCAGGTTGAATGGTTAGTTCACTCAAAAAGGAGAGCTAATTTAAAGAGGAGAGTGAGCAGAAACTAAATAGTCACTTTTCCTCGATGCAAGGAGGGTCACGTCTCCAGAGTGGAGACTAGTCACATACATACTGCATGCATTAATCAGTCTGTGTCATCTATGACTGTGTGGTCATCCAGCTTGATTGAATGATGAATTAACCAATCATTTTCCCTTGACCAGCTATAGAGTTGTCTCCATGTGCAGCCCTTCAAATATATCTTTATTTATTGAAGGTTGCTGTGGGACATTGCTATGTGTGAATGACTGTCCTCTTATCTATGTAGGAACAATCATTTCATTTCAACCCAGTTCACTGAATAAAATATGTGCAAGTGTTTTAGAGAGCTCTTCTTCTGTGTTAAATGCGTAGTTTATTGGAACCAGTGGGCACATCGGCATTGCTATATACAGTGCTTCAAATTCAGACTGGACAACTATGTAGGAAATACAAAAGTTGCAGCTGCTGAGAATCTGAAACAAATACAGAAAATGTTGGAAACATTTTCATCTTGGCTCCATTCAAACTACACCTCTCCCCTAACCCCCAACTCACTGGTTGTTGATTTTTTTAAGAGTTTAAGTCAGCCTGCATCTAAGGAAAGAAAAACGTAGTTTAACAGTTCTGGTAAAAACATTAACTCTGTTTCTCTTCTGCCTGACCCTCTGAGGGGCCCCGGCATTGTGAGTGAATATGTGACCCCTCACAGAAAGGCACTTAGCCATTGATTTACGGAGCAAACACTTTCAAAGGGGCTGGCAAGATCACATCAAAGCTCTGTTCAAAAATAACTAAGACTTCCTATACTCATCCATGCCTCCCCAAGCCTGCCCCACCCCTCCCAACCAGCTGTCATCCCATCAAAGGGGTTTTGACTAATGCTAACTTCTTATTGATTGGGAAAAGGCTTTGGCTTTTGATGAAAGGGACAATTAACAGTATTTTGGCAACATCACAACCAAATGGCTGCAGGTCTCATGCAGCATCTTAAAGTGGCCTCTTTTCAATACATCACTGTCTTTGAAAACAAATAGAAGCCCAGGCGCAAAGACAAGCTGAGTGAATAAGTACTACCTTTTGGCGCTTTCTTAAAAGCATGACCATGTGATGCACACCACCAACAACAAAATGCATTTGAGGTTGATCCCCAAGTTAAAAGCAGTGCATTGGTTCCCCCAGCAGCCTAAGCATATCTTTTGGCCGACTCAACTCTTGTGAAGAGATTGCAGGGGCATTTCATCCGAAATGGTGAAGAAACAAGGTTTGGAATGCAATATACAAATGTGCTGGAGAAAACTCAGCAGGTCACGCAGCATCCAGAGGAAGCAAAAGGTAACAAACTTTAATTCCTATAACTGCTGTGTTCCTTGCTGAGTTTCTCCGGCACTTGATCTCAGCAAGTGCACTTTCGTGCTCAACTCCAGGAGTAGTTTATAACTTTTGCCAAGTAATTTGTTACCAGGAGTAAAACACAAAAGTCTGCAGACAACTTGATTGAAATTAAAAGACAATGTTGGAGAAACTCACCAGGTCATGCAGTGTACTTTATATAGCAAAGATAAAGATACATAACCAACGTTTCAGGCTTGACCCCCTCCATCAAGGTAGGCGCAAAATGTAGGCAGGCACCTGAACAAATGGTGGTGGGGGAAGGGGGAGGAGCATAGTCCCACAGGCAGGAGGTAATAGGTGGATAAGGGAGGGAGGAAGGGCACACCAGCAAACAGGGGGAGGAGCTGTGAATGGAGAGGGAAGGGGGTTGGGGAGCTGCAGGGAAGAAGACAGAGGGATAGGGAAGAGAAGGAGAATATGGAGCAGGCTAGCAAAAACTAGAGGTTGATGTTAATGCTATCTTTAACCCAGGTTTCACTATGGCTAACGTTGCTTTCTTGTGGAGCAAGCAATGCCAAATTTGACCAAGAAAAAGGGAGAAAGCAAAACTGGAAATCTGAAATACAAATGTTGAAAACACTCGGCAGATCAGGATTTACCAGCTTACTGGTAAATTAACTGGTAAATCATCACAAAGTTTAGACTAGAATTGACTGAAACCACATCTGACTTTTGTTACCTCTGTTAGGAGTCATTAGATACTTTATTAGAGTTGTTCTCAATTGTTGAAGATCTGCCCAGGGTGTACACTTGAATTAAGCAATCATGGATTTAATTTAGCCTGTTGGTTAACATATATTATTGAGAGATGTTAACCTATTTAGTGGGCTATCAATCTGGAAAATTGTTTATTTTTAATATTTTATTTAAAATTTTCTCCATACATGTAGTAGTCAAAGATTATTATAATACAAATTGCAAAAAGGAAAACTAGCCAGAAACTACATACATGACAGTATATATTCCCCCCCCACCCAGATCTCCCCCAAACCCCTACCCTCAAAATAATTAATATAAAAGATACAACAGAGTTATATAGAATAAAAGAAAAAAATGAAACTTTCAGGATTGAACAGAGGGGTGTCATCTAACACATAGGTTTAAACAGAGTTCTTTAATACAATTCAGATGCAAATGGACAGGAAGCACAATGTTACAAATTTAAACCTAATGTTTGAGAACACAGGCACCAAATTTGTAAAAATGTAGCATATTTATTTCTCATATTTTATGTAATTTTTTTCCAAAGAAATACATCATTGAATTTCTGCATTTCATCTTGCCATACACAAATGCATATCTGATTTCCAAGTAACTGCAATGCATTTCCTTGCCACTGCTAATACAACTTTATCAAATTCCAATTGATATATGGACAATTTTAGTTTAGGTCTTATTTCTTCAATATTTCCCAATAAAAATAAATCTAGATTTTGCAGAAATACACCTGTAACTTGTTCCAAAAAGTTTCCTAAATCCACCCAAAAAGGTCTTACATTGGGACAAGACAAAAGTTGAATGCAAAAAAAGTTCCAATATCCTTACCACATCTAAAATACTGATCTGATAAGTCTGATTTCAATCTATTCAATTTTTGAGGTGCAAGGTATATCTGACATAAAAAATTACACTGAACTAATCTAGACCTTACATTAATAATGTTAGTCATTCAATTTCTGCAAAGGTCTGCCCATTTGCAATATTCAAATCGAGTTCCCACCTCTGCCTAGATTTATAAACTCCATGTTTAGGAGTTCCTATTTGTAATAAAGAATATATTATAGAAGTAAACTTCTTTAACAATTCCTCTCCTAATAAGAATTTCTACTTCACTACACCCAGGTAACAATACGGTTGGTCCTAGCTTGTCCCTAAAATATGCTCTCAATTGAAAATAACAAAAAGGAGTATTTATTTCTCAATTGTTCAAATGACATTAATTGACCCCTTAACAATCTTCAACATTCATAATCCCCTTATGAAACCAAATACCTAAAAATTGATTATCTTTTGAGAAAGGTGTAAGAGAATTTTGAGACAAAGGCATTATAGGCGATATATGTCCTCTTGAACCAATTTCATCATTACTTTATTCCAGATATTAATCAGGTGCTTCAACAATGGTATTTCTTTTACCCCAACTATCAATTTTGCATCCCATTTGTATATGAATTCTTCTGCTTTTCTCTCTCCTATTTCATTCAATTCTATCTTAACCCATGTCGGTTTTTCTTTTTCAAAAAATAAGTAAGAAAAAATTTTTGAGGTCTTAAAATAGGTTATGTTTGAAAAAGATATTGTATTCTTGGAAATATATTCAACTTAATGCAATTAACCCTTCCTACAAAAGTAAGAGATAAATTGATCCATTTAAAAAAAAATCTTCCTCCACCTTTTTGAGCAATGATAAATCCTTCAGATTATTATCTGTATGAATCCCTAAATATTTAATACCATCTTTTGGCCATTTAAAATTGGTATGCCTTTGTCATTGACTAATGCCTTCCGTTAATGGCAGAATTTGACTTTTATCCCAATTTATTTTATAATCCCAATTTTTTCCATATTCTTCCCATTTAACATATAGTTTTCGTAGAGATCTCAGGTTCAGTCAAATATATTAAGACGTCATCTGCAAATAAATTAATTTTATACCGTTCCTCACCAACCTTAAATTCCTTAATTTCCAAATTACTCTGAATTGTTTCTGCAAGTAGTTCTATAGCCAAAATAAACAAAGATAGAGATAAGGGACATCCCTGTCTACTTGAGCTCACCAAATGAAATGGTGCAGATACTTTAGGAATATTATACAATCCCCTAATCCAGTTTACAAAGGTTAGTCCAAATCCAAATTTATCCACCACCTTAAACAAATAATCCCATTCCAATCTGCCGAACGCTTTTTCTGCATCTAGAGCCACTGCAACACTCAAATCTCTTTTTTGCGCCAAGTGAATTATTCTAAGTAATCTGGCCACATTTTCAGCCAATCATCTTTTTACAAAACCTGTCTGATCCATTTTTATTAAGTTAGGTAGCAGTTTAGTCATTCTACTCGCCAAAATCTTTGCAACAATCTTATAATCTACACTTAATAATTAAATAGGTCTGTAAGATGAACGCTTTAAAGCAGTGGTTCTCAACTTTTTTCTTTCCATTCACATACCACTTTAAGTATTCTCTATGCCATAGGTGCTCTGTGATTAGTTAGGGGTTGCTTAAGGTGGTCTGTGGGTGGAAAGAAAAAGTTTGAAAGCCACTATTTTAATTGTACCTGATGACTCACTATGCGTACGGTTTCATTACTCCAAAGGAAATAGTCCAAAGACAATTTTTCTCTAACAAAATATTTCAGTAGCAATTGGGTCTAGAGCAGTGATTCTCAACCTTCCCTTCCCATTCATATACCACCTTAAGCAATCCTTTACTAATTACAGAGCACCGATGGCATGGGGATTGCTTAAGGTGGTATGTGAGTAGAAAGAAAGAAGTTGAGAACCACTGCTTTAAAAGGTCTCTATCCTTTTTAAGTATCACAGTAATTATTGCCATCAAAAATTATTCTGGGAGAGAATGGGTTTCTTGAGCCTGATCTAATACTTCCATAAAAATTGGAATTAATAAATCTTTAAATTATTTATAAAATTCAGGCAGGAATCCATCCTCTCCTGGAGATTTATTACTCTGTAATGAACATCTGGAAAATTGTTTTGGCAATTTTCCATTAATATCTTGAGTGCAACTTGTTACATTGTCATCATTTCAATGTCAATCTTCTATTTACAGAATGTTACCTAATGAACTACTCTGATTCCATACAATGGACACCTTTCTGCCATAGTTTAATGGTGAAGCTGCATTGTCCAAATATGGACCAAGTAACATTCAGGCAGATTTCAGTGAGCAGTGTGTAATTTAAATCCCAGTATTGTAATGACAAAGAACTCTTGGTGAACAGCATTTCTGCATCAACTTCAGTAGCTGCAGTTTTCTGAAAACACAGAGAGACTACAATGGAAGCATCAGTCCAAATCCATTAATCCAGTGAACAAATGCCAAAGTCAAGAAAATATAACTAATGAAATGGATTGGATTTAATTGTTCAGTACATCTTTTCACTGATGTCACAGACTGGCTGAAATGTATTTGTTCAATTAAAATGGCCAGAAGTGCATAGTCGCCATCATTAGTAAGTAGGTTAAATTTTATTTAAATTTTAAATTTAGACGTACAGCTTGGTAACAAGCCCTTATGACCCATGAGCCTATGCCCAAATACACCCAATTAACCTACAACCCCTGGAACTTTTTTTTTGAATGGTGAGAGGAAACCAGAGCACCTGAAGGATACCCACACAGACACAGTGAGAAGATACAAGCTCATTATAGACAATTTCAGATTCGAATCCCGGTCCTGATCACTGGCTCTGTAACAGCATTGTGCTAACCGCTATGCTAACCATTACTGGAAAGTATACCAAGAGATCAGATATAGAAGTTCGTGATCTTATTCCAAAGTATTCGTTACACACCTTCAAAGAAAGTGCCTCAATTACTTCCTTTTCTACATCAAAATTTGATGGCAACATATTTTTATTACAAACAATCATCTCCATTATTTATTTGCAAATGATACTGCAAAGATCTGCTAATATTACATGGTAGCAGTGGAACATTGAAGCAGCTTAATAAAATTATGCTGTATTTCAAGTTATAGTCATATAACATGGAAAAGTCCACTTCGCCCATTGTGTTTCTGCAACCACCAAGTATCCATTTACACGAATCCTCCAATGACATCATTTTATTCTCCCTCATCCTCATCAACACCACCACCACCATCATCAAAAGTAACACCTCCTTCAATCCCTACCGATTCAATGACTCAACGACACACTAAAGGCAATTTACAATTGCCAGTGAATCTATTAACCCACTGGTTTCTTACCATATCTCAAAAACATATGTAACCACTGACGCAATTGTAAGGGGAACTCAACCCAGGCAATAGTAGAAGTCAGGTTTGAACCCAGGTCACTGACACTAGCTGTACTGTTTCAAATTGATACGGTCCCTGGGCATTGTACAGTGTTGGTGCACAGAGCCTGCTTGGGTTGGTGGACATTTAATTCTCTGCAGTTCAAATTAGTCATTGGTTTGGGTTCAATCCAATTTTTATACAGTCCAACTGAGCACTGGGAAGAGGTAATCACATTCCAAATCCCTCTCCATTAATTCTTCTCCCTCCTGTATATTTATACGAATGTCAAAAAGGAAAGCTTTAAAAAAAAACATTCAGAGAAAAAAAATTCTTTGACAGATAGGAAATGGCATTAATGTGCATGAGCAAACATATTGGACCATCTTGAATACTTCAGGCAGTTTGAATTGTGTGCTTCATTCAAATGTGTATGGAAGGAAATCTGAAGCTTGTTAAATTGGTCCTTAGCTTCAGCAATGGGATTTGTTTGCTAGAAGTGAGGGGGGGGGGGGGGGGGAAGTGGCGGGAACAGGGTGGATAGAGAGTGTCAAAAGCAAACAGTTGTAAAGGTATATCTAAAATATAACAGAAAATGCTGAAAATGATCAGCAAGCCTACCAGCATCTATAGAAAATTAATTTGACCTGATGTCTCTCCTTGGTTTGCTGTTGAATATTTCCAGTACCATCTGTTTTATTATGGAATAGTAGTGATGGTGTCTAGAAGTGGAATCCGATCTTTACAGTTCCTACAGTTTTATAGCGTCAGATCTTCAGATTTTGGGTTGGGTGATCAAGGGTTGGGGAGATGCTGGAAAGGACATCTTGCTGAGCTGTACGTGTTACACAATGGAGCCATGATGCATTGATGCTGCAGAGAGTGCACGGTAGGCTGAGGGATTGTGGGTTAATCAAGTAAGGCTGCTTTGTCCTTTGGTGTCAAACTTTGAGAGTCCCACTGGAGCTGCACTCATTGAGGCAAATGGGGAATATTCCATTACAGTCCTGATCTCTTTCTTGTAGGTGCAATGTCAGGAGGAAAGTTACTCAGTAAAAGATACAATTTCTGACTCAGTCTTGTTACCATGGCATTTGTGTAGCTAGTCCAATTAATGCAAATTTTTTCCTCTATATATTTTAGAGCATAACAAGTTTTAAAATCTTTGGACAATGTTGGATACACTATCCTACTTTATTTTTCATAGACACAGGCCTGGGAAAGTTATTGTTTATTTATACACTCTATCATTGAAAATTCCTGTGAAATACAATATCAAAGTCTTTTCACGATTCCAGAATTTTGATCAGGTGCTTCCCAACAGGAATCATGATGTCTTTTCCCAACAGGAATCATGATGTCATTTCCCAGCATGAATCATGATGTCATTTCCCAGCATGAATCATGATGTCATTTCCCAGCATGAATCATGATGTCATTTCCCAGCATGAATCATGATGTCATTTCCCAACAGGAATCATGATGTCATTTCCCAGAATGAATCATGATGTCATTTCCCAGCATGAATCATGATGTCATTTCCCAGCATGAATCATGATGTCAATTCCCAGCATGAATCATGATGTCATTTCCCAGCATGAATCATGATGTCATTTCCCAAAAGGAATCATGATGTCATTTCCCAACAGGAATCATGATGTCATTTCCCAACAGGAATCATGATGTCATTTCCCAACAGGAATCATGGTGTCATTTCCCAGCATGAATCATGATGTCATTTCCCATCCAACATTAATTTTCATGATAATCTCACAATGTCTCAGAATGATATTGGGACAGGGTCACGAACTAGATCTGCTTCTTGTCAGAATGAACATATGCATGTAGGGTGGACATTTGAATTGAATAACATTATAACATAATAAGCCTCACATCAGTGGAAGGGAATATCGGTATAGGATTTGTGTGCATTTTGAAAATCATAGTCAGACTAAGGGCAGTCAGCATGTGTTGCAAATTTGATTTTGATTTTGAGGTGATGACAACGGTGATTGATAAGAGAAGTGCAGTGAATGTGGTTTATGTAGACCAGTGAGATGTTTGACAAGACAGAACATAGAAGAGTACAACATAGGAACAGGTCCTTCAGCCCAAGTGTCGCCCAGCACAATGCCAAAAAACAATGTCCAAATCAAAATTAAAATTGCCCGCTTGCTCCTAATAGATATCGCTCCTTCCCCTTATTTATGAGTCTAACTGGAAGCCTCTAAAATATTCCTACTGTATCTGTATCTGTTTCCTGCACTACTCCAGGCACCTTTGTCCTGCACATAAGGATCCTCAGCTTCACTTGAAACAAATGTCCTCCTGTTTTTACTGAAAGCATAAAGCGTTTTTAACAGAAGTCACTAGAAGTTAATGTCAGAACTGTTAAAAGCATTGGTGTGCAGAGGAATCTAGGCATCCAGATCCACAGCTCATTGAAAATGGCCGTGCAAGTACATTGGATGGCATGCTTTGATTCTCTGGGGGGGCAGCATTGAAATACAAAAGTCACGTTGCGTGTGTATAAAACCTTGGTTAGGCTGCACTTGAAATACTGTGTGCAATTTTGGTCACCCCATTACAGCAAGGATGTGAAGATTTTGGAAGGCGTGTAGAAGAGATTAGATGGCATGAGTTATAGGGAGATTATGGACAAGCTTGGGTTGTTTCTCTGGAATGTGGGATGCTGAGGGGAGACTTATAAAGATAAATAAAATCATGAGAGCCCATTGATATTGTGGACAGTCAGAATCTTTTCCCAGGGTAAAACTGGCACACTCAAGAAGGCCAGTTTAGCCTAAACAATCATGCTTGGGTTCATAAGTAATTTATCTTTACATTGCCAAGTTCATTACATTTCCCACATCCTTGTTTTTGAATATACAGTAAAATCCATGGTATCCGACACCTATAGGGATTGGTAGGTGCTAGATAAATGAATTTTCCAGTTGCTTGAGATTGCAGTTTGCATAATTGGTGAACTGGCGGTGAGGTGATTTCTTTTCTGTTTACTTGAGGCTGCCAGTACTTGAATTCCGGATAACAGGGGTTTTACTATGTTTAAATATCACTTTTTAATTCTGGCATGATACCACATTTGGGAAAAGCTTTTAATTAGAGTTAAATAACTGCAATCTTAAGTTCCATCTGTGCAGAAAAAAAACTCTACGGTCATTATCAGAAAACAAAATCAAAAAATAAACGATCATGGGCAGTGCTAAATATGTTAGGAAATATCTGCTTGCATACCAGTCCTAATTGATTCAGAATAATTAGTGTATTCATTGATCTGCAAAACCATTGGCAGATTGAAAGAGATTTGGCATCCAAAAAGATTCTATCGTTGAATTTGTGTCAAGAATACTTTCATTCCAGAAATGCCTGGATTCCCTCACATGGAAGATCACTTTGACTAAAAACATATCTGACAATTCAGGAGGCTTCAAACATCAGATGTTAGTTTAGAGATGAACCAGGATTCTGCATTGGCTGCATGTTCCATCTCACATCTTCACCTGACCATCTCCATTAGTCAAATTTTAAATTTAAATTTAGATGTACAGCACAGTAACAGGTCCAGCCCACAAGACCGTGCCACCCAATTAACCTACAACCCCCGTGTGTTTTGAAGGGTGGGAAGAAACCGGAGCACCCAGAGGAAACTCATACAGACACAAGGAGAACATACAAACTCCTGACGACAGTGCTGGATTCGAACCCATGTCGCTGGCACTGTAACAGCATTGCGTTAACCGTGCCACTTTACCTTCACTAACCACGTTAGCCATTTGGTGATAAAGTTACCCAGGGACTCCAGGTACTTGATTTAAAAAGCAAATGGGTTAACTCCATTTACTAAACAAGCCTAGTTGATGACTGAGATATCTGATAGTTCCTCCAGAAGCCTTGATAATACTGGTATATAAAGAGTGAGTCATACAAATATCTATTGGGATGGAGGGGAGAAGGGGCTGCAGAAAGGTCCTAATGCATGTAGGAATTTTGCTGTGGAGGCAAAATGCTGTTCTTTTCAGGGCTCAATAAGTCAAAAGTAAATTCCTATGGTAGTTCAAGAAGGATTATTTTTCTTTTTGTGGTTTTGTATCACCTGATTCAGCAGGAGGTACAGTATACATGGTCAGTAACTTCCCCAAGCATTTAACCCCATGGTCCTGTTCCAGCCCCAAAACAAGTTGACCTGGCACTCAGTGACCTCCTTAGATCCTTAGATGGTGACCTGGTTTGACAACTTGGTGAAACATGTGCCTTTTTTCTTGTGTTGATTACACAAACAAAAAAAAACCTGAAAACCAGAAATAAAATGTTCATTGATGGACAGTTCCAGAAATGGGCAAAAGCAAATTCTTGTAGCTGTGCATCACTGGGACAAAGGGAGAAAGCAGTGAGCGAATAAAAGCAATGCCATGATTATATTACAAATGCAGATTCAGACGGGAATGCATTGATCTTGATTGGTTCCAGCTGCTAAGCATAAGGTACCATTTACACACCAGACACAGTGAAAGTGAGAAGAGCATCAGCAGTTCAAATTACTCAGTCGGCCCATGCGCACAGTGCCACATTACATCATCCAGATGCACTCTGACCTTGAGCGACAATCATTACACAAGGATATCACAGGCTTTGTCTATCCCAAATTATTCCGACTAGGGTTGATTCCCAAGGTACAAACCTAGAAAAAAATTCCTTCAGATGTAAGTCTGGCAGGAATATTGGCAGCTGTTTAATCATGGGGGCATCACAACTTTGTCCAATTCTGTCCATCCACTGAAATACACAGTTACAGGAGTTAGAACTGAGTTACTGCAGATTCCCAGGAATGGGAATCTTGTGCAATTCTTCCATTCAAGACATAGTTTGCTGGAGAAATACAGTGGGTCATGCAGCATCCATAGGAAGTAAAGAGTATCCAATGTTTCGTGCCCTTCATCAACACTTAGGTACACTTTATAATCTATATCCATAATTTGTCTGGGGATCATATTATAAGTTTGATGACGATACAATACTGGTAAGAATTTTGAGTTGTCAAGAGGATATAAAGAAATTTCAAAGGATACAGTGTCAGGTATAAAGGGGCCCAGACTCAAAATATTAGTAACCCTTTACTTCCTATGGATGTCACATGACCTGCTGAGTTTCTTCAGCATGTTTTTGCATTGCACCCGACCCCAGGATCTGTACTCTTTCTTATTTAATTCAATTCTTCCATTCACTAGCTCAGGACCTTAAGGGCCAATGGTAATGCTCTCTGATAGCATTGCTGCATGTTTGCTTCAGTCGATCACATATTTATGAACAACTGAGGAGCTCAAGTGTATAGGAATTAGCTTTACTTCATGAGGGCAAAGAGAGCACTGGACTGTTGAAGTTAGATTCTTGTCATTGAATTCTAAACACAGTCACAGTAATGTCTAAATATGCCAAGATAGTCAGTCATTACTGGGAAATAAACCTTAATTACTGCAAAAGTCAGGATCCTACGATGCAAGAAGATGCTGCTATAATATTAACCTTGAGGTGTAAAAGTCAGACACATTAGTGATGAACAATACTTTGGCAAGAAGAGACCAAGTTTGACATCTTAGGTTTTTTTTAAAAATCACATCTGTAGTCATTCACTGCTCCTCCCAGCTTTCTTCTTCCAGTTTTGACTCCTTCCTAGCAATGCAACAATGAGTGCCAGCCAGTGCACTCATACAACCTTAAGATATAGGAGTAGAAGTAGGCCACTCAACTCATCAACTGTGTTCCACCATTTCATCATGAACTGATCCATTCTCCCACTCAGCCCCACTCCCCTGCCTTCACCCCATAACCCTGGATACCCTGACTATTTAGATATCTCCATTCCATGGAAGTGAGTGCGCAAAGCTGTACTGTTCCATACATGCAGCACTTGATTGCTAAACCTGAAGGCGTCCACAGGGCACATTCAATTCATGTTGATCAGCAATTAGCCTGAAAATTGGGTGCCAAAACCAGAGTATCAAACAGATGTTACTTATTAGTACAGCAGCCAGTTTGTGTTTGAACCAAATAACCGCCTCCTTCTCTTTTGATCGTCATCCACGAGAGCTCACCAGCTTATTCATTAGATTCCACTGTTGTCAAATTAGTTCCTAATGATTTCATCAAGATTCCTACCAATCTAACTGGTAAATGACATAATTAACACGTTTCTTACAGTATTATGATCCTTGTGAATCGCTATGCTAAACCAAATGTACATTTGCTTTAAAAATCTAGTTATTTCAATCTGCCTTGCACTACAAGCTAAAGGAATGGATGACAGTAAAAAAAATGAAATATTTTATTCATTATGTAATTAATTGTTGGAAATGCCATCATTAAACATTTGAGCATTCTTTAAAGTGTGTTTCTCTCAAATAAAATTCAGTAACTGTCACCATTTTGGATCTTTGGCTCACTCTAGTTATTCATGGAGAGCTACTTGATTAATGATCTGTTTATCTACATAACTCCACTTCATTGAGTGAATGGCTTTGAGTCTCTCCAGACTGATAACATAAGTAAAAATCTACAGATTATTCAATTGGGCAAAAAAAAATTGGAATAAGTTCCCTCTTTGATTCATGTTATCAGATCATTCAGGTTCTTTCAAGTAAGTGAGTTTGAATATTTTGGGATAGATAATTATGATGACAATGTTGTTTTGTAGGGCTAAATAAATGTTTCCCACTGATGACTTCATGATCTTAATATTCATTAAAAAAATGATCCTCTCGATGTTGGCACATTACAAAGAATTAAAACACAAATGTTTCAATAAATATCTCCAGTATTACACAGTGTAATACTATAGCCTGTTTCCATGCTATATGTCTCTACAACTCATGAGAATATATATCCACAGATCTGCAAAGAACCAATCTGCATCCTACATCCTCTGTCTTCCCCCCAGCTAGGCTTCAGAGTTAGATGGTTAAGTTATTGGGAGTTTGAGTCTTGCAAAGCACTGAAGTTGCATTACAGCTGGGTGGCCCAGGGAGCCAGAGTACAAGATTCCCTCCTGTGAACCCTGCGAGATCTGCTGAGTTCCTCTAACATTTCTGTGCTTTAACTGCAATCATTGCGCCTGCAGACTTTCATGTTTCACTCTCTAAGATTATAAACACTGTTTTGAAGATCTAACTTAACTCACAGGCAAAGAAAAATAATCCTTCTTAAACTACCATAGGAATTTACTTTTGACTTATTGAGCCCTGAAAAGATCCCACTAAGCAATTTGAACTTTTCACATTCAAATTTTGCTTCAGTTATATTCTTTAAATTCATAGGGGCCAGATTTTACAGAGCACCCACAAGGAAAGCTCTTGAAGTTATTGTCATACCATGTTTAACTGGTGCATATATTTGAAATTATGAAGCCAATTCATAAAGACCAGTTTAAGCCCAGTCCTGTCCCAAGCGGGAGTGTGGTGAGTCATCAAGCCCACTGAATTGTTGGATCTCAGGACAATGCTACAAATCTCCTCAATGCACTGAGCAGGAAGAGAGAATCAGGGATGGCTTTTACACCTGATCACTAACATGACGATCGGGTGGAATGTGTTGGGACAAGAAGGAGTCTATTTTTGATGTCATGGTTGGAATAATTTGGTGATACTTCATGTCTAGCATTGGAAGATACTGGAGACAACCAGTGCACAGTGAAGCATTTCAAGGCTGCATCTTCTGAACAGCATAAGAAATATACTTCAGTGTGTGCTAATGGCAATGGATGTAGGATGCAAGGGTCACCTTTAAACTTATTGGACTGAACATGGGGAACATTACTGAAAGCATTGTGTACATTTAGCTTCCTTTTAATGATGTATCACAGAGTACTTAGTATTGTCTAACCCACCCACCCGGTCAGAAAATGTAGCTTTACAGAACCAATCTGCACAAATTTAGTCACAAGCCCTGATGATCAGTAGCACAATTCATAATTCTTGTTCTGGATCCAAATGTGGCTTACTTGTAGGAGACAGAGGTTGTTGCTACAGGGTTGCTTTTGTGATTGATGCTCAGGACCAGAGCTTTATTGACATGGCTCAGTGCTGTTTGTTATCTTCATTAACGATTTAGGTTTAAGTACATGAGGTGTGAATAGTAAGTCTGCAGATGACATAAAAGATGGTGATGTGGATAGTGAGAAGAGAAGTCAGGCTATAAAATTGGGCAGAGCAATGGCAGATGAATCTAATGCTAATAAGCAATTTGGAGGGGGGAGCGTGTCTTAGACAGGTAGGAGATACACTATGAACAATAAATCTACAAGGAATATTGAAGAATAAAGAAGCCTTGGTATACAAGTCTAATAATTTCTGAAGGTGGCAGCAGAGGGGAGATGGAGTGGTGAAGAAGGTTTCAGGTTGCTTGCTTTTATTAGCTGAGACATTGATTATAAAAGCAGGGAAACCTATGTACAATTTTATAAAGCATTGGTTCAGTCGTTGTGTTCATTTCTGGTCACCACACCAGAATAGCAGCAGTTGATAGGCTCCTGATTAGTAACAGTGTCAAAAGTTAAGGGGAGAAGGCAGGTGAATGGGGTTAAGAGGAAAAATATATCAGCCATGATTTGAATAGTGGAACGAACATGATGGGCAAAATGCCTAATTCTGCTCCTATGTCCGATGTTCACACTAAAGGCTGTGATTGCAGTGAATGCAGAAGAGATTCACTACGATGTTGCCTGGGTTGGAACATTTCAATTATGAGGAGAGACTAAATAGGCTGGGTTTTTATTTCTTGGAGCAGAGGAGCCTGAGGGAGAGTCCTGATCGAGGTATATAAAATTGTGGAGAGCATAGAGAGGATAAAGAGTAAGACATTTTTCCCAGCAGTTCACCTTTCATCCAAAGGTTAGCCTAGCAGTTAGCACGCTGCTATTACAGTGCTAGCAACCAAGGTTCGAACAGCGCTGTCTGTAAGCACTTTGTTCTCCCCGTGTCCACGTGAGTATCCTCCAGGTGGTCCAGCTTCCCCCACCCCCCAAAATGTATGGTGTTTGTAGTTTAATTGCTATTTATAGGGTGGCATGGACTCATGGGCTGGAATGGCCTGTTTCCATGCTGTATCTCTAAATTAAAAAATTAAAATTAAATTGAAACAAATACCAGCCAGAGTTGGTGTGACCATTCCTTGTTCAGCAAGTGTTCTAAGACCAGAGGGCTTGTGTTTAAATGAAGGATAAGAGATTTAGGAGGGCTCTGAGGAAGAATGTTTTCATCAAGCTTAAGTCTGGAATGCCTTGCTCGAGAAGGCAGGCACTTTCACTGGATTTACAAAGCATTGAGCACTTCAATCATGAAGGCCAGAAATAAGTGCTGGTAAATGAAATTAACATCGATGCTTCATGGCCAGCTGAAAGACCTGTTTCAGTGGCTTTATGTCTCTAAAATTATAAGGGGCATGGATAACATAGATAGACAGCACGTATTTTTCCCAGGGTGTGAGTAGCAAACACTAGAGGACATCTGTACAAACTGAAGGGAGGAAAGTTTTGGGGAGACATCAAGGGCAAGTTTTTTTTCTTACACAGAGTTGAGGTTGGCTGCAATGCATTGCCCAGGTGGTGGTGGAAGCTGGAACAATAGGAGCATTTAAGAGACTCTTAGACAGGCATGTGGACCAAAGAAAAATGGAGGGTAATGAGGTAGGGAGGGTTTTGTTTTTTTTTTTATTTATAGATTGGCGCAACTTTGTGTGCCAAAGGATCTGTACTGTGCTGTAGTGTTCTATGTAATCCTAGAGAAAACTCATTGGCCAAGGAATGGCCATAACACCTCAGATTCTGTTTAGTAATCACACCATGTGATGTGTCACAGTGTACTACTGAATTGGTGTGAGAGAGATGCTTGCCATGCATTTTGTGACTCTCAGATACTTAATGAGGGCGCCTTACAAAAATTGTTGCATGTCAAGTATTAGGAAATGATGTGATTTGTGAGATTACACATTTAACTTCATTGGATGTCCCAAGTGCAGGAGCTACTTGAATGTTCAGCTGTTGAATGTTGAGCTGCCAGATCATTTACACTGTTCTCCGAAACACCCGAGGCAAGATGTAAGTTGTATGTCAAAATACCCTGGTTACCATAGAAGGGACATCAAAATCCTTTACATTTGTAGGTACCATCAATGAATCCTACAACACAGAAATAACCCCTTTGACCAACCACACCCATAATGATCATCAAATGGATGTCTGTACTAATTCCACTTGTCAGCACTTGGTCCACAGCCTCCTAAACCTTGGAGGTTCTAGTGCTTTTCTGTAAGTCTTTTAAATGTTTTGAAAATCTCTACCTCCATCACCTCCCCAAGATCGGTGATTCCTTTCATGTTTAACCACCAACCAAGATAATGTTTCAGCTGCTAAATTTAACTACATGTGTGTTTGCAACTTTTCAACAAAAAACTCAGCAAATAATTAAATTCCTCCACTTTGAAACCTTTTACCATTACGGAACAAAAGTTGCACTGGCAGTTTAATGTCCTTAAACCTATTGAAAAATTGTGAATGACTAAACAAATACAATTCAATCATTTCTGGGTAATGGATTTTTAAGGTGTCTAACTCTGGATGAGATCATTTAAAAACAATGCTGTTTTAAACAGAATCTGTGCTGTAATCATTAACAGATGCCTAAAGCAAAATCACCTAGATCAAACATTCTCTATGGGAAACATTTCACAGCTTACATAGTGTTCTCTTCAACAACCGGTACAAGTTTAACTATCGTGTACCACACTATGTCCCAAATGCCCATCAATTCAATTCACTGGTCATCTATCCTCGACCAAACAACCCTAACCAACTCCCACCCCAATCCCAAGATGTTACTAACTGACCCCTCTCCTTAACTCTGTAAAGATGCTCGCAAAATAACATTCTTACGGTAGTTCAGAACACATGACAATAAACTATCATGTCCCAGTAAACCTCAATAAATAGAATTGGAACTTCTGCCCTTCACTTTGTCTTCTTCCCTACTCACTTCTAATGCTTCCCTCCATTTAATCTCCTTCTTCTCTAACGTTTGCTCCGCTTGCCTTCAGCAATTTACTTAATCCAGGCTCCATCCCCGATTTTACTCTGACATTTCTTTTTCCATTTTTCTAAAGAATGACAAACGCTCCAGTCACCCCTCCAAAATCCCCTGCAGAGAAAAAAATAATTATTTTTCATTATAACTAGAATGGGCACTTGACACCACTTGTGTGCGAGAGATAGCATTGTATTACTCTAGGCCGTATGCTCATTCTTGGCTCCCTTCTGAGATAACCACCATGAAGAAGCAGGTTATCAAACAATATGATTCTCTCCTCATGAAATCAAGGAACTGCCAAAAGCTCTGGGTACTGCATAGCCCACTAGACCAACATCATCCCAGGTATGATACTGAAGATCTATGCTCCTCCAATATATTTATAACTGTATCTATTCAACAGTGTGGAAAATTGCCCCACTACATCTTGTTCACACAAAAGGACAAAACCACGATGAATAAATCACAGCGGAATCAACCTGCTCTCAATCATTAGTAAAGTGAAAGAAGATCGTCATCAACAGCGTCTTCAAGAAACACTCATCACCAATAACATGCTCCCCAATGCACAGTTTGAATATTGTTGGGACCACCCTGCTCCAGATCTCAGCACAACTTTGCTCCAAGTATGGGCCAAACAGTGAGTTCAGATTTAGTTTAGTTCAGAATTATTGTCAGAATTCTTACATAACATCACATACAACCCTGAGATTCTTTTTTTCCTGCAGGCAAGGCAAAATTACCACTATTGGTTATGCAAAAAAACTGTACTCAAGAAGATACGTATACATGTAAATAAAAAAAGAAATGTAAACAAACTGACCGTACAATGCAGAGAGAAAACGAAAGATTGAGTGTGTGTTTGAAGAGTCTGATGGTGGAGGGGGAAACAGCTGTTCCTGAACCTGGTGATGCTAAATAAAGGAGGTGAGGTAAGAGGGGCTGCCCTTGACAAGGCAACAGTACAGATAAGGGATACTTGCACAATATTAATTTCCATTTGCAAATGATCCAGCCGTGCCTACATGGTTCAAGACCGAGGCAACATTCAGGCAAAGGCTGAGAAGTGGTTAGTAGAAGTTGAGTCACAAAAGTGTCAGGAAATGACCATCTTGACCAAAAGGGTGTCTGATCATCCACACTGTATATCTAACTCGAATGCTATCTCTGAGTCCCCAGCCATCAACATGCAGGTCACCACTGAACAGAAACCAAACTGAACTAACTAAATAAATATTATGACGACAGAGACTGGGTATCCTGCAGCAAGGGACTCTCACCTTCCAAAACCCTGGAGCCTTTCTACCATCCACAAGGCACAGATCAGGAGAATAATAATACCTTTCAATTGGCTTCTTGGATTCAGCTCTTCTTGGATGTTCAGCCCTCTGCAGAACAAAGCAACCTGCCTGAATGGCATTCAAACAACCACTCTCTCCACTACCAGCTCATAGTGAGTCATCCTGGATACTGGTAAGCCTGCATCCCCTACCGCCTTGTAGACAAGGAGACACACAGGAGACTACCACATGTTGGTTCCCCTCCAAGTCGCACACCATCAAAATTTGGAAATAATATCTATATCATTGACATTGGGTTTAATTCCTGGAATATCTCAACTAACTGCCCCCTCCTCCAACAACATTCTGGGAGTACCCTTATGAGAAGAACTGCAGAGGTTCAGAAAATGAACTCACCCCTACCTCAGAGGGATAGCAAATACTAGTCTTTAAGATAATGATAGAACGACAGAGTGAAGAGGAGTGCTTTTTTAATCAGGAGAATCAGTAAAATCCCTAATATCCAGAGCTCGGCAGCCTCAAGCAACCAGCAAACATTTGAGGTCAATGAACAAAAAAAAAATTAAGAATCAAATAATAGATTAAAAATTATCTAATTTTTAAGTGTAAAATTGTAAAGATAAATGTTCTTTGAAGTAACATAAACCTTTGGTGAAGATGGAAGCAAACATTCAGCCAGCGAAGTGCCTTGGTCGTGCTTTGCTCGCTTGAACAAAGTTGTGTGAAACAGCAATGGCGCTGCCCAGGATGAAGAACTGGTTGATGCCACTCGCTGATGGGGTGACTCTTAAAGTCTCTCCTTATCCCTGCTTAGTAAAAGGTTCCCCAAGCAGAGGCTTTATCTGTAAACTTTCGGGGGGGGGGGGGGGGGGTTAATTATCTATAGTGTTATTGTTAGTCTTTCTGGTGGTTCCGTGGAGGGGCTGGAACCTGCAGATGTAGCAAAATGTTTTCAAAGAATGTAACGGAAAATAAAGTAAAGGTTTATATATTCATACAAGTGAAGTTTATTCAGTATAATATTTTTGACTTTTAACCTGTTGATTCTTAATGCAGGTGTATTAGTAAGGCAATGTAAGAGCAAGTCTCAAGCAACCGGAAAACACACTTAACTGACATCTACCAATTCCCTATAGATACCAGATACCAGGGGTTTTATTGTATTATGATCTGGATGATGACAATAGAAGCAGGTCCTCAGCTTTGGGGAAAAAAAGGCAGACAGAAATAAAAGGGCAGTAAGGCCTCCTTCTGCAAGAATCCATTCAAGGAAAACTCTGCAGTAGTTGCCAGGCAACTGGAGCTTCAGTCTGACACTGCCAAAGCTCCCAGATCATCCACTAAATAAAACAAGCAGTTTTGGAAGCAGTCAGCATTCGCTGAAAATATCAAATCAGTTTAAATTTGTTTTGATTTCTGAAATTGTCCTATCTGTGTCAAAAATCTGATCCCCTACTGGTGCAAGACTTCAGCTTTTCCTAAATGTATACTTTACTCATAAAATGTACAGTACAGGACATTGTGTTGTCTTCACACTGCACCAAACAAATTATCACATTCCCTTGCAATATTTACATCACGTCAACATGGCATCACTTTTTGATTCCCAAGCAATCCATCAGGAAAAGGGTTAACAGGGCCCAGTCTTTTAAAGGCCAGTGCAAGAAGGATCCTTCCAAGAAACACGGCATTGCTGTTAGTGACTCAGGCTCCCGAGGCCTGGTAAAAGTACTCATCAACCTGTTTCCGGTCTGAAATAGAAGACAACATCGTCTATAATCAGGGAGCATCCATGTCTGTTCCTGCAGTGCAGCCACAGGCTGGAGCCAGACATGCACCCAAAACATGAAGTCCAACAAGTTTAAGTTCAAAAACAGCTTTTATCCAACAGCTATCAGCCAGTTGATTCTCCCCATACTAACCTAACCAGATTCAGATTTCGGATTTCAGATTTATTGTCAGAGAACATGGATGACACCACATACAAACTTTTCCTGCGGGCGAGGCAGAATTACCACTTTTTGGTAGTGCAAAAAAAACTATACACGACATACACATATTTGTAAACAGATAATGAAATGTAAACAAACTGACTGTGCAATGCAGAGAGAGAAAAAAATCAATAAAGTGCAAAAGTAAGAGTCCTTAAAAGAATCCCCGATTGAGTTTGTTGTTAAAGAGTCTGATGGTGAAGTGGTAGCAGATGTTCCTGAACCTGGTGGTGAAAGTTGTATGGCACTTGTACCTCTTTTCTGATGGTAGCATCGAGAACAGAGCGTGTGCTGGGTGGTGTGGATCCTTGATAGTTGCTGCTGTTCTCTGATGGCGGCGTTCCCTGAAGATGTTCTCGATAGTGGGGAGGGTTTTGCCTATGATATCTTGGTCTGTGTTCACTACCTTTTGAAGGGTTTTATGCTCAGGAATATTGTTTTCCCCATCCCAGACTGTGACGCAGCCAGTCAGCACACTTTCTACCACACATCTGTAGAAATTTGCCAGAGTTTCTGATGTCATACCAAACCTCCGCAAAGTCCTGAGGGAGTAGAGGCACTGACGTGCTTTCTTCACAATTCCATTGGCGCGTTGGGTCCAGGAAAGATGCTCCGAGATGGTGACTCCTAAGAACTTAAATGACAAACCATAAACTACTCTGGGTCCACCTAAAGATTTGTCTTTTTTGCACTAACTGTATCTGTGAATATTTATCTATCCTTTTAAATTTATGACATCTTTCTAATTAATATTTTATGTTAATTTCAAGTATACTATTGTAGTTGGTGTATCCTATGTATCCATGCGAGTGCAGAAAGGAAGAATTTCTGTGTACCTGTATGTTGTACTTATGCATAAGACAAATTCTTATTACTTATCAATGCAGTGTGCACTGGCCATCACATCTGATAATGGTTTCCTTCCTTGTCAACACTCATTCACGGTGCAGATAGATCTGGAAGTTTTTTGCATTGTTAGGGAGTTTAAATCACACACATAAATTTGGGAATTTCAATCTCAGTTCCATTTGTCAGAGATCAACACCTCAGTGAAAGTTTGCTGCAATTAGTTAAGTATTTGGGCATCATTATGCCAAAATATTTGGCAAAATTATTAAAATGCAATTATTTGCTATATATCAAAAATTTAAGGAAGATATTATAAGGTGAAACCTAATTCCTTTTTTTAATCTCAGTTCAAGGATTGAATCCATTAAATCTATTGTCCAGACTACTATATCTTTTTCAGGCCCAACCAATAGAGATTCACCAAAATTGATTCAATGAATGAGATAAAATGCTATCGAGATATATATTTGGAAAGGTAAAAAGCTTAGAGCTCGGCAAGGAAAAGGGAGGATGTGGCCTATCTTCTCTTAAAGATTATTTTTTAGAACAGCTAAGAGCTGTGATACGCTGGTGTAACCCATCATACGATGCTCAATGGAAAAATATTGACGAGAAGATACTTTCCATTCCCATACAGGCAATTTTGGCAGAAAACAACCTACAAAGATACATAAATAGTATTGATAACCTATGGGTGAAATGGACTCTTAAAGTATGGAAAACTACTGTAAAAGAATATAAACTAGAGGGAGATAATGTAATTCTTAAATGGTGTCCACATGACTCTGATTTCACGCCGAATAAATTGGATACTAGATTTATAGACTGGATAGCTAAAGGAATATCAGTTCTTTGTAATATAATGAATGATGGAATATCATTCAGTTTTGAAATGCTTAAAGAGAAACATAAGAAAAACAGGTCTTTTATTGGTATTTGCAGGTATAACATTATGTTAATAGGAGAGTTAAAAACATAACCAAGGCAGGTACCTATTTGATAGAACTGTCTAGAAAAACCATATAATTCAGATAATGAAAGTAAAATCATTTCAAGTGTATATAAATGTCCATCAAATCTTAAAACACACTCAACTTCATACATTAAAACAAATGGGAAAAGGAAGAGGGATAAGTATTATCTGAGGAAGAAATGACAATAATATGGAGGTATCAATGGAAGTGACCAGTTCACAGAAATGGAGAGAGTTTGGTGGAATATTATCTTATTATCTGATAAATCCCATGTGATAGTAACCTCCCTGTTTGCTAGAAAAATTGTGGAAATCAAAATGCAAATCATTACTCTATTTTTTGGGACTGCCCTATTATCAAAGATTATTGGAGTGGGAAACACATGTTTAAAAGTGAAATACCCTTAGAAAGTACCATGATTATAAATTTTGGGTATAACCCAAAACCTAACCCTAACCCTCAAGAATGGTTGAAAAGACATAAAATTTAATGAATATACTGCTGGTGGCTGATAAAAAGACTCTTACCAGGAAATGGTTGTCACAGAAGAGTCCAACTTTAAATGCATGGCAAGAAATTATAATGGACATTTATAAAATAGAGAAGATAAGTTGGAACAATTTGATTCATACTGGGGAAAAATGATTTAACTACATAATACTTCATAGGCCTAACATTCTTACAAATCAATGTTGTAAAAAAAATCACTCCCTACTTGTATATATTTTTCTCCTTTTTCTTCTTGTCTTTTCCCTTCTCTCTTTAAGTATATACCTTAGATAAATATTATGTGGAAAATTGTGGAAAATATGAATATATAATATATTTATGTATAATATCTGAGGTACATCTTATTGAAACGTTTGTTTAAACTTCAATAAAAAATTAATTAAAAAAATAAAGAAAGAAATCTACCTCTCTCAGGTTTGGGCGTCTTGTAGCTATGATGTGTACAAAGAGAATGCAGAGCTGGGCAAAGTCACTCACTGCCACAAGTTCCACCGTGATGACGCTCACCAAAAATTTTGTACTCAAAATTGATTGCGCACACTATCAGATCTCAGACAATTAAAGAGGCACCATTTCCTTCTGCCAGAATGTTTTGGCCTAAATTCAAAATCTCCATGCACAATAAAACAAAAACATTTGATTCCAAAGTTTTAGGAGACATGGTTAATGTTACTTCTTTGTTTCCACTGGCTGAAAACATTGATCTCTCTCTTAGAATGTCCCATTCCTATTTTCAAACTTGTATGATTGTTTGTTGATATCATGAGTTGTCTTTTCAATGTGTTTCCTCTAATAATGTACCAACATAACTTGAAAATAAAATGCTGGTTAAATAGTGTTTGTTGGAAAAAAATAGGCGCTCATGAGGTATTGATTATTCTTCAGTGATGGCCAAGTGTTACACTGTCTGAAGTAGTCAAATATAATCAAGATAAATTTAGTCACTCATCCCCAAAGTGGCTCAGTTAGTAAGTTGCTGAATTACAGAAGCCAGGAAGTTTCAAGGATTAAACTCCTGGCTGCTTGAAAATTTGAAAATCCTAGTTGATATTTAACCAGCAACAAACCCCCAACTGTGGCACACCAGCTGACGGTTGGCCCCCACCGATGCTCCATGTGGGAGTAGGAATTTAACCCTGGATACACCAAATTCACTTAGCAATGTTCCATTACTCAAGAAGTGCCTCAGCTCTGTACTACATGCTGTGCCTGCACTGCTCTTGAACTGATCCCTGAATATTGATGGTCATGCAAAGTCTGTCAGAGAATGCAAAAAGAAATCTAACCTGCCTCCTTAAATTTAACTTTAACTTTCTGGAACAATGAACTTGGTAATTCCAATGCAGAGAACTTGCATTCTCTGGCCCAAGAAAGTGTGCTGACCAGCTGCATCACAGACTGCTATGTAGACTGCAATACCTCAGACCATAAAACACTACAAAAGGTAGGGGACACAGCCCAGAACATCACAGGCAGACCATTCACACCATCAAGAACTGTGATAGTACAGATCTATCACCAATGTATATAGTGTATATAGTTACAGTATCTAGACTGTGCTTACAGCGATTGGCTGAGAGCTAAGCCATGCCTACTGTCTGGGCCTTAAAGGGTTGTGTCCCTAGCCAGGTCGGATCATTCCGGACTGGTCGGCCACCTGTGAAGAGCTCCTGTCTTTTGCTAATAAAAGCCTTGATTTGGATCAACAAGTCTTTGATTCTTTCGACGAGCTCTACAAGAACATCAGCAGGGAATGCTGTCTTCAGAGAGCAGTAGCGGAAATCATCAAGGATCCACACCACCCAGCACATGCTCTGTTCTCGCTGCTACCATCAGGAAAGAGGTATAGGTGCCACTAAGTTCCGGAACAGCTGCTCCACCTCCACCATCAGACTCCTCAACAACAAACTCAATCAGGGACTCATTTAAAGACTTTAAATGTGCACTTCATTTAATTTTTTTCTTATCTCTGTATTCCAGTTTGTTTACATTTGTTATCTGTTTATATTTCTTTATTTGTTTACATGTATACACTGTGTACATTTTTTTGCATTACCAATACAGGAAAAAGAATCTCAGGGTTGTATGTGATATCATGTACAATATGTACTCTGACAATAAATCTGAATGATTACTAAGCAATTTGCTCATCCCCACAGATCTTCCTCAAAGATGTGATCAGATGAGCCTGAACAGTAAACTGCATACTGAATTTATTGCTTTAATTAAATGAGGTTTCAGGATTGACTAATTACACTTCCACATTTTCACAAAGCAAAAAAGGTAAGTGTTACATTTAAAAAATATAAAATCCCACAAAAACTCACATTAAGTTGAGAACAAACACCACAAACATTGATGACAAGATTATGAAAACTGCTGTAAGAGGCTGTGACTTAGTACACTTCTCCTACTACCCCAGATGCTGCACCTAATCCAGTGCACTAGCCAGTGGTAACCTTCAGTCAACATTGTTGAAAAGAGATTATCTGGGCATTTTTAATACCATTTTGGGTTCTCATTGTGCACAACTGTTTCCTGGCCAGAAGAGAGGTAACGCATCTAAATGCAACAATGGAGATGCTTCATTAATTCATATATTCTGGACATGTCAGAGTCTTGAGAAATATTGGAATGAAGTAGTTCAAACTTGCTCTGCATTTTTAAAGTTAATTTTAAACCTAATCCCTTAACTGCTTTATTTGGTATTGTTGGAGAGAATGGCATAACTTTAACCACATCAGAACTGCATGTACTAGCTTATATTTCTCTTTTGACTAGATGGGTGGTGGAGGGATGTTGCCCCGCCTTAATCTTGCTCAACGTCTACGTGAAGTCGTCGTGCTTAAATTTAGTGGCTCAATTTCCCATTTGAATTCAAAATCTCAAACACTGTGGGGACCCTTTTTGAGTTACTTATATAATCTTTGATTTGTTATGGAGGAAGAACTGTTGACTAATGAGGTAATTTATCACTCTGATAAGAATTCTTTCCTTTTTTTAACCAAACATCTTCTTTCTTGGTAGAGAGTTTAGATTTTCCTTTTTCATAATAAAAATAAAATATCAATAAAATATAATCTGTTTGATTAAAATGTGGGGTACCCTGGATGAAATGTTGTGATTTAAGTGTAATGTGTCTTCTTGACTTTTAACATCTGTATGTTCTCTGCATTTTTGGATGTGAAATTTCAATGTTAATAAAAATATTGAAAAAGAAAGAGAGGTAATGAATCAATTAGCTGTAAAGCACTTTGGGAAGTCAGAAGATGGTGAAAGATGTTATCTAAATGCAGATTATTTGGTGTGAGAATAACAACACAAGTCTCAACATGGACAAGACAAAGGAGATGATCGTGAACTTCAGGAGGACCAGGAATGACCACCCTCCACAACACATTAAAACATGGTAATGAGTAGCAAATATTTCAGACTCCACTTAACTAGTGACCTATCCTGGTCATACAGCATCTCCTCACTTGTCAGGATGGCACAACAGTGACTGCACTTCCTGAGAAGACTAAAGCAGGCAAGGTTACTGGCCACCATCATGTCAACCTTTTACAGGAGCTCGACTGAGAGCATTCTGGTTGGCTGCATCACAGGATGGAACAGTTACTGGTAGAGAAGCGAATTAGAGTCAATCCACAGGACTTTAAGAGTGGCAGAGAGGATCTCTGGGATTTCCCTGCCCCCCCCCCCCCCATCATCAACAAGATCCATCAGGATCAGTCTGGAGGCCGTGCAAAATTATCAAGGAACCCTACCACCCCACATCTTTCAGCCGCTCCCATTGGGAAATAGATACAGGAGCATCAAAGGCAGCGCCACCAGGCTGAGTAACAGCTTCTTTCCGCGGGCAGTAAGAATGCCAACGACCAAATGAACTGCTCACATCAATCATCCAAGACTCTACTATTTATCAAACAAAAACTTATTTATAATATTTGTCCTGATACATATTGTTTGTCTGTATGTGCATTAGGCCTGGTTGTGTGTTTGCATGTTTTGTACTGACAAATGGAGAACGCTGCTTCGTCACACTGTATTTGTGCAATCGAGTGATAAATAAACAAACTTTATTCTGCCCATTCAAAATGCCATAGTAACAAGGATTGAGTTCGACCCCACTGCTTCCATACCAACAGCTACTGAATGTCAACACTCTAAGAATAGATATTAAAAATAAGGAAGTAAACAGATTAATTGGTTTAATCAAAGATCCTTGAAGTACAGAACATTGAGTCTAGGTGCTGGGATGTTATGTTAAAATTGTACAAGACATTGGTGAGCCAAACTTGGAGTACTGTGTACAGTTTTGGTCACCAAAGCATAGGAAAGATATCAACAAATTGGAGAGTGCAGAGAAGATTTTCTAGAATATTGCCGGGGATACAGGGTCTAAGTTATAGAGAAAAGTCTTTATTTTTTGGATGAGAGGGGATTTGATTGAGGTATTTAAAATTATAAGGGGTATAGATAGAATTGACGTGGAGAGGCTTTTTCCTTTAAGAAAGGGGAAGATACAAATGAGAGGACACGAGTTGAGAGTTAGGGGCAAAGGTTTAGAAACACACGGGGAGATTTCTTTACGCAGAGAGTGGGTGGGTGTGTCGAATGAGCTTCCAGACAAAGTGGCAGGATGGTTCATATGAAAGCTTTGGCACATATGCATGTCTGGTGGCCATCAATTGACATTGAACAAACGGTAAGGAGATGTTACACTTGTCAGGAGATGCAACCCAAAGCACCATAAAGCGCCATAACCCATGGAAATGGCCATCGTGACCACGGCACAGGATTCACGTAGATTTTGCTGGTCCCTTTATGGGAGAAAACTTCCTTATTGTTGTTGATGCACAATGGCCAGTAGTGTCACACACAAAAAGAACAACAACAAACCAAATGATTGAGAGACTACGAAGTATGTTTGCATCATATAGATTGTCTATAGAACAAGTCTCTGATAATTGGCCTCTGATAATGAATCCTTTTTAGGTGTTCCTACGCAATAACAATATTTGACACATCTTATCAGCACCCTACTACCCATGCATGAATGGGGAAGTGGAACATTTCATGCAGACTTTTTAAAAGGCCATGAAGACAAAGAAATCCCTAAACATGTCATGGAACACATGGTGCCTATATGTAATTTACACAAAGCATTTATTTTATGGGGGGAAGAGTGTTGGGAATACATGCCTGTGGATGTCATCATGTAATATATTGTGTGCTGAGGGGAACTATTTTAGTTTAGTAATAAAGAATGAAAGAAGCACCATATCTCCATGTGCTGGTGTATTTCTATGCTTAGAATACACAACAATTTCAAGTATAACAGTAAATTATAGAGGTCATGTGTCTTGGATTGGAGATAGAGCATCAACAGGAAAAGCCAGGCCTAGTTCTACTCTTAACATTCTCCAACTATTCCAGGGACAGCAACAATTGAGCCTCATTCTGTCTTTGCCTGTCATATGTAGATGGCACAGGGCCACAGAACATAGAACTGCTGTCTCAAAGCTCCAGCAACTAGAGTTTGATCTCGACTTCCAATCATGTCTCTGTGGAATTTTCATTTTCTCTCTACAACCATCTGTATCTCAGGCTTCTTCATCCCAAAGACATGCCAGTTGGTAGATAAATTACTGCAAATTATTCCAAGTGGAGGCGGGTGGCTGGAGAATCAGAGAGGAGTTAATGGGGACATTATGTCATTGGGAAACTGACTGATGGGCATGGTCTGAGAGTCAGCAGGGGCTGAATGGGCTCTTTCCATGTCATGAGGAAATACCAAAACCAAGTGTGAATGAAGAATCATATACCATTCAAACTTTGCGGACTGATTCCATAAAACAAGAATTAACTCAACTTTCACCAAAAGTTAAATTTCCACAAAATAAATAGTTGTGATGGAAACTAATTAGAGGCTGGCTGTGTATGATTATAAGGTTAATAACTTTATTTATTACATGCATTGCCTAACCCTTTAAATACCACACAAATGGGAATTAAAAGTGAAAATGAACAAACAAGGCTTCTAACTATATAATTTCTAATAGATTTTGTATGAACCAATGTTGGGAGCAAAGCCCACAGACAGCTGGTTGTTTTTTTCCAAATATGGAAAGTTTCTCCTCTCAGTTCATCTACATGGTCCTTGGGCCAAAGCACAAGTCTCTTAGGTCACCCAACAACTTCCCGTCAGCATCTCCTTGTCGAGCCATACATGACGCAATGAAATCCAGCACAGTCACTCTGAGTGTGACCCTCACAGAGATACTGGAAGGATTCTGCCATAAGCCATTCAGCCAACCCCAAACAATTTATGAGAGCTGCAAAACAGTCATGCCGAATGTTTAGATGACCCTGAATCGTCGTCCCTCCTACTCTCCTGAATCGGCTGGTAAATGCAGATACTTCTTGAATCATTTTAAAGTGATCTCAATGTGGCTAGAACTGAAATATATGCATGCCTCTCAAATTGACGAGATGAATGAGTTTAATTTTATAATCAAATCATTAATGACTGGAAGCAGGAATCTGAATGTGCACCCACACCACATGTCCAAACTACGACACTCTGGAGTAAAGTAGTACAGTCTTATTGATTTAAGAAGCAGCTTTTCATCCTCCTTCAGCAATCCTCAATCTTAGTATGAGATAGGAGCAGAGTTAGGACATTCAGCCCATCACCTCTTCTCTGCCATTCAAATCACAGCTGATGTATTCTTCCTCTCAACCCCATTTCCGGTCTTCTCCCCACAGCCTTTGATATCATTACTAATCAAAAGGCTTTGAATCTCCGCAGTTTTAAATCTACCCATTGATCTGATCTCCACAGGTATCTATGGCAGCAGATTCACCAACCTCTGGCTGAACAAAGTTGTCCTCATTTCCAAGTAGCCATTCTTCCATTGAGAAACTAAATAATGATTCTATTATAGCCATGAAGCCAAAGCAGGGCTGCCTCTGCCCTTGTTCGATCTCCATGTAGAACTACTTTCACCGTGCAGGTGGTGATTAGGAAATGGGTTGTTGTTGTACAAAATGGAAACTACATGATCATATTAGTGTTGGAATCAAATTGACATGTTCATGAACTTCACAGACCAAATCCACCCTGAAGTTGGGCATATCAGGGGATGTATTTCCCAAAATAGTTCATTGCAAAATGTGGTTCACAGTTGGAATGCCATTGATCAAGAACCTGCTTGTAACTTGCCTGGTTATAATATTAATGTTGCCAGAATCTACATTGGAAACTAAATGTTGGAAGCAAACTCTATTGCAGAGTAAGTGATGCCAGGAGTTAATATACTCTAAAAACCAGTTTTGTGAGCGACTGCTTGTTCCTCAAGGTTTTGCATCTATATACAAGCCACATCAAAAATTCTATCCATTTGTCTGCATGAAGCTTCACCAATGTTCATCAAAAAGCTGACACTAACCATCTACCAAAGCAATTTGACACCCCATGTACCACATTAAATATCGGTTTCCTTTGCCATCAGTAGACTGTGGTGCCAGCATGTATTATCTACAAAAAATTCTATAGTTACTCCCAAACACTATTCTGACAGCATCTCTCAAATCTACAATCTCTGCCACTCAAAAGGTCAAGCAGCATGTGTAGAGGTAAAATGTGTATGTTGACATTTTGGTTCAAGTCCTTACTTGAACACCCAGGTCTTCAAGGCAAGGGACTCATACCAGGATGCTGGTGACTGGCTGAAGGGGTGCCAATTCCAGGTATTGGAACCAAGATGCGAACAAGTGCCAAGGGTGCTGGAGGCTTCCTGATCGTGTCAAAGATTTGCATCTGGAGCTTGACTTGCTGATGGTGTTGATTGAATGTGGTGTGGCTGCAGAGGCTGCAGGAACGTTGGAGACGAATCCATGAAGACTCAATGACTCCGGGGGGAGGTGGAGGGTTGTTGGAAATCTCATTTGCTTCTCTTTCTCTGACTGTAAGGGGCACTGGGCAATTTCTACTGTCAGCAAATCTTTGTCTGCCTTAAGGTAGAATAAGGGAAATTTCATGCAATATCACATTTTCTGTTTTATTGCATGGCAATAAAAAATCTTGCATCTTGAAAATTAGTGGTCCACCATGAATTCTCTACAAAGGTTGCCCACCTTGAATAAGTTTTCCTCAAACTAATCCAGCTTCTGCTTCCACTGGAGCTATTTTACCTGGTAATTTAAAAAGTCTTTTTAGACATGCCCTTTGTAGTAACAGGCCCTTTCGACCCACTAATCTGTGCTGCCCAATTATACCTCCAGTTAGTTTTAACCGTTGGGAAGGAGCCCCGGTCCCAGTCACTGTAACCACTACGCTAACCTAAGTTCTCAGAATATTTTTTGTTCCAGATTCGAGAACCTCAAGTTCAAGTTTATTCTCACATGTACCAAGATGCGCTGAGGAAGTTTGCATCTGCAATTTTTTTTTGTCTTCATACTTCTACCATCAAGAGCAGGAAGGAAAGAAGTTAGAGTGTCCAGAAAGGGCAATGTTCACAGGCCAACAGGAACTAGCAACAATGGTTGGTCTTGCCATGATATCAAATTTCTTTGAGTGAAAAATAAAAGAGCTTGGGAAGCTTTATTTATCAAGATTCAAAGACATAAATTTTTATTTGTCAGTATCAACAGGAGCCATAATTATGCCCATCTTGCATCTTCTCATATCGTAATAACAATGTTATAATATTAGAGTACATTTTCAGTTCATTAGTTGATTTATAATGAGACCTGATATTGCATCTGGCAACATCCAAGAAACACTGATTTAAAAAGCTTTACACAACATTGCTGGAGAAACTCAACAGGTCCCACAGTGACCATAGGAGGCAAAAATATATAACGAACATTTGATGAAGAGCTTTGACCTGAAACATTGGTTACGTGCAGTATCTTTGCCTCTGATCGATACTGCAGGACCTGCTGAGTTTCTCCAGCAATTTTGTGTATTTACTGCAATCACAGCATTTGCAAACTTTCTGGTTTCATTTTAAAAAGCACTAGTTTTATATTATCAAATGAGGGAAGGCAATGAAGCCTTTAAATAGTGTTGCAGGATAACTAGCATGTACCTGCATTTTGAAACAAAGATCTTAAGATAATAAATAATTTAAAGAATGAAATTTCCATCAAAGCTATGCTCACTCATGTATGCACCAGGGCTTTGGCACAAATTAGAAGCTTGAATGTGTCACTTTGTAATGTCGAAGTGAAAATACCACCAACCAAGTGACATGGACACTAGTGACAGGGCATTGCTGATAATCGTGGGTTTCTGAGGCAGGTCCCATATACTAAGTATAATTATAGTGATCGTGGTTGCAAGACAACTAGCAATGCCTTACTGTTTGATTAGACTTGGCTGCCAGCAGGGGGCTGACACACAGTATGCAAGAGCTGTAATGAAGACTTACAGCCTCATTGCATGCCTCATGTGCTATTTTTACAACAACTTTAAAGTAAATAAACTTTTCCTTCATCCATGTGTTGTCTTAAGAACCTACACATACAAATACAAGATGAAACATGGTGTCAGAAGTGGGATGGAGGAAATTAGAAGGAAATACTTTAAAAGGTAAAATCTAAAGTCAGCAACTGATCAGTGAAGAGAAGCTAACAAATTGAAAAATGGAAGGATTACATCCACCACTGAAATTTCAGCTAACAGGTAACATGGCTGAAAATTGGAACAGATTTAAACAGCATTTTGCATTATATTTAGTAGCTATCAGAGCTGATGATAAAAGTGATAAAGTGAAAGCATTGGTTTTCTTACATGTTGTGGGTAATGAAGCCTTGGAGGTGTATAATAACTTCACATTTATTGCTGAAGGAGACAAAATGAAATTGGAAAAAATAATGGAAAAGTTTGAGGTATACTGCATACCTAAACTTAACGTGAAATTTGAGAGGCACAGATTTTTCACATATATACAAAAAACGGAAGAAAGTATTGATTATTATGTGACTGAATTGAGAAACAGAAGCAAAACGTGTGAATTTGGTGGACTGACCGACTTGCTGATAAAAGACAGACTTGTGTGCGATATTCCAGATAATAGTCTAAGGGAAAGACTGCTAAGAGAGCAAAATCTAGACCTGGAAAAGTCATAGCACTTGGTAGGGCTACAGAAACTAAAAACGCAGGCAAAAAAAGCTGTTCAGTGCAACTAGCTGCAATGTGGATGCAATGAGCAAGAAGAGACATAAACAGTTTAACAAAAAGTGCGCCAAAGTGGAAAGAGAAGCATGGCCAGAGAACAAAAATGAAAGAAACAATCAAAAGCTGGGTCGTCGATATGGTACACCACACCTACCAAAAAAGTGTCCAGCATATGGTAAAACGTGCTATATGTGCAACAAAAGTAAACATTATTCCTGTTGCTGGAAGAAAGTGCAACAAAGCAAGGTTAATGCAGTAGATGAAAGGGAGATAGAGGAATTCTATGTATATGTTGTGACTGAAAAAAAGAGAAAAAACAGAGACTGGATGTGGAGATTAAAAGTGAATGACATATACATTTCACTTAAATTGGATACTGGAACACAAATGAAATGTAATATTGGAGACTGATTTTAAGAAGATTAGATCCAGACCAAAGATGTATGGAACAAAAGTGAAGGTGACAGGATATTCAGGTACCAATATAGCAGTGCAAGGAGAATGCATGGTCAAAGTGAAACACAAGGACAAAGAGCACGTGCTAACATTCATCGTGGTCCCAAAGGATGTACAGGCCACACTATGTTTAACAGCCTGTGAGAAACTGAACCTGGTATAAAGAGTCCTCGTTGTGGAAAGCGAAGGAGAGACAGTCTATGAGGAATTCATGAAAGAGTACTATGATCTATTTTAGGGTCTAGGCTGCCTTCCAGGAGAACACACAATCAGAGTGGATAAATGTGTGCCACCGATAATACATCCATGCAGAAAAGTTCCATTTGCGCTTCAAAAGCAACTAAAAGCAGAGTTGGACAGGATGGAAAGCCTGAATGTGATTCAGAAGATAGATGAGCCAATGGAGTGGGTGAGTTCACTTGTTGTTGTGGACAAAAATAATGGAAAGCTTAGAATTTGCTTGGATCCAAGAGATCTAAACAGAGCAATAAAGAGAGATCACTTTAAGCTTCCAATGTGTGAAGAAATCATGTCACAGTTTGCAAATGCAATGTTGTTCAGCAAGTTAGATGCATCATCAGGATTTTAGCAGTTAAAATTGGATGAAGCAAGTTCAAGACTGTGCACGTTCAATAGTCCATTTGGCAGGTAGATTCCTAAGCTGACCATTCAAAATTGCCTCAGCAAGTGGATCACAAAACTATCCATATGGTCTCTGAGCACCTGGATGGAGTTGATACCTTAATGGATGACATCATAGTATGGGGAACCACGAGAATGGAGCATGATGAGAGATTAAGGAAAGTGCTGGAAGGAACAAGGAAAGCAAACCTGAAGCTGAATAGAGAGAAATGCCAACTCGGGGTGACAGAATTAACATTTGTAGGAGATATTAATTGGCACTGAGGGCATCAGACCAGATCCCAGAAAGCTGTCCATCATTGGGAACATGCCAAGGCCACATGAATAAAAGGACATACAGAGGTTTAGTGGAATGGTCAACTATATGGGTAAATTCATCTCCAACCTCTCAGAAAAGTTGGCTCCATTGAGAAGACTAACAGAAAAGAACATTGAATGGGAGTGGAATCATGGGCATGAACAGTCATGGAGGGAACTAAAGAAACTGCTCACAGCGTAACCAGTTCTGAGGTTTTACGACCCAGCGAGACCAATCAAGATATCATCAGATGCATCACCTAGTGGGCTTGGTGCAGTTCTGCAAAAATATGATGACTGGCAGCCCATTGCGTATGCATCATGTTCAATGACAGATGCGGAGAAGCGAAAGGCTCAAATTGAAAACGAGCTGCTCAGCATCACATTTGCCTGTGAAAGATTTCATCACTCTGTGACAGGACAAGCAATCAGTGTAGAGACGGACCATAAGCCCTTGATTGCATTGTTCCAAAAGCCATTAAATGAACGTCCACTTAGAATACAAAGAATGATGATTAGACTGCAATGCTATACACTGAATGTGGTGTACACTCCGGGTAAGCTAATGTACACAGCAGACCCATTGTCTAGGGCTGTTGACACGAGAAAGCCCACAAACACCAAAATGGATGAAGACCTGAATGCCTTTGTGGACATGATATCAAGTCCACTGCCCATATCAGATTCAAAAATGGAGCTCATAAAGTCAGAGACAAACAAAGATGAAACACTGAGACAATTGAGAAAAAACATCTTGGATAGATGGCCCAACATGAAGCAGGACTGCTCACCTGACGTTTTCAGAGTACTGAAATTGCAGGGTGGAACTATCAGTGGTCGAAGACATCATCTACAAAGGAAGCAAAATTCTTATCCCAAGAGTTGGAGTAAAGAGATGCGAAAAATGATCCATGGAGAACATCTCGGAATCGAAAAGTGTAAGAAAAGAGCATGAGAGGTGATGTATTGACCAAGAATCAACAATGATCTAACAAATGAAGTGTTAAACTGTACAATTTGCCGCAAGTAATCCTCCAGAACCACTAAAGCCACACACAGCACCATATAGACCTTACCAGACGGTAGGCACTGACCTATTTGAATGTCAAGGGAAGGACCATCTGGTAGTCACAGACTATTATTCCCCGTATCCAGAGGTGTGTAACTGAACATCACCACTGCAGACACTGTAATAACAGGTATGAAACCCATATTCTCTAGGCATGGCATGACAAGTGAGGTCTTCACAGACAATGGACCTCAGTTTTGCAACTCAAAGTTCCAACAGTTTGCCAAAGAGTCGTCCTCATTTTCCACAGTCCAATGGTCTAGTGGAAAAATCACTACAGACAGTGAAAAGATGATGAACAAGGCAAAAGACAATGGAACAGATTTCTACCAGAGCATGCTAGTAAACCACAAAACACCGCTCGAGTGTGGTATGTCACGAGCACAACTCCTTATGGGACATAGGTTAAGATCAAACCTACCCATTCAGGAGAACCTCCTAAAAACAAAGGGGGTGGGGAGAAAGTGAGGAAATTCAAAGAACAACAGAAAGAAAAGCAAAGTATTACTTTGACAGAGGAACAAAAAACCTACTGGAACTCAAAAGACAAAACAAACTTATGGACTTGGAAGGGAACTATCCTTAGTGAAGTCCAACCAAGATCATACACCATTCAGACGGATGAAGGTGCTGTTCTGCGAAGAAATCATCGAGACCTTCAAATGGGACCAGCCACAGTAGATGGAAAAGACGGATACACAGCTGAGAAGACATCGTCTGAGGCAACAACTCAGATTCAAGGATAATTAATCCGGAGATTGTCAAGACACATGAATCCTCCTAAGAGACTCATTGAGCAAATTTAAAGACTCCTGTTATAGAATGAAGTAATGCTATCTTATTCGCTCTTCAAGATTTAGTGTATGTAAATGTGAACACACAAAACAAGTTTAAAAAATGTTAACAATGTTGATAATAATGAAAATGTAAGTTATTGGTGTTCAAGTTAAAATTGCAGTTCTACAAAGAAAGTGTTTAGAAAAAAGTAAGCTACTTTTGTTGAAGAAAGGGAGATGTAATGATAGTGATCATGGTTGCAAGGCAACTAGCAATGCCTTACTGTTTGATTAGACTTGGCTGCCAGCAGGGGGCTGACACACAGTATGCAAATCTGTAATGGAGGTTTGCAGCCTCATGGCATGCCTCAACAACTTTAAAGTAAAGAACCTTTTCCTTCATCCAAGTGTTGTCTTAAGAACCTACACAAGATGAAACACTAAGAGTTTAATTATTGAAATAACAAGCTGCACTGTTGTCTGTGCCTTTCCTCATAATGGGCCAATTGGCATCATGTTGTATATCTCAAATTCATGGATAAAAAGTTAGTTAGAGATTTGCATTCTCTCTATTGCACTTGCTCTTACGCATACTTAATGCAAAAAAATATAAATTCACATTATTTGTAGTTTTAATGGGCAGAATCCCACATACTGGAAAATTGGACCAGGCCATTTCAGGCATCTATCTCTGCAAAAAGCACACATCAGCATTTAATAGAGGCTTCAATTGCTCAGTCATTTGAGTACTGGTCTTGTAAACCGGGGGTCATTAGTCTGTTCTTCGCTGGGGCCTCATTTCTGTGAGGGGCACTGGACAAAGTGGTGACTCTCTGTCTTCCTCACGGTCAACAAAAGTTAAAGAATTTCATTTATGTTACATTCTAAATGTAGTATTATGTGATAATAATGGAACCTTTACCTTTAAAATGTGTAAAGGGTTGCAAGCCACAACTTCTCAAAGCAAGGATGTCCCTATTTTGTAATTTGTTGTTCTCATTGGAACAAGGGAGATTCTAAAATGAATTTGGCACAGTTAATTTACATTATCAGAATCGGTCAGAATTTAGTGTCATGAACAAGTCAAGAAATTTGGTGTTTTGTGGCAGCGTCATAGTGAAAACATTCATATAAACCACATTTACAGCAATAAATTTAAAAAAAAATAGTGCATGAAAAATAATTTCATTCATTATTCAGGAATCTGATGGCAACAGGGAAGAAGCTGACCTTGTGCCGCTGAGTGCTCATCTTTAGGTACCTTTTCTCGATATTAACAGAGTGAAGAAGGCATGTTCTGGCTGGTAGAGGTCTTTGAGGATGGAGGCTGTTTTATTAAGATACCGCCTCTTGTAGATGTCCTCAATGGAGTGAAGCCTGGTGCCTGTGATGTCATAGGACTAGTTAACAACCCTCTGGAGTCTTTTCTTGTCCTTAGAGTTGGTGCCTCCAAACTAGGCAGTAATGCAACCAGCCAGAATGCTCTCCACGGTACACCTGTAGATGTTTATTAGAGTCTTCAGTGACTTATCTAATCTCCTCAGACACCTCACAAAGTATAGCCGCTGGCAAGCTTTCTTTGTGATGGCATCAGCATGGAGGTTCCAGGACAGATCCTCAGAGATGTTGACATCCAGGAATTCGAAGTTCTTCACCTTCTCCACCACTGAGCCCTCGACGTGGACTGGGTCGTATTCCCCTGACTTCCTCCTGAAATCCAAAATCATCTGCTTGGTTTTGCTAATGTTGAGTGCAAGATTGTTGGCACGACACCACTCAACAAGCTGATCTATCTCCCTCCTGTACGCTTCCCCATTGTCGTTTGTGATTCTGCTGACAACCATGGTGTCACTGGCAAATTTGTAGATGGCATTCAGAGGGTGAGGGGGGGTCAGAGGGTGAGGGGGGGTCAGAGGGTGAGGGGGTGTCAGAGGGTGAGGGGGGGTCAGAGGGTGAGGGGGGGGTCAGAGGGTGAGGGGGGGGTCAGAGGGTGAAGGGGGGGTCAGAGGGTGAGGGGGGGGTCAGAGGGTGAGGGGGGGGTCAGAGGGTGAGGGGGGGGTCAGAGGGTGAGGGGGGGTCAGAGGGTGAGGGGGGGTCAGAGGGTGAGGGGGGGGTCAGAGGGTGAGGGGGGGTCAGAGGGTGAGGGGGGGTCAGAGGGTGGGGGGAGGGTCAGAGGGTGGGGGGAGGGTCAGAGGGTGGGGGGAGGGTCAGAGGGTGGGGGGAGGGTCAGAGGGTGGGGGGAGGGTCAGAGGGTGGGGGGAGGGTCAGAGGGTGGGGGGAGGGTCAGAGGGTGGGGGGAGGGTCAGAGGGTGGGGGGAGGGTCAGAGGGTGGGGGGAGGGTCAGAGGGTGGGGGGAGGGTCAGAGGGTGGGGGGAGGGTCAGAGGGTGGGGGGAGGGTCAGAGGGTGGGGGGAGGGTCAGAGGGTGGGGGGAGGGTCAGAGGGTGGGGGAGGGTCAGAGGGTGGGGGGAGGGTCAGAGGGTGGGGGAGGGTCAGAGGGTGGGGGAGGGTCAGAGGGTGGGGGGAGGGTCAGAGGGTGGGGGGAGGGTCAGAGGGTGGGGGGAGGGTCAGAGGGTGGGGGGTCAGAGGGTGGGGGGGTCAGAGGGTGGGGGGGTCAGAGGGTGAGGGGGTCAGAGGGTGAGGGGGTCAGAGGGTGAGGGGGTCAGAGGGTGAGGGGGTCAGAGGGTGAGGGGGTCAGAGGGTGAGGGGGTCAGAGGGTGAGGGGGTCAGAGGGTGAGGGGGTCAGAGGGTGAGGGGGTCAGAGGGTGAGGGGGTCAGAGGGTGAGGGGGTCAGAGGGTGAGGGGGTCAGAGGGTGAGGGGGTCAGAGGGTGAGGGGGTCAGAGGGTGAGGGGGTCAGAGGGTGAGGGGGTCAGAGGGTGAGGGGGTCAGAGGGTGAGGGGGTCAGAGGGTGAGTGGGTCAGAGGGTGAGGGGGTCAGAGGGTGAGGGGGTCAGAGGGTGAGGGGGTCAGAGGGTGAGGGGGTCAGAGGGTGAGGGGGTCAGAGGGTGAGGGGGTCAGAGGGTGAGGGGGTCAGAGGGTGAGGGGGTCAGAGGGTGAGGGGGTCAGAGGGTGAGGGGGTCAGAGGGTGAGGGGGTCAGAGGGTGAGGGGGTCAGAGGGTGAGGGGGTCAGAGGGTGAGGGGGTCAGAGGGTGAGGGGGTCAGAGGGTGAGGGGGTCAGAGGGTGAGGGGGTCAGAGGGTGAGGGGGTCAGAGGGTGAGGGGGTCAGAGGGTGAGGGGGTCAGAGGGTGAGGGGGTCAGAGGGTGAGGGGGTCAGAGGGTGAGGGGGTCAGAGGGTGAGGGGGTCAGAGGGTGAGGGGGTCAGAGGGTGAGGGGGTCAGAGGGTGAGGGGGTCAGAGGGTGAGGGGGTCAGAGGGTGAGGGGGTCAGAGGGTGAGGGGGTCAGAGGGTGAGGGGGTCAGAGGGTGAGGGGGTCAGAGGGTGAGGGGGTCAGAGGGTGAGGGGGTCAGAGGGTGAGGGGGTCAGAGGGTGAGGGGGTCAGAGGGTGAGGGGGTCAGAGGGTGAGGGGGTCAGAGGGTGAGGGGGTCAGAGGGTGAGGGGGTCAGAGGGTGAGGGGGTCAGAGGGTGAGGGGGTCAGAGGGTGAGGGGGTCAGAGGGTGAGGGGGTCAGAGGGTGAGGGGGTCAGAGGGTGAGGGGGTCAGAGGGTGAGGGGGTCAGAGGGTGAGGGGGTCAGAGGGTGAGGGGGTCAGAGGGTGAGGGGGTCAGAGGGTGAGGGGGTCAGAGGGTGAGGGGGTCAGAGGGTGAGGGGGTCAGAGGGTGAGGGGGTCAGAGGGTGAGGGGGTCAGAGGGTGAGGGGGTCAGAGGGTGAGGGGGTCAGAGGGTGAGGGGGTCAGAGGGTGAGGGGGTCAGAGGGTGAGGGGGTCAGAGGGTGAGGGGGTCAGAGGGTGAGGGGGTCAGAGGGTGAGGGGGTCAGAGGGTGAGGGGGTCAGAGGGTGAGGGGGTCAGAGGGTGAGGGGGTCAGAGGGTGAGGGGGTCAGAGGGTGAGGGGGTCAGAGGGTGAGGGGGTCAGAGGGTGAGGGGGTCAGAGGGTGAGGGGGTCAGAGGGTGAGGGGGTCAGAGGGTGAGGGGGGTCAAAAAGAGAGGACAGAGAGCAAGAAAGAGAAGGGGATAGAGTGAGATGGAGGGAAGAGGAAGAGAGAGAAAAGGGAGAGAGAAGGAGACAGACCGAGGAAGAGAGAGAGAGAGAGAATACCTAAAATGCAAAATCCTCATATCTGCAGATTATAAGACGGATAGAAGCAATATGCTATAGTTTGTATCTATAGATCTGAACAGGGGCAACATAAAAGTATAAAGAACAATGGTCCATTGAACACTTTACACAGACAGTAAGAAAATAAGCCAGATAGACTTTATGAATGATGATGAACAGCTAAGAAGTGAAGTACCTCAGGATTCCAAGTAAACCTGATGTCCAACACCCAATCAAAAATTGCAGCTGGGATATTGAACCATTACACTGAGAAAGTGGACTGTAAAAACCACAGGAGGTGGTCACCAAATTCTACACCTGCTGCAGAATACACGCAGTTCCAAATTCCCAGAATTACAAAAGGTGTCGAATGCATTACCGGCTGATCTTGGTAAACAGATGGACCAGGAAAGATTAAAGAACCGAGCACTGACCAAATAAAATGCATCATCTGAAAATGCTTCCGTGCATGGAGGTAAGGCAATGTTATGGGTTGAAAATGGTAACACACAGTGTAACCTTCCAGTAAATCACCAGAAATAACAGTGGTGCAAGTTGCTAAATTCAGCACCAATGTGAAGATATTATTTTCCACACAAAGCAATAAAGCAAATTATGTTAATTTTCAGAACTATTAAATTGCTGCATGCTGACAGACTTTCTCCTTAAGTCAAAGAGCTATGGAAAAAAAATCATACTACAGACACTCTCAAAAACTGAAGCTAACTCTAGCCCTGTACCCAGAGTGTGGCAGTGTTAGGGGTGCTATCTTTTAGATAAGATGTTAAGTTGAAGTCCATCTGCCCCCTTAGGTGGGTGTGCAAATCCTACAGTACTTTTTTTGTGGAATATTTATTGCTCAGCTACCACCACTAATAGAAGAAATCAAGTTGATGCAGTGGAAGTACACTGTACACAAGTTGACTGTCTGTTTTCCAGCATTACAGCTGCAATTACAACTCAAAGGTACTTCAATAGATGTAAAAGGCTTTAAAGCATTCTGAAAAGCTTTAAAGTTATTCAGGATACTTTATGCAATTACAAATTCCTTCCAACAATGAGTGACCTTGGCCCAGCCATTGTTGAACAAACACCTCCCTTATGACACATTTTATACCTTAACTGAAAATCAAGATTACTTTCTTTGAATTATCAGTGGAAAAGTTGATGGAGCAGAACAGGTGAAAGTGCTGCCAGCTTTTTATTCCCCAACTCTGCTGGGATCAGTCTGGTTCAGTGTAAGTGAATATTTGAACAAATATTCAAAGACTGCCAATCACATCAGTGGAGTTCAAGCTTACAAAAGATATTATTCATATCAATTCTACATTGGTAAGTAGTAATACTTGTGGTGAGATTATTATACCCCAGACGAGTGAAAAACAGATAGTGATCTTGTAAAGATTCACTTGTCAGGAAAGAGCAACAGTGACTGCACTTCCTGAGAAGACTGAATCGGGCAAGGCTACCAGCCACCATCATGTCAACCTTCTACAGGAGCTCTGTCCAGAGTGTCTTGGCCACTGCATCACAGTGGGGTACAGTTACTGCAGAGAAATGGATTGGAGATCAATCCACAGGATCACAAGACTGGCAGAGAGAATCACCCCTCCATCAATGTGATATACTGGGATTGTAGGACTTGTCAGCCACAAACGAGCCTGCAGCTGACGTGGACATTTTTACCCCCTCCATAACTCTTCGTCCGCGAAGCCAAGCCAAAGAAGAAAGAAAAAGAGAAAGAAGAGTCTGAAGAGGATGTGTAATATAATTGAGGATCCCTTTCACCCTGCACACAGCATCTTTCAGTACTTGTCCTGCCTATGAATTGGTTTTTATTCATGTGTGCTATGTCTGGTTGTGTGTCTGCGTGTTTTGTATGGAGGACCGGAGATCGCTATTTCGTCAGGTTGCAATTGTGCAATCAGGTGACAATAAACTTGACTTGAAATTGGATTTTAATTAATTGGGTAAAAGAACAAAGCAGAGTAGAACATTTTTCTTGGAAGTTTTCTCTCCCCATTCTTCTCCCCTCAGAACATAAAAGCAATGGGACTTTTTGATTTCAATGACAGCCCATTTGCCAATGGCAACCAAAGACATATTTCCGCCCCAAAGATAAAGAGCATTTTCTGCTAGTACAGTGTTTAAGACTGGCAGTGATAACCTAGAAATTTGTACAGGGGACCAAAAACTCAAAGTACTTGTCCTGCATGTCCATTCCATGTTTGAGATGTCACCAAATTAGCTCATTTATTAATGTGTGTACAGAAATTTGCAAGGGGCAATGGTAGGTTAAATGAATAGGCTCAACAATGATGGTAGATTTCAGTGTTGGGATATGGCAGGTTAAAAGCAGCAACATATTTTTTTATGTACTCCAAACAAGAAAGAACATTACAGAAGTGCAATCACAAAACAAATGACCACGTAGAAGACATTACTTTTCGTGATATTAGAATCAGTAATTGAAAGTTTGCCTGGACACATTATGCTTGTGGCACAAGTCAATTTCTCTCACAGAGTAAATTGATATTCTGACTGATTGAACTTCACTAAAGCAAATTGCATGCAATTTATATGCAGTTAACCCCTGATACTCCGCTGAGTGGGCTTTGCATGCTTTGTAAAGCTTGGAGTAAAATGAGAAAAACTGCAACAACGCAATGCATTCACCAAGTTCTTGGGCTCTGACAGCTGGCTCAGCCTGAGGGTATGGCTTAACTGGTTCAAAGCCCTTCAGTAGGATTGATGATCAGCCAGTGTTTGCAGTACAAACAGCAGAAAGTTCCATCACACAAGCTATCTGGAGGATCAGTTCTAAGTGGATGAGCGTGGGAGTCACTGTGCAGACAGAACTAGTCCTCCAGCAATCTCCAATCCATGCACTGAATGTGCACAACCCTCTACCTTACCATCCACCCAGAGTTCTGTGGTCAGCTCTGATTCCACAAGGGTTACAACACCAAAGATAAAACTATAACCCCAAGTTCTTCCTCATCACGTTGAAAAATGATAACTATTTGAGTTGACCCTATTAATCCAAAGATTCAGTAACATATGATACACATGGGAAAAAAATTATGTAATTTTTCAAAATATAAGAGTCCCTAGATGAAACAGGATTTACAGAAGAGAAGTAATTCATTTGTCCCAATTGATCCATTCAGGTAGTGAAGCACGAGGACTTCCCCTGAAACCGGGCATATTTCCAGCAATTACAGTATGTGCAGGAGTGAAAAAGACCACTAATTCTGTGTGATCCCTGCCAATCTTGCCCACCCTTCATCAATTAATTTAAGTAACATTTTCTACCATTATTTATTACAAACTCACCTTTAAAGGCAACAGTGCAGTTTGATTCAAGTGCCAGCTTTTGCTCAGTTTATTTTTGGAATTAAAATGCTTAACTCTACAGCCAAAACATGAAATTCATAAATATATTGGCTCACAATTTCTGCAAATTAGGTAGAATTTTGTAGTTTACAGAATAATAAAGCAAAAGATGGGCTAATTATCAATTCACTGAAAAGCTTTGAATTGTTAAGCCATATCCCCAATCTGAATCAATGTTCAGATTTATTGTCAGAGTAAATAATTGACATCACATACAGCCCTGAGATTCTTTTTCCTGCAGGCGAGGCAGAATCACCACCTATCAGCAGTGCAAAAAAAATGTACTCAAGAAGGTACGTACACATGTAAACAAATAAGTAAATGTAAATAAACTGATTGTGCAATACAGAAAGAGTCCAAAAGTAAGGGTCCTTAAATGACTGTCAAAACTATTAAAAAGCTTGAAAATTTGTGGACATCTCTTATATTAACATTAAAAATCATTTTTAAAAACTTGATATTTAAACATTACATTCAAAAAGACTTTCTAAAATAAAAAGGAAGTACATTTAAATTCTCCCAACTAAAAAGTGAACACTAAGTGTAACTTACCATATTTTTTTCCAACCACACTAAAACCCTTGGCATCTGGAATTCAAGCAACTGGAAAGTACACCTTTTCAGCATCTAACAACTCCAAAAGTGTTGGCTACCAGGGCTTTTACTCTATTTCTCTTCATTGAAATGAATGGTCTGACTGAAACTGAGCTAGCTCTAAACTGCTGCAAGATCATCAAGAAGGTTCCTGAATATAAATGCCTGAAAAGTGCGAAAGGCTGAGCTCTATCAATAGACTCCTTCTGGAGATCAGTGGTCTTAAGAGCAGCAATTAGTTGTAGGACTGTTGTTTTTTTAAAGCAGAAATTTCAAGCTTTTTCCTTTAATTCTTCTGCATAATATAACAACTACAATAAAATATTCCTGTAATTACTTCTGAGAGAAATAATAATGTTTATTGTCAAATACATTGTACAATTGAACAAGAAATTCTTACTTGCTGCAGCCAAACAGATACATTGTTTAAAAAAACTACAATAGTATACCTTAAATTAAAAAGAGATAATAAATAGAAAAGATGAATAGTTTTTAAAAAATATTAAGAGTTCACTATAGTGCAAGCAAAGAATAAATGGTGTTACAATAGTGAAAACGGTCCTTTTTGTGATGTTGGAGCAGTCCATAATTACTATAACAAGGAAAGGTTCAAGAGTCTGATAGCTGTTAGTAAGAAATTGTTCTTGAACTTAGAGGTTCTGGTCTTCAGGCTTCTGAAGTTAGCAGGGAAAAGAAGTTGTGACCAGAGTGGTGGAGTGATGGGCCTGGCTATGTTTACTACCTTCTGTGTACCTGAGCACTTGAACTACCAAACCAGGATGTGATGCAACCTGTCAGTATACTTTCCACTGTACACCTGTAGATGTTTGATATTGTAATCGACAAATCTCCTCAGATCTTCTCAGAAAGTATAGGCATTGGTGTGCCATCTTCACAGTTGCCTCTACGTGCTGGCTCCTGGGCAGGTCTTCTGAGTTTTTTTACTCCAAGATATTTGAATATACTAACACTCTCCACCGTTGTCCCATTAATGAAGACAGGTACATGGCCCCTTGGCCTTTCCTTCCTAAAATCCATGACAAGCCCCTGGCCTTATTGATGTTGAGAGTAAGATGATTGTTCAGGCAAAAATCAGGATCAGGTTAAGCTTTCAATCTCAGTCACCTGTCTTGTGAAGGCACATCATCTGGGTTCACACACAATGGCCTCTTGTTAGAAATGGCTCAACTCAGCCATTTATTTGGATAGGAAGGTATCTGTGCTCTTCACCCAAGTAATTTGGATAGCAGAGGCATGGGAGAAGTGTAGGTGGATTAGGAAGTTGATGAGTAAACCTCAAAGTGCATCAATAAGTATGAATAGTTTTATTTCTCAGTGTACAACTAGTAATTAAGAAGAGTCGAAAATCGAGAGAAGAAAACAGCCTGAGCACTGGCCGCCGTGACAAACCCATAAACCCCCGATATATGTTTCATACCTTTGTTGTGAGTGTCTTCAATGTCGTGTTTAACTGTGGTTTAGCTAAGTGCTAAATATTGAGGGTGTGGGGGGAGGGAGTGAGAGGGGGATGGAAAGAGCTTGAACTCTGCAGAAAACTTTGTATAGAATTGATCATTGTAAATTGTGGTCAATGCTGATACTGTTCAAATTGACGCTAATAATGTTGATGAATGTTTGGAAAATCATAAATAAATATTCCAAAAAAAATTAAGAGAGCGCAACTTGGTGGGAAGTTTCTGAGAACAAAGTGCCAGTGGATTCATCTCAAAGCCTAAAAAGAGGAGCAAAACACAACCTGCTGGAAGAATTTGGCAGGTCGAGCAGCATCAGTGAGAGAAAAATTATAGTCAACATTCCAGGCCAGAACCTTTCATCATCCTTTAAAACAAAAATCAAAGATGTAATCCAAGCCATTTCAGAAGGAGCTCAGTGACAAAATCTAATTCTTAGATGCTGCTCATTTTTTCAGCAGACAGGCCAAAACAATGGCATTTCCATCTTGAATTTAGCTACAATTTTCTAAAGTTCAAAGCAGGCTTTGAAAATGTGGTTACCAGGAGATCGATAAACCTCCGAGAGAATGATTCTTTTAAAGAATAACTCAGAAGAGCCCATTAGCTTTTGCCTGGCAATTCCTAATTGCAATTATCAAATGGAAAAAAATCTTATCAGGAATCTCATTCAAATATGTTACCGCAAGAGATGACTGTAGATTCGCTGCTACAGAAATCTGGTGATACCAAGTTGCATAAGGCAGTCCTTCTTCTTTGACCTGTTCAATCACATGATGACTGTCCTACACATGCTAAAGACAGGATTACAAACTTCTTGACAAAAGCAGTAGTTTAGTTTTTTTTTCCTTGAGTGTCAATAGGCACAATAACAAAGGAATAGACCAGAGGGCAATGAAGGAATTAAAACCATTTGAAAATTTGCGGGTGAAAATCTTCCTCTGTTTGGGAGGGGGAAAATGTTCCAGCCTTCCACAGGATCTAAAGCAAAAACATTTATTTGGTGAGAAATGATACAAAATAGTCCAGAAATTAAAGATTCGTTATATAGGCAAAATTTTGAGGTTTTTTTTTAAATTAAATATTTCAAGGTGATTTTTGATACCATAACTTTTGTACATGCCAGCAAATGAAACCACAACCATTTTCACAGAAGAATGCCTGGTGATATAAGAATGGTACCTTACCCACCCAGTCCATCAGCGAATGTCAAGCAGAACAAAGCAGTTCCAACAGTGGCAGAGAAGTGGAATATGAGAGCAGCTATAAGTGCATCCAGGTGGCCTTAACCATTTGCATTCGCTAAGGACACAAAAGGTGACCATCACAACAAGTTTTCTACTAATGTTGTATCCTTCTGCCATGAAGAACATGTTTGGGACATGTTGTCAGTAAAACAGGTGAGTCATTACAGTACGTTTGGTTGATAACACAGTGAAGCTATTGTGGACCAGTAGCAGAGGGAAAGAACGGTGGTCAGGTGCCTATTAAATGAACGGTTTTGTTTTGAGTGATCCTATGTTTTCTGAGCATAATTGGAGTACTCATTCATGCTAGGTGAAGCACATCCCTCGGTGCTTTGGAGATGATAGCAAAACACTTATGTGCCAAGTAGCGAGTTATTTATTAAAGGATATTCAGCCTCAGATTGCAGCTGTATTTACATAACTGGTTCAAATTACTTTCTGGTCCATGATGACACTCGGGATCCAGAGAGTGGGTGACAAACGTTGTCATGCTAAGACGAGATGGTCAATTTCCCTCGTTGGAGATGTTCATTTCCTGGCAGTTTTGTGGCATGAACGTCAGTCATCATTCCAAACCTAACAGTTGTCTGGATCGTACTGAGTTCAGGCACGGACTATGATATTTGCAGTGTTAATGAATGAATAGAAATAAATGTTGAGTAACGTATGAGATGGTATGCTTTGGAAAAATAGCAAAACTGAATATTTATTAAAACTGCGAGAAACCAGATATTGGTTTATAGAGGAATCTTAGCGAGCTGGTTCACAAGATGCAAAAATTTAGCACAGTTACAGGAAGCCATTAAATTTTAAATTTTGACCTACAGTACGGTTACAGGCCATTTTGGCCTACGGGTCCACGCCACCCAATTTACACCCCATTAACCTATACCCCCAATATGTTTCAAACAGTGGAAGGAAACCAGAGTCCCTGGGGAAAACCCACGCAGACACAGGGAGAATGTACAAACTCCTTACAGAGAGCGTGGGATTCAAACCCCGGTCCAAATCGCTGGTGCTGGAAAGGTGTTGTGCAAACATTGCATCACCCTTGCCGCCCTAAGTTGTCAAATATTCTGCTTCTTTTTTGGGGCAAAGTTGATGTGCATCAGGAAGAGAAACGCTGCAATTGTATAGGACTTGTGTGGCCACAACTAATGCAGCACGTTTTGCTCTATTTTCTAAAGGAATTATACAAGTGGGGCAATATGTTATTCATATGATTGATTTCTGTGTTGAAAGGATGATCTTCTAATTGAGAGATCTTCTATTTGATTCTAACCTCCAGTGCTGTCTCTGTGGAGTTTGCATGTTCTCCCTGAGATTCTGGTTTATTGGATTCCTTCTGCATCCAAAGATGTGCTAATGGGAAGGTTAAGTGTCTCTAATGTATGTGGGTGGCAAGAGGATCAGAGGAGAGTTAATGAGCACACAAGATTACTGGGAAGTAAGTGGAGGGTGAAGGGATTGAAGGGATTACGCTGGGAGTCAACAAAAACAATGGGCTGAAAGATCTCCTTCTAAATCTTAAGAAAGTATATGGAAGATGGAGTAAAGTGTTTAGGAGATTGAAGGATGATCTCATTGTAGCAAAAGTGGATGCCTACCCTAAAGTAGTTCGACTTTGCTCTCTGAAGGGAGTTCTGTGGGATTCTCTCTTACTACTCCCCATCAAGCTCTACGACCAAATTCTCACCCAGACTTGATTCCAAAGTCTGCTCAACTCATTGTAGGAAAAGATTTTGAAAAAGCATTGACAGGGTGACTGCACTGATTAGCTTTCTTCAGGCAGAAGAGTCTAAACCTGGGTTGCTGTAACATGGTGAGTGGTTTCTCATGTTGTTCTGAAACCAGAGGAAATAAGCAGTTATGAGCAGCAGGCTGCGGAAGTGAATGAGACACAGGAGAAGCCGTGACAAATAGCAGATGCCAGAAGTTTGAAATAAAGCAAGAAAATGCTGGCAATGCTCTGCAGGTTCAGGCACCAACCATGGAAAGGGAAACATGTCACGTCAAGTTCAGGACTCTTTATCAGAACTTGGAAAGAGAGAAAACAAGGTACCATTCAGTAGCAAGAAAGAGGAGAAGGATGGGTGGGGAACAAAGGAACGTCTCCGATAGGGTGACTCAAATTAGTTAATGTAGCTGTAGGGACAGCTTATGATCAGATTTTCTGTGTGGTGTATTTTTTCAGCAGACTGCAGGACATCTAGTAGGTCACGTGATAGAAAAAGCAAATCAGAGGGCACATTGATGTCAGGCAGAAATGGTTAGTTCTGATACAGTCACGAAGAAAGGACAAAGAAGGGAAAATGCAGATGCTGGAATCTTGAGCAAACAATGAGAGGCTGGAGGGTCCCAGCAGGTCAGGCAGCATCTATGGAAAGAAATGCACAGTTAACATTTTGGGTTAGGTCCATTTTGAGGAAGAGTGAGCCAACTACAGTTGGAGAATTGATCTCAATATGCTTGGAAGGAAGATGAGGTGTTATTTATTAAGTAAACAATGAGAAGCCAAAGGGACTCAGCAGGTCATTCAGCATCCATTAATGATTACATTGCCTACTTATAACTGATTTAAAGTAAGATAGACACAGACTGATCCAACAGCGCAGAATTTTGAGAAAACCATGGGCTATGACAGGTTGTTTTCAATGACTGAAGAGTCTACAACTAGAGTACAAAGTTACAGGAAAAGCACATAGATCATTTCAAATAGATGAGAAAGAAATTCTTCTTTGGTTGGAATTTTCTACCTTTACTCCAGTTATTATGTATACTCAAGTCCGAGATAAGTGGAATACTGGGAAAGTGAAAGATTATGGGGATTAGCCAGAAGAATGGAGTTAAGCAAAAAATCAGACCAGCCATAATTTGAAGCAAAAATCAAGTAGGCTCAAGGGGCTATATGATCTATCCTTCCTCTCATTCCTTAAGTTCTCACGTTGTGTTCTTGCTACTTATTCTGAGGTGGGATAACAATTCTATCCGTCCAAGGGCTAACTACAGTTCTCAACAATTTGAAGGTTGCAGGTTAAGGTGCTCTAATAATTTCTTGGCATTGGTTTGGTCAATTCCAGTTCACTTTAGGTCAAATCAAATCAATACAGCTTGACCCTTTTTGTCTAGCTATTGTCAGTCTGGACAGAATATAAATTAATCACCATTGTTTGCTCAGTCACTAAATGCCACATAATTCTGATTTCTTCAGGCTCTTCAAGAATGCAACGTCTTACAAAAATTGACACCAGCTTCTTGCAGAAGTAGCTGTACAGTTAGAAATTGTCATACAAACAAGAACCTTCAACAGCCTGCAGAAAATCTGTCCAGCAGACAATTTTCTGGGAATAGAGATCAATACTATGGTAGATAAAAGTATTACAAGTAATGTCCTCATATTTTTACGTTAGCAGTCTGGTATATTAAGAGAAGAGGGGTAGAGTCCTTTCTTTGAATGAACTGGAAAATCGTATCCATGGAGCTCTTGAAATTTAACAGTTAGGTTAATGTTTCCTTTATTTGACTTTCTTTGGGATCATTCCTTAATGCATCTGAGAGTGGTAATCTGATGCATCTTATATCATAGTTTTATAGAAAAAAGGATGATGAGTCTTCTCAGACAGACCTGTGGACTTATGGAAGATGCATCCACGGGGTTCTGAAATGGTGGATGAGGTCAATATGGGTCCACAAACTGCTCTTAATATGCCATTATCCTATCTCCACAATATCCACAGGCAGGTTAAGCTACCCAAAATCAACATACTTTGTTTTGCCCAATGACAAAATCTCTAGACCAGGGGTCCCCCAAATCTTTTAGACCCCTTCATGGAATCCTTGATCCCTCATAGACCCCCCCAGGAATGTACACAAATAAATAACAGACATGCTGTTTCCATATGCTTCTTCTTTGGCTTGGCTTCGTGGACGAAGATTTATGGAGGGGTAATGTCCACGTCAGCTGCAGGCTCGTTTGTGGCTGACAAGTCCGATGCGGGACAGGCAGACACGGTTGCAGCGGAAAATTGGTTGGTTGGGGTTGGGTGTTGGGTTTTTCCTCCTTTGTTTTTTGTCAGTGAGGTGGGCTCTGCGGTCTTCTTCAAAGGAGGTTGCTGCCTGCCGAACTGTGAGGCGCCAAGATGCACGGTTTGAGGCGATATCAGCCCACTGGCGGTGGTCAATGTGGCAGGCAGCAAGAGATTTCTTTAGGCAGTCCTTGTACCTCTTCTTTGGTGCACCTCTGTCACGGTGGCCAGTGGAGAGCTCGCCATATAACATGATCTTGGGAAGACAATGGACCTCCATTCTGGAGACGTGACCTGCCCAGCGCAGTTGGATCTTCAGCACTACTGATAGAAACTGCATACCATATGCATGGTTTCTGGGCCTCCCAGCAACAACCCAAACAACACCCCAATCACCAAGTAACAAATCTGTAAATTAACCAAGCAAATGAATAACAGTATAAAAAAACCTTTGCTTCTGGCCAGGAAGATGCCAAACGGAGGTGGCTTCAAGTCTTCAGCATCAGCAATGGCGACTCCATTCTCAACATCCGTGTGGTGCCGCCTGCATCAAAGAAATTACATCAAGCTCCCAGGCAGGAGTGGGATGGTGGGCTGCTGGCAGGAGTGGGGATGTCTGGCTCTACAATTCTTTCGACCCCAAAAGTTCAATCAACCCCCTCCCCCCACCCGCATTTATCAACCCATTGCCCTGGCACTTTTCGATCCCTTGGATAGTGCCATTGACCCCATAGGGGTTGATATCGACCACTTTGGAGACCCCTAATCTGGAGTCTAGATGTACACTCTAAACTATGACACATTAAGAGATTATTAGCTGGAGAGAGGAACTAATTCAAATATGTTCTCATTATCTTCTTGGAGAAATACAACATCTCAGGGGCTCGTGAGAATTCCAGGCTAGTAATGACTCGAAATGGAGTAGGAGCATTTGGGATCCTCTGCTAGGAAAGTGCAAAAGCCAAACAAGAAAATGGAAGGAGCATAATGTGTCCCAAATTACTCAGCAACCCACCCTGTCAAACGCCTCCTGCCCACTGTTCCCTCTAAGCTGTGCCAGTGCACACATTTTATAACCAGCGCACAAAGGGAATTAATGTGCACATAAAAGGTTAGGCACCTAAAATAATGTAGTAATTAATAATTATACTTATTGAAATCATAGAATGCAATCATACCTGTATTATATTAAAGCATACCAATACAGATTTATTAGCTGTGAGAGATAGGCTATGCCAAAGTTATCTGGAAACAATTTCAAGTTTACATTTGCACAAGCATTCAGTGCGCATATACTGACGTCACAGAAAAAAAATTTGCACAACATAACTTTTTTGTGCACACTGACTACTAAAAATTATTGGGAACATTGCTCATGTCTGACCTCTGGTAGACGTTGTACAAACTTGGGATGCTTCTCTGAAGTGCTGGTGGCTGAGTGTAGACCTCATAGAAATTCATAAATACGAGAGGTAAAGATGCAGTAGACAGTCAGAACCTCTTTTCCAAGCAGTGAAAATGTCACATACTGCAGGATATGCATTTAAAGTAAGAAGAAAAGTTTGAAGAAGATGTACGGGCTAAGCTTTGTACACAGAGAAAGGTAGGTGCCTGGAACAGTACCAGGGGTAGTGGTGGAAGCAGATACGATACTACCATTTAAGAGGCTTCTATTAATATGCAGGGTGGAGGGTAATGTAAAATTTGTAAACAGCAGAGTTTTTGTTTAATTTGCTATCACATCAGTGCAGATGTCATGGCCCAAAGGGTCTCTTCCTGTGCTGTACAACATAGGGGACCACAATCAGTATAGCAGTTAGTGTTAGAGTACCAGCGACCAGGGTTTGAATCCAGCACCGTCTGTAAGGAGCTTGCATGTTCTCCCTATGTCTGTGTGGGTTTCTCTGGGTGTTCCAGTTTCCTCCCACCATTCAAAAATGTACCAGATTGTAGGTTAATTGGGTGTAATTGGGTGGCACGGGCTTGTAGGCCAAAAGGGCCTGTTACCATGCCTAAATTTAAATGAAAGCCCTGAAGTGGATTTTCTGATGACCAAGACAGACATCCATGCTCGCAGTTAATAGAAGTACCAAATATAAAGAATATTAAAAATGTACATTATGGATTTCAATCCAAGCTCATCTGTTTTGGACATATGAAGAATGGAGCAAAATATTTTCTAATCGGTGGGACGCCAGAAACAATAGAGATGATATTGTCTGAGGCAGTCATTACACAGATCATTAAAATATCATGAACATTCAAAAATAACTAAGGACACAAATGAAACTTTGACCTCCTTTCGATCCAGAGGACCAGGATATAAATGGAGTATCAGTTCTGCTGCAGCTATACAAAGGTCTGGTTAAACCACACCTGGAGTACAGAAACAGTTTGTACAGAAACAGTTTGGGCACATCTGAGGAATGGTAGACAGTAAATTCCATCATCCAGAATTCAAGCAACCGGGAAAAAAAATTGCAGAAAATAAATACGTAAAAAATACCAACTTTTATAATTGGCGTTTCTAGTGGTCAGTTCACCTCTCCTCGAAACATACAATCTCAAGCAACCGGCAAATTCACTTATCCAGCATCTACCCATCCCCATTGGTGTCAGGTATCAAAGGTTTTATAGTATTGGCCTTGGAGAGTGTGTATTAAAAAGTTGTGAGAATGATATTTGTACACCAGTTAAGTTTAATGAAAGATTACAAAATATATAGTTGTTCATGCTGGATTACATTGAAATTATCAAGGTTAATAAAATTAACTATGAAGGCAGAAAAAGAATGTAACTAAATACTTTATTTGCACAAACAGGCAAATGCTATATATAACTCATGTAGTGCTGAGTTAACAGGCAATGAATCATATGGCCAAACTAATGCTGGAAGAACTCAGCATGTCAGGCAATCTCTATGGTTAAAAATGGTCAGTCAACATTTCCACCCTGGACTCTCTATCAAAGGTGAACAAATGGGTGATATTAGGCATACAAAGGTGGAACGAGTCAGGGGAGGAGCACAGAGGTGATAGGGTAAAGGACAGAGGTGTGAGAGGTGGAAGACAGGTAGAGGCAGAGAACACTAGGAAGGGGGGGAGGAGGAACAAAAGATAGGGTGGGAAGGGGAACTACAAGAGTGGTTTAGAAGAGATGGCACCAGTTTTGTGTGCGGGTAACCTACAATTTGAAAAACCAATGCTTATGCCATTAGGGTTCAAACTGTCCAAGAGGAATATGATGACCATGTCTTCACTAACAAAAAAGAACTTTATAGACTGAGGAACACAGGCTGCACTTTATTCCATGGCATGTACATTATGACAGGCAAGAATTATATTCACTTCACTGCCATAAACGTTGCTTGTTCTAAAGTGCAAATTACACCAGAACAATCGACTTAACCTCTATGTCATTGTGCAAGTACTAAATTCAATTTGCTGATCTGACACTAGTATTGGAGATCAATGAGTGGTTACAATGGCAGAAAATCAGCTGGCTATATTTCCATAAACAACTGTCGGCTGTGATTACTGAATAAAATGGAGCGTCACAGTGTTTTCTAATGAACCCTTCATATCTTTGGCTTGGCTTCGCGGACGAAGATTTATGGAGGGGGTAAAAAGTCCACGTCAGCTGCAGGCTCGTTTGTGGCTGACAAGTCCGATGCGGGACAGGCAGACACGGTTGCAGCGGTTGCAGGGTAAAATTGGTTGGTTGGGGTTGGGTGTTGGGTTTTTCCTCCTTTGCCTTTTGTCAGTGAGGTGGGCTCTGCGGTCTTCTTCAAAGGAGGTTGCTGCCCGCCAAACTGTGAGGCGCCAAGATGCACGGTTTGAGGCGTTATCAGCCCACTGGCGGTGGTCAATGTGGCAGGCACCAAGAGATTTCTTTAGGCAGTCCTTGTACCTTTTCTTTGGTGCACCTCTGTCACGGTGGCCAGTGGAGAGCTCGCCCTATAACACGATCTTGGGAAGGCGATGGTCCTCCATTCTGGAGACGTGACCCACCCAGCGCAGCTGGATCTTCAGCAGCGTGGACTCGATGCTGTCGACCTCTGCCATCTCGAGTACTTCGACGTTAGGGATGAAAGCGCTCCAATGGATGTTGAGGATGGAGCGGAGACAACGCTGGTGGAAGCGTTCTAGGAGCCGTAGGTGATGCCGGTAGAGGACCCATGATTCGGAGCCGAACAGGAGTGTGGGTATGACAACGGCTCTGTATACGCTTATCTTTGTGAGGTTTTTCAGTTGGCTGTTTTTCCAGATGCACACCATTAAAATGCACAAAACTTGAGTCAAAGAGACAGGAACAGGCCCTTCTGCCCTGCTGAGCAGGAACCTCCCATTAACTCATCTGACCAGAAACTCCATTTCAATTCTTCGTTCATTCTCATAAAACCACTCCCCCTCTCAGATTCTACCTGTCATTTACTCACTCAGGCCAACTGACCGACCAACCAACCTGCATATGTTTGGGACTGTGGGAGAAAACTGGAGCATCAGTCGGAAACCCATGCAGGGACGGGAAGAAGGAGCAAACCTCAGGCAGAGAGCAGACAAGGTCTGGGTTGAACTTGGACTTCTGGCAATGTGAAGTTACAGCTCATAAAATTAACAAATCACAAACACTTTCATGTACATAACAGATGTAACAGTAGACGAAGCATGCTCAAAAATTAACATGGAATAAGAAAGTTACCACAGGCAACTTTATATGTTCACAAGCATATGTTTTAAATGAGCAGATATCTTACAATAAATTATTTCAAAAAATAAAATTGTACATTGAAAGATTACTATTCTAGCTCTCAAAGTTAGCAGGTCAAATTTGTTGAATGTGTTAGATGCTGGTACATAACAGATGTTGCTGCAATGGTGACACAAGAATCTGTAGCTGCTGGAATCTAGAGCAAAAAATAAACAGCAGCTCAGACAGCGTCTGTGGAGGGAAAGAGACAGTTGACGTTTCAGACTGAGACCCAGTATCAGGACTGGAAGTGTTAAAGGGGAGAAAGCAAGTGTAAAGGTGAGGGGGAAGAGTGAGGCAGGTGCTGGCAGGAGATAGGTAGGTCCAGGCAAAGAGAAGATTGATGTGCAGATGGAGCTAGCTGGGGAAAGGGAGGGTGGAGATCATGACAAGAGACTGGGAGGCGATAAAGTGAAGATGTCGCGGTCGCATACTTACCTTTGTTGAAAGGAGGAGAGTGTCAGGATCACCCGTGTGGCAGTGAGCCAATAAGAAGGTCAGAGGAGTTGAGCTGGGTGGTGCTTGGAGAGTTGAAGAGTTGTCTCGTGAATAATAAAAGTAAGTTGATTTCATCGTGTGCTGAAAGAAACGAGTGAGTGTATTCTTTATTTGTTTGTAAGCTGCGTTAAAGTGGTGACCCTGATTCGAACATGCAGCCTTCTGATCTGGAGACCGTGCCATCACAAAGACAACAAAGGGCTTCAGATTGTGGAATCTGATAAGAAAGGAAGGAGATGATTTGAACTAGATGAGGGCGGGATGGTGGGCAGAGAGAAATAGGGGAGGACGGGGATAGGAGAACAAGTGTGTAGGTGATGGGAAGATGGATGCAGAAAGAAATTGGGTGACTGGGGCCTGGGGGAGGGAGATTGGAAAGAAATGGAGAGGACCTAGTCAGATAGGGAGAGAGAAAAGAAATGATGGGGAGTGGGTTATCTAAAATTATATAATTCAGTGTTCATGCTGCTGGGTTGAAGATTATCCAGGAGGAATACATTTCTATTTGGAGAAATGTTTAGAACAGTGATTCTCAACCTTTTTCTTTCCATTCACATACCATCTTAAGTAATCCCTTACTACGCTATTGGTGCTCTGTGATTAGTAAGGGATTGCTTAAGGTGGAATCTGAGTGGGAAGGGAAGGTTGAGAATCACTGCTCTAGAGCCAATTGTTACTGATGTATTTTGCTTGAGAAAAATTAACATTGGTCCATTACCTTTGGAGTTATGAAACCAATAACAAGTCAATTATCCACGATTAAAACAGTGGTTTTCAAACTTTTTCTTTCCACCCACATACCATCTTAAGTAATCCCTTACTAATCACAGAGCACCTATAATATAGGGATTACTTAAAGTGGTATGTGAGTGGAAAGAAAAAGGTTGAGAACCACTGGGTTAGAAGGACCAATCCATCATTACAAATATAACACTTTTCTTTGACTTTTTAGATGTACCAATTTATTATTACAAATAGAGTTAAACCCCCTCACCTATAAGGTTTGATAGATGCCAGATAAGTGTATTTTCTGGTTGCTTGAGATTGCATGTTTAGAGAACAGTGAGGCACACCAATTTTACACTTCCATAGTTTTTACCGACTTCTTTTCCCATGATTTTGTTTGCCAGTTGCTTGAGGCTATTGGTTGATTGAATTCTTGATAATAGCAGTTTTATTGCATACTTTTTTCATAATTTGGAACATTAAAAATGGCACATCCACTCACTTGAAACTATCAATGTACGAAATAATTGCTCAGATGATAAACCATAGACCATTATGCTATTTATTAGAAAAAGAACAATATATTAATCCACACATGTCAAACTCTGGCCCGTGGGCCAAATTTGGCCCGCGATATAATTATATTTGGCCCGCAAGATCATTTCAAAAATGTATTAGAGGTGGCCCGCCCTGCAGTGAGAGCCGCTGCTTTTTTTTTGGTAATGTCACCCCCACCATCCTCCCCCTTCATTGCACATCCTTCCCCATTGTAACATGAAAAATTGTAACACGAGAAGTCTGTCGATGTCATCAGCCGGCAAGCCAGTTGGAAGGCTCCCCGCACAACCAGTCACTTCTCCCACCTGTCGAGCGGTGCGGCGGATGGGCGAGCGCCTGTGATTTCCTGTCGGCGCGACAGGCATGGCAGGCTGCGCACGGCACTTCTCCCGGTCGCCACGGCCTTCAGCGCTTGCACCCGCGCGGACCCCAGGGACGGCTGGTTCGGCCCTGCACGTGAAGAGAGAGATGGTGGCTGTCCACAAAGGGTGATCGGCAGCGCGCTGGGCCTGAGTGGGTGGGTAAGCAGGGGTGGGCAGAGGGTGTAGGTGAGGAGTAATGGGCAGGGAAAGTTATGGTGGTGCGAGGGGCAGTTAGAGGGAGGGATGAGTAGAAGGAGGGGTGGATAGGGAAGAGGTAAAAGGGGAGGGGCAGGGTGAGTAGGGGAGGGGTGATTAGAGGGTGAGAGACGGGTAGAGGGAGGAACAGGTTGAGGGGAGAGACAGTAGAGGGATGTGTATAGGATGGGGTGGGTGCGCAATTTTTGAATCAGTAAAGCAGTTGGTTCAACTCACTTTTGACTCTGCGTGGTTTTATCACTCTCTGCGCAGCTAGGGCAACTACAATCCACAATTTTAAGTGCCTTTAAATGTTTTAATCTTGTTTATATTATATCACTGTTTTTTTAAACTTCAATTTGAAATTGTTTGAACAAGCCTTTATAATTTTTAAACATACTATTATAATCGCCCTTCAAGACTCTGCTCAAAGCTGAAAAATCCCAGTCCTTTTAGTCTCTCCACACAGCTAACTTTCCTCATCTAGCCATTTTTTTGAGCTTTCAATAAAGAACTGAGCCTAAATTAATTAGTTACACAAAATTCAGCAAAACCTTTACATTTGTGGACTCTGCTTGTAGGACACAACCTTACAAGGTGGGATTGAGCATCTTCACAATCTCTACCGAGGTAACAAGAAAATCATCAGATGTTAGGGTCTCATGCAACACACAAAAGTGCTGGAGAAACTGAGAAGGTCATGCAGCATCCATAGGAAGTTATGGGTAAAAGAAATATGATCCCCTCTCACACATCGTGGCTATAGATTGTAAAGTGCACAAAAGGGAGGATGAAGGGCTCAGGCTCATTCAGGAGTCCTTCGTCAGCATTTTTATGCTCTTTTCAATCCATAGCCATGATGTGTCAGAGGGGATCATATTTCCAAGTCTGATGATTATACAAAACTAGCAAGGCTTTTGGAGTTGTGAGGAGGACATAAATACATTTCAAAAGGATACTGACAAACTATTGTATATACTCCTGTAATAATTGAATTTTGTGGACCAATTTTAGGGCATTGGCTATTACACGCACACTACTTATGACTGCAGTAAGTACCTGCATCATGAGAGGCATCGGGAACTTGATCGGGCAGACGACTGAGTGGCGTCTGCGTTAAGGGCGTTGGTAGCTCTGGTGGGCGGGCTGCTGTAGCCTAGGCGAGAGTCCATGGTTGGGAGCCCAGATGGGCAGATGGCCAGAGCCTAGGCGAGAGTCCACAGTTGGAGCATCGGGAGCTCTGGAGGGCAGGTGGCCTGGACCTAGGCAAGAGTCCATGGTAGGGAGCGTCGGGAACTCTTGTGGGCAGGCAGCTGGAGCCAAAAATGGGGGGGTGGGGGGGGAGGTAGAGGGGAGAATTTTTGATTTAAAAATAGGGGTGTTGACTTTTACATGTGTATATATGGACAAATCATGAATACAGATTGTAAAGTGCATAAAGGTGCTGACTAAGGGTTTAGGTGGACTCTGCTTGTTGGGCCCAATGTTACAAGATGAGATTGAGCATCTTTACAATTTCTGCAGAGGTAAACAAGAAAATCTGCAGATGCTGGGGTCTAGTGCAACATACATAAGTGCTGGAGAAGCTCAGCAGGTCTCACAGCATTCATAGGAAGTAAAGGGAACCACTGTTTCGGGTCTGGGCCCTTCATCCGCCTTTATGTGCACTTTACAATCAATATCCATGATATGTCAGAGGGAATCTTATTTCCAATTCTGATGATTATTATGCAAAAACTAGTGAGAATTTTGAGTCGTGAAGAGGATGCAAATAAATTTCAAGGGGACATTTACGGGCTAACCAAGCTGCTGATAGCATGGCTGGAAGAATATCACATGGAAGAATGCGAGGTTGTCCATTTTCATGCTCAAATATAAATGTGGTTCTTTTTTTTAAATGAGAGTGTGGTGAAGCATATAATTGTAGCGGCGAACCGGCCCCGCTGGTCACGTGCGGTCAGTGGGACAACCGCGGCAAAGAAGGCATCGTGGCTCCTTCTCTTCCAGTACAGACTGGAAGTATGCGTATGTGCTTACGTCAGTGTGACATGAGTTCCAGTACGGGAGGGCAGGGGGGTCCAGATGGCCTTAAAGTCTGAAGCATGAACTTCAAAGTAAATCAGTTGTGCTTAACAACCTCACAGCCTGCTGTCTCAGTTCTTTTCACTGCACAACCCATTACAAGAGATTAGAAAATATTGATTTTTTTTCATACAGTACAAGGAAGAAAAGGGAATGAAACTGAAAATACAATATAACATATCTTTCTTTGGCTTGGCTTCGTAGATGAAGATTAATGGAGGGGTAATGTCCACGTCAGCTGCAGGCTCGTTTGTGGCTGACAAGTCCGATGCGGGACAGGCAGACATGGATATAAGGTAAACTCGGTCCCCCCTCTACTACACTGGATGAAGACAGATGTTCAATGGGACCGATGTCCCCTTTTCAATAAGTAACTGAAAGCTAACATGCAAATACAGCAAGCTGTTAGAAGAGCACATGGTACATTGGCATTTAAGATTTGAATACAGGGCTGGAGAAGTCTCCCTGCAATCACGCGACAGATCATGGGATGATGCATTTGCCATAGGAGAATACATTAGGTATACTTGTCCTGTATAGTCTGGAGTTTAGAGTTATGAAAAGTAATCTCATTGGAACTTGGAAAAGCAGCCAACAATTTTTTTTTTTAAATGATACAGCATGGTAAAAGGCCCTTCCAGCCCCTGAAATCCTTGCAGCCCAATTACACCCAATTAAACTATCATCCTATACGTTTTCAATGGTGGGAGGAAACTGAAGTACCCATGCAGGTCATGGGGAGAATGTACAAACTCCTGAAATCAAAAGTTATAAAGATCTTTTTATTCGAGATAACTTTGCCACTATTGATTAAACTAAATTTAATCTTCCTAATAAACTTTTTTTTAAGATGTTTACAAGTTAGGTATTTTATTCAGTCCAAGCTTTCTGATTTCCATTGAATCTCAAATACAAATATTCTTGATTTATTTTTTAACTTACAAACTCCTCACAGGCTGCACCATTAAGCCACTCTTTCTTCTTCCTCTTTCAATTGGAAAGAAGATTCACAAGGGCGAGATCATGCACCATTGGATTCAAGGACAGGTTCTTTCCTGCTCTAATCAGACTCCTGAACGAACCTTGCACAAGTAAAATAATATTGCCTTTGTTCTGTCTAATGTCTAACTTTTATATTGCTATATTATGTATTCAGCTCTAGTTGTAATTCACAGAAAACAAACTTTCGGTCAAAAATTCAATACACATGACAAATTTGAACTTAAACTCAAATTTCTTGCAATGCTAAGCAGACTGAGTGGTTTCGCTGGCTGAAGAGTCCAGAACTAGGGTCATCGGTTAAGAATGAAGATGAGGAGAAATGCCTTCACCCAAGAATGGGAGGGTTCTGAAGGCTCGGCCATGGGATTTTAAACCATAGCTTTCTGCATGTTAGGGGAAATCGAGGTAACACAGGTTCAAAAGTTGAGTAATCATCTATATGAATGGTGGAGCAAGCTTGATTGGTTGGATGGCCGACCCCTTATTCACTTTCTCAACTTGTCTGCCCATCTACAAATGTTCCTGCAGTCAAGCCTGCAAAATAAACCACTGGGTGTGGTTCTGGTCTCCACATTGAAGGAAGCACACAATCACAGTGGAAAGGGTGCAGAGGAGGTTCGCTGGGATGTTCCCTGCCAAGCAGTATTTCAGTTATGAGGAGAGATTGGATCAGTTAGGTTCACTTTCTTGGAGCAGATAAAGTCAAGAGAGGGGTACACAAAGTCATGAGGGGTATAGACAGGGTAGACAAAAAGAAATGTTTTTCTTCATCAGAGATGTCTGAGGGGTAAGAGATTTAGAGATGACCAAGACATTTTTCACAAAAGGAGTGATTGAAGTATCCAATGATGTCTTACAAAGGTCTCTTAGTGCCTTAACTATTTACTATATTCGTAATAAAATAAAAAGAAACCTATCCAAATTTGCCATGGGCATGCAGATTGGTGGCATTGTAAAGTTACAAGTTGACATTGATAGGTCAAGTGAGTGGGTAAAATTTTGGCAAATAGATTTGAACACTTGTAAATATCAAGCCTTAATTTTTAATCCAACCAGGATAAATCTGAAAGTTAGAAAGCTAAGATCTGAAACAATTTAGGTATCCTTGTTATAAGGAAGTAGTTGGATGCAAAAGTGATTCTGTAAATAGAAAAAAAAAACTATTCCTTTCTGACCTGAGGGTTAAAATGTAAAGGGTTTACAACAACCTTTTAAAGCCTTGGTTCCACTGCAACTAAGAGTAATTTACATAGCTAAACTCTATATGCCACTGAACAGAAATTTGAAAAGAAACGCTAGAGACAGGTACTCTCATAAATTTTTAGGTACACTTGAAATACCACAGTACTTTAAATTTGTTTACATGTGTACGTATTTCCAGTTTTTTTGCACTACCAATAAGTGGTCATTCTGCCTCGTCCACAGAGAAAAGAATCTGAGTTGTATGTGCTGTCATGTATGTACTCTGACCATAACTTGAACTTTGAACTAAGGCAACAAGATGAGTGGTGAAAACTGGTGACAGAGGGATTGTCTTCTCAAGTCTATCAGGTTCACGAGGGAAAAAATAGATGACAAATCAACTCCTGTGCCGAGTATATTACATGGTTTATTTTTCCAAGTGAGAGAAGCACTATGCCCTTAAAAGGTCTGACATTTTCTTTTCCTGTTGTAAAAATAATCAATTGTAATTCAGTGATGAGCAAAGAAAATTTTAGGAGCAAGCATACCCAAGGGGGTTCTTCAACACTGAGAGGAGCGCTGTCAGTGTTCCCTTGGATTTCTGCCCTGCCACAGATTTCTCAGAAGAGACACTTGAAAGCAACATTTGAGAAATAAAACCCAGGCCTCCAGGAATTTGCACTGATACAGCCAGAGAGAATTCATGATCTGTTTAGACCTGAACATTTTCCAGAGCATCTGGACCCAGACAGATCATGAAAAGCAACATCATCTGTTTTCCTGTTACTGTTATGGAACACAAATCAGTACAGAGAATATTAATCATGCCACTGTATACCAGCATCCAATTTGCACTTTAAAATTTGCTTCACCAAGCTGGTTGAAATTGAAATACCCATTCTAATCTTACTACAACATCTCGGCAAGTATGTACAATGAACTTTGGGCTTATTACATCATCACCATCAATTGGTACAGCAGTTGAATTCCACCAATGACATTGCACCAAATTTTAATCATGAAATGTCTCTTCTTCAGCTGGACATTACCTAAAATAACACGTGCAAACAGTTGTGTTCCCACCATTCTGAAGGATTTTGCAAGGTCCTTTGCCCAAACCCAAAGCACAATTAAGTCACTGAACTTTCAGAGAGACTTGGAACAGGTGATGGGCTGCTCCAATATGTAATAAAGCCAGCCAGCAATGTAATTCAGGCAGCAGTTGGCACAAAAATAATCCTAGGGCCCACAAGTTACATATTCAAGCTTTTATTAATTTCACCAGAACGACGCAACTACTTCATCCACAATCTAGGTGAGGCAATGCCATCTCTCACACAGATCATATGTGTGATCATCGAGGAATATTGCAACTACTCATACAAAGAACGCCAGCTGAAAACAATTAAGATTATGTTTATTTATATCAAGTGTTAAAACAGATGGCACACCTTCCTGCTGAACTTTAAAGGGCACTTTGGCAAATTGATGTAGCAACACCTACAGATACATTGTTGGTGTGGGGTATAGTGTTGATGGGTGTAGAAAAGGTCAGCTAGCTCTTATATGCTCAGTCTTACATATGTTCTCTCACTGAGTCTCATTGAAGACAAGACGAGCTTCTCCCTGCTTTGATGGATTGCCTGGGTATCCACAGGCTAAGTTTAAAGCAAACTCCTTACTTGAACTGCTCCATTCCCATTTCACAGGGCAGGTTTCCTGTGAAATACTACACTCCTCCAGCAATTAAAATGATTAAGGGCTTTTGAATACTGCCTTTCTAGGAGGGTCCCACTGAGCTGTTTGCATTTAAACAGTAGATTGTCCAGGCCTTCAATTACATTACAGATGGCCAAGTCGAGGATTCCATACATCTTCGAAACCCAAGATCATAATTTTATTTGCACTAGAGACACAATCAAAAGAAGCAAGGCAATTCTTTTTCCAAATGAAGTCAGGTTATTTCTGAATCTCCAAAGTTTTAAAAAAATAAACTGAATACAATCAAATACCCTCTGTGTTGAACATGATGTTCAAATACTGATAGATATTCCTCGTCACATGCATATACCTGTGTCTATCTTAAAGCCTCTGTCATTCTCCTATTGTATCTGTTGCTCTTGGCAGCCCCTTCTAGTCACCTACCACTCTCTGTGCTTAACATTTGCCTTAAACTTCCTCTCTCTCACATTAAATGCAAGTCCACTAGAGTGTGACAGAAAATACATCCCAAGTTGTTCCATACCTTGAAGTAGGGCCCAGGCCTGAAACTTTGGTTATATACCGGTACCTTTACCGCCTATCGACGCTGCATGACCTGCTGAGCTCCTCCGTCATTTTTGCTTTGACCAACTTCTCCCCATTATACCCTATAAAACAGGCAACATCCTGGTACACCTCAACTGCATGCTTTTGTGACAGGGTATGTTTTTGAGAGATAAATTGGGAAAAGTTTGTTAGAGTGGGCCACATACAAGCACTTTAAAACAGATCTTATTTGAAATACTGGAGCTCTGCTAATGCTAGACATATCGGCTCCACAGCTTTTGCAAGAGCTTTGAAGAGTGCTCCAGACTTCACTAATGGATTGTTGTTTACCAAAGGCAACAGATGAAAGAGCATGCTGGAGCCGCTGCTGCCTGGAAGAAGAGCTTGCTGTTGTAAGAGGGTCATGTGGTTTTGCAAGCAGAGAGAGTCAAACAGGCTTTCTCTCAGTGTGTGTGTGAGAGGAGAGAGAGAGAGAGAGAGAGAGAGAAGCAGAGATCACTTGTACAGTGTTACAGCCAGCAGAAGTAGCTGGGACTGGAACAGAACAAGCTGGCAAGCCCAACTGGAAGACGGCCTGGTCAAAGCCCTTGAGGTTCATGCAAGAGGAGAGGACTGGCTGCCTAATGTTTCACTTGGAATAAGTGAAACAAAAAGGAACTCTGTGGTGACCTGAAAGAAAGTGGTTATCATCTGGAGAACCCTGACAGGGGAAGTTTTATCAGCAAGACACTGAGGTGACTGATGGAAGTACATCAGTGTGGATGTCCTGGAACAATAAATCTCTCTCTGAAAACCAACAAGAACCTTCCTGAGCGGTAACCATTTACCTTTCAAGCACCAATGCCTGGTGAACTTTATAAATGTTAAATTCTGTGCACAGTAGAAGAATTGCCTGCAACCAGTGAACTTGGAGGAATGAGAAGTGAGATTGGACTGTGAACCAAAGAACTTTTCTGAACTTACATGTGCGCTTAGAATTAGAAGGGGATAAAGTAAGGATAAAGTTAGGTAAAGTAAGGGGGTGTGGCAAGATGGCGTAGAGTCTAGACGTGTAATCTCGACCTCTCTGGCCAGACTTTTAAGAACCCGTTTTTAACTCTTTGTTTTCAGGTTTAAATTTTTTTAAACTTAGTTTAAAGTATTTAAGAATTGTTATGGCTATTAATGGTAAAAAAAATTAAACCTCAAGTACAGAAGAAACTACATTTTCGGAGTGTTGAAGATTTAGGGCCTAAACCGTCTGCTTCAACTTCAGGTTTGCTTTCTTTTAAGCCTAAAACACAGAGATTGTCTGTGGGAGCTGAAAAAATGACTACTACTCACCAGGAGAAGGACATCGTTGGAATTACCCATTCTCAGAGGAAGGTGCGTGTGCCCCCGATGTGGATCCCGATCCCGGCAGCCTGCCGACTTTAACGGAGGGGCATGCAAGAAGATGACTCCATTGCTTGAAATGCCCCAGGAAATACTTCAATCTGAATACTTTGATCTTTTTTGTGAGTTTTTGAAACAAAAACGGGTTGCGGGGAGAACAGCGTTGGCCCCCTGAGGAAGTTGGGGTGCCATTGCTGGGAGTCCAGACCCGCAGTAAAACTGTTAAACTGCGTGTTGTTGAGATGCAGCAGGAGCTGCTGTTACCTGGTTCTGCCACTACGCAAGAGAAAGCAGGGCTGAGCTTTTCTGAATTCCAATGTAAACAGCTAAGCCTCATCATTCAGCCTATGCTGAATGAAATGTCTCAGAGGCTCAGTTTGGAACTGGATACAGTTAAAATACATGTGGAAGCATCTTGTGAAGATTTTTTAAAATTTCAGGCTGCTTTTTTGAAATGTCAACAACAAGTGGCTTCTAATACAGAAAAAGTGTTGGAGGTGGAAAAATCCGTTAAAGAATTACGAGAACGTGAGAGGGAGTTAGAGAGGAAAGTAGATTATTTGGAGAATCAAAGTAGAAGGAATAATGTGAAGATTATTGGTTTGCCAGAAGATATGGAAGAACAAGATCCTCTTCGTTTTTTTACCGAATGGATTCCACAAATACTGGGGCAGGAATTTTTCTCTGGAGGTCTGGAATTGGAAAGAGCTCATAGAGCCTTAAGAAGAAGACCTCTGTCTGGTCAACCACCGAGACCCGTGATAATTCGATGTTTGAAACGATATTTCGTCTAGCAGTGCAAAACGCGAGACAACGACAAGCCCCATTAATGATTCAGAATAGTAGAGTTTTTTTCTATCCTGATTTGAGTCAAGATGTTATTCAGCGTCGGCATTGATTTAATCCAATTAAAGAAGTTTTGTGGCGTAAAGGTTATAAGTCTACTTTTCGCTATCCGGCAGTGTTGAAGGTGTTTTGTGGAGACTTTCAATCTCGGTTTTTTGAGAATGAGCGTGAAGCAATGAGTTTTGCTGATTCGTTGCCAGATGTAAGAGTACTATGACGTAGCCCACCATTGTCTCCTGAAGAAAAATTTGGTTGTTCCGGAAATGGAAGAAACGGCAGAAATGGGAATGGAAAGAGTCCATTCCCTTGAAATGGGGTCACCGAGTCTGGAATCTCTTGGGTGAATAGAAGAACTTTTTTATTTTTACTTTCTTTTTATGTCATTATGATATCTTGTTGTTATTCTTTGTTTGGCTGGGGAGGGAGAGATTTGCTCTGTGTTCTTCTAGTCATCAGCCACTGGTGGGTGATCCACAGCCAAGTTTTGTTTAGGGATTACTACCTTTTAGTAGTTTTTTTTTTGGGGGGGGGATTTCTTTTTCCTTTTATTTATTTTTTTTATTTTCATTTTATTTAGACTTTAATTTGTGGTTTCTTTTTCTCCTATTGGAGGGCCTATTTACGTTGATCTGAGTCTTTATATATTGATATTATTAGTTTTTATTAATATTAGTGGATATGTCAAAGTTGAAGTTTGCTACTTTTAATCTTCTGGGTTTAAACAGTCCGATTAAGTGTAAGCGTATTTTTATCAAGTTCAGTCTTTGGTAAAACATGTGTTCGGTAGAGATATGATTTTACCTGAAATGATTCAATTTGAGACTTTTCTTATGAGGGTACTAGAGAAGGGTTATATTTTAGTTATGTATCAAATATTACAGGATGGTATGGATAAAAAGGGTTGGGATAAATCTAAAGGTAAATGGGAAGTCGATATTGGTTTTATTTTTTCCGAGGATGATTGGTCAAATATTTGTTATGATAGTGTAACTAGACTGATAAATGCACGCTATGCAATGATTAATTATAATTTTTTGCATCAATTATATTTAACATCTGAAAAATTGAAAAAATATGGTCTTTAGGAATCAGATTTGTTTTTTTAGATATGGTAACGCTGTTGGAATTTTTTCATGCGGTTTGGGACTAGATAAACTTCAATTTGCTTTTGTATATTCAGCGCTATCTGTAGCGAAAAAATGTATTGCTAGTACGTGGAAAGATATGAATATGATTATTAATAGATGGCATAATGAGATGAAATATTGTTTAATAATGGAAAAAATTACATATGTTTTGCGGATAACTATCATTTTTTTTAATTAATAGGTGGTTGTTATATTCAGAATATTTACATTTTGATTTATATTGACTAGATTTTAATATGTATGCTTTACTTTTCTATTTTTTTTTCTCTTTTCTTTATGGGTCTCCTTAGGAGAGTTGGCTGAAAGGGGGGGGGTTTCTTTCCTTTTTTTTCCTTTCTTTTTTTATATATAAAATATAATATTCATGCTTAGTTTATTGTTATATATGTAACTTATTATCTGTATTTTGAATGAATAGATAAAGTTTTTTTAAAAAGTTAGGTAAAGTAAGTTATTGATAAGTTAAAGTTTGATTCTATTTTAATGTTTAAAGATAATTAAAAGCAACCTTTGTTTAAGTAACCATTTGTCTTGGTGAATATCTATTGCTGCTAGGTTTTGGGGTCCTCTGGGCTTGTAATACTTTCCAAAGCCTTCACATCCTTCCTGTAATGGGACAACCAGATTTGTACACTATATTCCAAATGCAGCTTAACCAGTTTTACATAGCTGCAACATGATCTCTATGCTTTTAAACTCAATGCCTTTCCCACTGAAGCCAAGTATACCATACACCTTCTTTTCACACTCTCTACTTTCATGGCCACTTTTAATGAGTTCCATATCCCTCTGCACATCAATACTTTTAAGAGTCCTGCCATTAATTGAATACATTCTACTTACATTTGGCCTCCAAAAGTGCAACACCTTACACCTTTCAGATTAAACTCTATCTGCCATTTTACTGCTATATCTGTAACTGGTCTATATTCTGTTGTATTCTTTGTCAACCCTTTACACTATCCACAACTCCTCCAATTTTTCCATCAATGACAAACTTATTAACGCACCCACCTACCTTTTTTATCCAAGTTACATATATACTGTTATGGGGTACATTATATACTATATTATATATAAGTCTTTCAAAGAGATAGATTGTGGGGGTTTAGTGTAGGTCACTTCACAAACAGACATTAGCATTTCATAAAAGGCATCTCATTTGAAATGCAAGAATTATGCATAAGCAGATACTTCATGTCCATAATGACTTTATGGAAACTTTGAAGAATGCCTAGGGAGACTTCACAAGTAGATGTTAATTGAACTGATGTTGGGGCACAAATGAACTATTGTCTTTAAATCAACAGATGGCCAGAGTCAGAAACTGATTCTGGTGCCAGCAATCTGTCTGGTTGCAGTTTGCTGTTCTAAGAGGGGTTGTGTAGTTTTGCAAACAGAGAGAAAAAAAATCTGATTCTTTGGAGAGAGAGAGAGAGGATTACTTCAAGTGGTATGTGAGTGAGGGTAAAAGTTGAGAACCACTACTTTAGACCCAATTGTTACTGAAATATTTTGCTTGAGAAAAATTGTCATTGGCCCATTTCCTTTGGAGTTATGAAACAAGTCAATTAGGAACAATTAAAACAGTAGTTTTCAAACTTTTTCTTTCCACTCACATACCACTTGAAGTAATCCCTTACACAGAGCACCTATGGTTTAGGGAATACTTCAGGTGATATGTGAGTGGAAAGAAAAAGTTTGAAAACTACTGCTCTGATCCAACCATGACTTTTCAAATCTGCACAAATCCAATCCCCATGTATCCATTCCAATAGTATGCTTCCCTAAACACCAATGCAAAGTACTCATTTAGTGCCTTGGCCACTTCCTCTGACCCCAACCATAAATTCCCTCCTTTGACCTTATTCTCTCCCTAGACACCCGCTTGGTGTAAAATACTTTCGGATTATTTTTTAATCCTGCTCACCAAGGATATCTTATGGCCCTTGTGGCTGTCTTTATGGCTTTTTAATTTTTAAGCATGGTAACAGGCCCTTTTGGCCCATGAGCCTATGCCACCCAATTACATCCAATTGGCGTGAAGCAAGGCTGTGTTCTCGCACCAACCCTCTTTTCAATCTTCTTCAGCATGATGCTGAACCAAGCCATGAAAGACCCCAACAATGAAGACGCTGTTTACATCCGGTACCGCACGGATGGCAGTCTCTTCAATCTGAGGCGCCTGCAAGCTCACACCAAGACACAAGAGAAACTTGTCCGTGAACTACTCTTTGCAGACGATGCCGCTTTAGTTGCCCATTCAGAGCCAGCTCTTCAGCGCTTGACGTCCTGCTTTGCGGAAACTGCCAAAATGTTTGGCCTGGAAGTCAGCCTGAAGAAAACTGAGGTCCTCCATCAGCCAGCTCCCCACCATGACTACCAGCCCCCCCCCCACATCTCCATCGGGCACACAAAACTCAAAACGGTCAACCAGTTTACCTATCTCGGCTGCACCATTTCATCAGATGCAAGGATCGACAATGAGATAGACAACAGACTCGCCAAGGCAAATAGCGCCTTTGGAAGACTACACAAAAGAGTCAGGAAAAACAACCAACTGAAAAACCTCACAAAGATAAGCCTATACAGAGCCGTTGTCATACCCACACTCCTGTTCGGCTCCGAATCATGGGTCCTCTACCGGCATCACCTACGGCTCCTAGAACGCTTCCACCAGCGTTGTCTCCGCTCCATCCTCAACATCCATTGGAGCGCTTTCATCCCTAACGTCGAAGTACTCGAGATGGCAGAGGTCGACAGCATCGAGTCCACGCTGCTGAAGATCCAGCTGCGCTGGGTGGGTCACGTCTCCAGAATGGAGGATCATCGCTTTCCCAAGATCGTGTTATATGGCGAGCTCTCCGCTGGCCACCGTGACAGAGGTGCACCAAAGAAAAGGTACAAGGACTGCCTAAAGAAATCTCTTGGTGCCTGCCACATTGACCACCGCCAGTGGGCTGATATCGCCTCAAACCGTGCATCTTGGCACCTCACAGTTTGGCGGGCAGCAACCTCCTTTGAAGAAGACCGCAGAGCCCACCCCACTGACAAAAGGCAAAGGAGGAAAAACCCAACACCCAACCCCAACCAACCAATTTTCCCCTGCAGCCGCTGCAACCGTGTCTGCCTGTCCCGCATTGGACTTGTCAGCCACAAACGAGCCTGCAGCTGACGTGGACTTTTACCCCCTCCATAAATCTTCGTCCGCGAAGCCAAGCCAAAGAAAAAGAACATCCAATTGACCTACAACCCCCAATATATTTTGAATGGTGAGAGGAAACGAGAGCCCCCGGGGATAATCCATCCACACAGGGAAAAAGTACAAATTCCTTGCAGACAGTGCAGGATTCAAACCCTGGTTATGACTACTGGTGAAACAGCATGTGCTAACTGCTACACTATGCCAGTTTGTCTGACTTATTTTCTGCAATCTTTATATTCCTCCAAAGGCCTGTTTGGTTACAGATCCCTGAACCTTATATATGCCTCCTTTTTTTTAACCTTGACCAAGTCCATGACCCCTCTAAGGTTCCCTTACCTTGTCATTCTTAACCTTCCCTCACACTGCAGCATGCCGGTCCTGGACTCTGATTAATTGGTCCTTAAACAACTGCCACATGTCAATTATCTGATAACAGCTGCTCCAATTAACATCCCCCAGTTTCTGGCTAATAATGTATAATTTTCCTTCCCTAAATTTAGTACCTTTCTACATGATTCAAGTTTATCCTTGTCCATAACTATCTTGAAATGTATGGAAGAGTGATCACTGTTCCCAAACTGATGATGAAGATTCATTTTATTGTCATTGCACCAGTAAACTACCCAATGAAGTACACTAATAGAACATAAGTTTAAAAATAGTGCTGTATACATCACAATAAAACATGAACAATTAATCCCAACAAGAACACTATTTTCCAACAAACTGTTAAAAAGTACTGATTTTACAACATGAGTGCACCATGATTCAGCACCATGATTCTGTGTTCAGCATAGTCACACCCTCGTATAAAAAGCGCGATCAAAGGCTCCTGTTGAGTCTGCCTGGTGGGAGAAGAGTGAATAGTCTCTGGTCCGGGTGTGTTGCAACTTTGATAATGTTCCACGCCCTGCCCAGACATGGTTCCCTATAGATGTTTTCGATGGTAGACAATTGGACTCCATTAATCCGTTGGGCAGTTTCCACTACGCACTGGAGTGTCTTTTGATCTTGTGCAGTTCAATTCCCAAACCACACTGAAATACTATATGTTGGCACACTCTCAATTGTGCATCTATAGAAATCCACCTGCATCCTGGGGTAGAGGTGGATCTTCCTCATTCTCCTCAGAAAATAAAGATGCTGTTGTGCCTTGTTAATCAGAATTGAAGAATTCAAGGACCAAGTGAGATCTTCATGGATATGGATGCCAAGGAATTAAAAACTCAATAAGCACTCTACCACCACTCCATTGATGCAAATCGGGACGCGAGTGTGGCTTCTGACGCTCCTGAAGTCCACGATGATTCCTTGGTCTTCTGAGTATTGAGTGCCAAGTTGTTATCGGTACACTACTGGGCCAAGTGCTGAACCTCATCCCTATAGGCCATTTCATCATCCTCTTTAATCAGGCCTAACACCGTGTTGCCATCTACGAACTTGATTTTTAAATTTTACTATTCATAGGAGGTAAAGAGGGAATACAAAAGGGGGATCAACACATAATCTGGGGGCACGCCAGTATTCAAGGTAATAATGGAAGAGTGAATACTGCCCATCTTAACAGATTGATGTCTGTTAGTTAGGAAGTTAAAAATCCAATTACCATGCAGATGAAGTTTGGTTATCAGCTTAGAGGGGACAACAGTGTTAGAAATGTCAAATGAGTTAAAGCAGAGTGAAGCACTGTTGAAATGGCTTCCTTGGTTGATCTGTTAGTACATTAGGTGAATTCATGAGAATCCATAGTGGCAGGCAAACAGGATTCTAAATGGTTATATGGTTATAAGACCAACCTCTCAAAACACTTTGTGATAATGGGGCAACTGGATGGTGGTCATTTAGACTCATAGTGGTAGAGCGCTTTGGCACATGCACAATGGTAGCAGTCTTAAAGCTTGTTGAAACAACTAACTGGGCTAGGGACAGATTGAAATGTTCCCCCCACTAAAACTCCAATCACCTGGATGTGCTTATGTGCCAACACAAAGTTAAATATGGCCCCCTTCCTGGTTGGGCTATCAACATTCTGCTTCACTTCACTGGGCACGCTTAAATTCTGTCCCATCTAAGATTCTGGCACTAAGGATAGCCTGGTCAATAGCGAGGAAATTAAAATCTCCCACTATGACAAGTGTTTCTTTTGCAGCTTCCCATAATCTGTCCGTATATATGTTTGTCTACCTCCTGATGGCTATTGGTAGGCCAAGCATACACTCATGTTGAACAGGTAAGTCTGCAGACACTCATTATAAGGATGTACTTTGACAAAAGACTCAGGCCTGAAACATTGGTGATATCCCTTTGCTTCTGATAGATGCTGCATGACCTACTGTGAGTTTCTCCAGGACTTTTGTATATTGAACAAGAATATTCTCCTGTCAGAGTGTTTGCACTCATGTTATTTCTGACCTCTACCCACACCACCTCAATAGTTGAGCCCACCACCAGGTCCTCTCTGAGAATAACTGTGACACTCTCCCCGATTAGCGATGTTATGCCTTCACCTCTTTCACCTGCAGTGAGTGCAGACACAGATGAGGATTAAGACCTCAAAACCAGCACAGAACACCATAGATTGAAGAATTTCCCATTTGTTCTGCAGATTAGCTTGTGATCTATCAGGCAGTAGTGATCTCTATCCTCTTGCACCAGAGAGATACTACTTACACTGCAAAATCCTCCAAATCCATTGGCAGATGGAGGAGCTTTTGAGATCAACGTCAATGTTCTTTGGCAGGCCAGAGAGGCCTAGAATAAATGTCAGAATATACTGCACAACTGGACATCCAATCATGCGTCCCTTGCCATCTTCCCCCACCATCCCCATTTATGACAGTGTCTACGGGTCCCAATTGGTTTCATCAGTCCTTTCAGCACCCACGGAAGTGACATGCAAGAAACTCAGATGAGATGTCAAAGAAGGTGCGAGCCAACCCACGTGAAGCTAGCTGATGGAAGCTCAAAATCAGTTCCTGTTCATGCAACCAATTTGGGATACAGTTCATGCAATGACACAACCAAATGAGTGGAAATAATGGTTTAAATGCCTCAGTCACTTAAACTGCTTTAAGTGGCTGAGATCAATTTCACACACATACTTCCATGACATTTTTCCGGAGAAAGTAACTTGTTTTATTGGGAGAAGTTCCTGTAGTTTCACTGTTTGTTAAACAGATTGGTTTCTTGAACAATAGATTGGTTATCAAAACCACACAGCTCCTTTTTGCTGAAGAGTGGTAAACAAATACTTTGTCCAGCTAACATACCTAATATTTTATTGTTGAAGTTCATCAATTAAATAATAAACTGGATGAATGATTTATAATATGTGTAAGAAATAGATGTTAATAATTTTAATATTATATCTTTTTAAATATATATTTGCCTTGACCCACATAGTATGATACAAAGAGACAAAGAACTCAGGACAGAAGGTACACAGAATGTATAGCAGTAGATCACGATTACACTTGCAAACAACGCATTAAGAACCAAGCTCTCAGTCACACTGTGATATAAAACAGTATTAAATGCAAAACAAGGAAATGGTCATGTTGGCTAATGCAGCAAATGTTATCTGTGATGGGTAGCACTGAACGACTGTTGAGCAAACCAGTACCATTGCAGCATCTTATCTTCAACCGTTTACTTTCAGTGAATCACCGGGCACTTTAGAGCTTCATCTTCTCAGCAAAGCAGCAGGCACATGGCTTCCACACCCCATGCACACACTGAAGGACTATCATTTACAAGTCAGTAGCTGGTACAAGTCAAGGAGGATCTGTTTCCATCAGTATTCAGGTAAAACCAAGCACTGTTAGATGGCCTGAAAACTGGACCTACTTATTTCAAAGACCAGTCCATTTCTTCATACTTCCAGATTTCAGACTATTCGTGTTTCAGACAAGCATTGAAAAAATTCAGAACATGCAAAAGTATTACATACAAAATATATTATGATTCACAAAATCGATTCAATAGTCGAAGTAAGTTACAGGAATTAGATTTCAGATTTATTGTCAGACATCACATACAACCCTGAGATTATTTTTTTCTGCAGGCGAGACAGAATTACCACATATTGGTCGTGCAAAAAAAACTGTACACAACAAATAAAGAAATGTAAACAGATAACGAATGTAAACTGTAATGGATTTGTGTTGATCCTTAGTTTAATGTTAAAACTATATTTTATCTAGATATGTATTCTTAGTAAGTTAGTTGTAGGCTGGTACAGGGTCCCACACAGGTAACAGCGCATTTTCAGATACACTATTGTACTCAGAGAAGGGAGTTCATTCTCGGAGTGGCAGCGTCTTGGTAAGATGCAGAGCTGTATTCCCCTGGAGAAAATTACTTATAACTTAAGAGGGAAATATGGCACATACATTGAGATACGTCAGCCATACCTACAGCATGTCAAAACTCATTAGCCTCCCCAGATCCTTTATCAACAGGAATAACTGGACTTCACAAGCCATAAAACACTGAGAATGAGGAGATAACTTGGAAATCCTCCAGCTCCCCCCTCATTTTTTTCCTATTCCCTTATATACTTGCATTATTATTTATAATAAATTATATTTATGTTTTTGCCTGGGTTGAATAGGAGGGAGGGTGAATGACAGTGGGTAGTGGGGGTGGGGGTTAGGGATAGATGGGGGAGAAGGAAAATGTAAGGACTTGGTAAACAGTGATGTGTAAAAGGGGAGGATTGTTCCCCCTATACCACTTGGTTAATATGGAGTCTGTAAAATTATAAATAAAATTTTCAAAAAAAAAGGAACAATGGAGTGTTTGCTTTATTGAAAAACTCAACTATCTAAGTACTCAATAAGAACAGCTGAGGAAGTCATCTGTTTTTAAATGGAACCATTTAAACCTCTCGAATAGAGATGAGGTCAGAGATGGATGTGGATACGGAGTGGTTTTGAAAAATGAACAGAATTTTGGAAGAAATAAAACTGATAGTCATGTGGTTTCCAAGAACTGGGAATGACCTCATTGATGATGAATCTGTCACATGATTTGGAGAAATATATTATTGAAATGAGAGACAAAGAGTTCAGTTTGGAGAGTACAAAAGTCAAAACCCTGTGACACAGGGGTTAAAATCTTGTGAAAGATATGGTTGAGTTACAGAAACCAGAATTGGGGCTGTTGTGTGTGTTATCCTGGGGAAAGGGGTACACAGAATCAGTGGCTTTTGAAATAAGGAAGACCATATCACTGTCTCTTTGGAAAAGAGGACAGAATCCTACTGGGTATATTTTTGTATGGCCACATTTCTTTAACCCTTGTCTGGATATGTGAATTCATCATTGAGGAAAATAGGCATATTCCTTGTCTCTTTGAAAAGAGGGCTGAATTGTGAGTAAAGAGGCCTGAATATATGATGTTTAAAAATGATTTAAAATAATTTTGGAACTGAGAATTTAAGACCTTCAAGCAACATCTAAAATAATGCTTACATTTACAAAACTGACTTTTCAGAGTTGGACTTTATTACACACACATTTTACATTTCTGCATAGTGGGGTTAAATACAGAGTTAAGTTCAGCAATAAGTAAGAAATGTTATGATATTAATAGTTTAATAAAAAATATTATTTTGAATTTACAATTATTTGGTGAATTTTCCATTCCTGTTCCTGTGTTAGAGTTAACAAAGTCCCTTTAGTCCCAAAAATAATTAAAGGGATTTGTTAGTTTGTACAAAACAAACTGCCTATGCAATACTGAGAGAATTTTTTTTAAATCAATAAAGTGCACAAGTATTACATAGGTTCAAGGACATGGTGCAGTCTCCAATGTTTCGCTGCCTTCCCCCCACACTTGTTCTTCTTTTCCTGGGGTGAGGGCAGGGGGGTGGGGGAGTCCATTCCAATTAGGCTAAGTTGAAGTGAATGTAAGAGACCTGGAGGATGGGCGCTGAGCTCCGACAGACCCTGTGTTTTCTTTTTCTTTTTTAATTTGTTATTTGTCCCGTAGTGGTCTTTTTTTATATTTAATAAGTGTTTTTGCCTTTTCATATAACCATATAACCATAACCATATAACCACTTACAGCACAGAACAGGCCAGTTCGGCCCTACTAGTCCATGCCGTAGCAAATCCCCACCCTCCTAGTCCCACTGACCAACACCCGGTCCATACCCCTCTAGTCCCCTCCTATCCATGTAACGATCCAGTCTTTCCTTAAATGTAACCAATGATCCCACCTCGACCACGTCTGCCAGAAGCTCATTCCACATCCCCACCACCCTCTGCGTAAAGAAATTTCCCCTCATGTTCCCCTTATAATTTTCCCCCTTCAATCTTAAACCATGTCTCTAGTTTGAATCTCCCCCTTTCTTAATTGAAAAAGCCTATCCACATTTACTCTGTCTGTCCCTTTTAAAATCTTAAACACCTCTATCAAGTCCCCTCTCAATCTTCTACGCTCCAGAGAAAAAAGCCCCAGTCTGCACAACCTTTCCCTGTAACTCAGACCCTGAAATCCTGTCAACATGTAAGTTTCTTTATTTAAATGGTTATTTGTTTTCTGTTGTCGGGGGAAGGGGGATAAAACCAGACTCAGCAGAAGAAATTTAAATATAATTGATCAACATGAGTGTTGTACTGTGAATAATTGGAACTGTCTTGAGTTTTGAAAAATTTTAAATAAAATATTCAAAAAAAGTGTTCAAGTAAGAGTCCTTAAATTAGTTCCTAATTGAATTTGTTGTTTAGGAGTCTGATGGTGGAGGGGTCCTGAACCTGGTGTTGTGAGTCTTAGAACCATAGAAGTTCACAGCACAGAAACAGGCCTATTCAGCCCTTCTAGTCTGTGCTGAACCATTTTTTTGCCTAGTCCCACTGACCTGCACTCAGTCCATAGCCCTCCATACTGCTCCCATTCATCTACCTGTTCAAATTCCTCTTAAATGTAAAATTGAGCCCACATTCACCACTTCAGCTGGAAGCTCTTTCCACACCCCCAATACTCTCTGTGTTAAGAAGTTCCCCCCTCGTGTTCCCCCTAAACTTTTCTCCTTTCATTATTAACCCATGTCCTCTGGTATGTATCTCACTTATCCTCAATGGAAAAAAGCCCATCTATATTTACTGTGTCTACCCCCCTCATTATTTTAAATACCTCTATCAAACCTGTTTAACTTTTTCCTGTAACTCAGTTCCTGAAATCTGGGCAACATCCTAGAAAATCTTCTCTGTATTCTTTCCATCTTATTGATATTCTTCCTGTAATTAGGTGACCACAACTGCACACAATACTCCAAATTGAGTACTCCTGTACTCAATACTTTGATTTATCAAGGCCAATATGCCAAAAGCTCTATTTACAACCCAATCCACCTGTGACACCACTTTCAGGGGATTATGTATCTGTATTCCCAGATCCCTCTGTTCTACCACACATCTCAGTGCCCTACCATTTACCATGTAGATCCTTTCTTGGTTTGTCCTTCCAAAATACAACACCCCACACTTGTCTGCATTAAATTCCATCTGCCATTTTTCAACCCATTTTTTACAGGTGGTCCAGATGCCTCTGCAAGCTTTGAAAACCTTCTTCACTATCCATAACATCTCCAATCTTAGTGTCATCTGCAAACTTGCTAATCCCATCCAGATCAATAATATAGATGATAAACAACATTGGTCCCAGCATTGATCCCTCTGGCTTTTCCTGTCCAGCCACTGTCCAATCCAGTTCATTACTTCATCATGAATACCTAGCATATGAACCTTCCTGACTAACCTCCCATGTGGGACCTTGTCAAAGGCCTTACTAAAGTCCATGTAGACAACATCTACAGCCTTTACTTCATCAACCTTCCTGGTAACCTCCTAAAAAAATTCTATAAGATTGGTTAAACATGACCTACCACACACAAAGCCATGTTGATTATCCCTAATCAGTCCACGGCTATCCAAATCATTGTATAACCGTGTGCCATCCATGTGCCTGTCTAAAAGTCTTGTGGCAACTATACCTCTTTCCTAATGGCAACAGCAAGAACCAAGCGTGTACTGGGTGTGCTGTGCATCCCTGATGATCGCTGCTGCTCTCTGACAGAAGTGTTCCCTGTAGATGATCTTGATAGTGTGGAGGGTTTTTGCCAGTGATGTCCTGGGCTGTGTCCACTACCTTTTGCAGGGCTTTCCACTCAGGATTATTGATGTCCCCATACCAGATCATGATGTAGCTTTCCACCACACATCTGCAGAAATATGCCACGGTTTCAACTCCTGAGGAAGTGGAGGTGCTGACATGCTTTCATCACAATCCCATTTGTGTGTTGGGTCCAGGAAAGATCCTCTGAGATGGTGACTCCCAAGAACTTAAATGTGCTCACCCTCTCCACTTCTGATCCCCCAATGACCACTGGTTTGTATACCTCTGGCTTTCCCTTCCTGAAGTTAACAATCAGCTCCTTAGTTTTGGTGACATTGAGTGCAAGGTTGTTAGTGGTGCACCATTCAGTCAAGTTTTCATTCTCCCTCCTGTATGCTAACTCATCACCTTTCTTTATACAACCCACAACCATGGTATCATTTGGCAAATTTGTAGGTAGTGTCATTATCAACCTGAACCACACAGCCATAGGTGTAACGTGAGTAGAGCAGGGGGCTAAGAACATAGCCATGTGTTGCTCTGGTACTGATGTAGATTGTGGAAGAGATGTTTTTACTGATTGTGGTCTGGAGGTGAGGAAATCCATGATCTAATTACATAGGGGGGTGTTAATTCCCAGGTCTTGGAGTTTGCTGATCAGTTTTGAGGGAATGATAGTGTTAAATGCCAAACTGTAGTTGATAAGGAGCATCCTGATGAATGCATCTTTGCTGTCCAGTTGTCCCAGGGCTTTATGTAGAGACAGTGAGCTGGCATCTGCTGTAGACCTGTTGCTATGATAGGTGAACTGGAACGTATGCATGTCACCGCTCAGACAGGCTTCAACACCAGCCATGCAAGTTCTACTGGTCAATACTCATTAAGGCAGGTTACTAAACACTTCGTGAGCCCTGGTACGATAGTTGCCTGTTGCAACAGGTGGGTACCACGCCTGCTGGAGTAAGAATGAAGATATCCGTGCATACATTGATAAGTTGGTCAGTAAAGATTTTTAATACTCGGCCAGTTACTCCATTTGGGCTGGATGCTTTCCTCGGATTCACTCTCCTGAAGGCAGCACACGCATCATCCCCTGGTATGTACAGGATATGATCATGAGGGGACATGGGGGTGCAGAGGGGGGTTATTCGCTGCTACTGTTGTCAAATTGGGCATAGAAGGCATTGAGTTCCTCTGGGAGCAAAGCTTTGTTATTTGATTAAGTGAACTTTAAACAATGAAAGACTAAAATACTGGTGTTTTTTTCAAATTACCCTACATTTTGGACTGACTTTTGTCCTTTAAACAGTGTATTCTTATTACAGGGCATTGTACGAGTGGGTCTCAGTCAACTGGAAAATTCGCATTCAAGGAATCCGTGATCCCTGTAGGTGTCGGATAATGGAAATTTTACATAGGTTTTATCACAGGTCATTCTTTCATTGCACAATGCAGTGCAGTCTAGTATCTCTACTTACTAATAGTCAGCCTGAATCCAACGGTAAGAATGAAAACAACCAGGTTTAACACAAGTAGATTTAATAGAAGAATGCTATTGGGCATGTGAAGGGGGAGACTAATATAATGAACATGGTAATGAAACAATACCAATGCCTGCATCAAAGAAATGGCTTTTAGAAAGAATTAGCAAATAACACCACTAATCACTTCAAAATATAATATTTAAGGCAAAACATAAACTTAATACACATGTATACTTTATAAGGCCTCTATACTTCACTTCAGAGAGATATTTTAATTATGGTCTCCTCTGCTTCCCATGCCACACAAATTTATATCTAAATTTAACTCAATCCACCCTCTCATGTGTTTGACTAAACAATCTGCTTCAGAAATTGATGTAATGAGAATGAGAAGGAAAAATTTACAAATGGAAAGTTGGACTACTGTTGTGCATTGACAAGTTCCAAAACCTCTGCAATTGGTGACTTCCCAGAAAAGGTTATCGTTTATCCCTTGAAACAAGTCATCTTTGGAAAAGCTCAGCATAAATACAGAGATGCTGTGAAAGGTTCTAAGTTAGACCTTACTAGTTGTTGATATTACGAGCTACTATATCCATCAAGCAAAGAAATAACCTATCTTCTCTGAAGACAATGGTGATACTTCGAACAGAAACTCTCAGTCTCAATTTCCATGTTTGAGTTGGATATTCTGATCAATTTTGAGTACACCTCCTTGTCAGATTTTAGAATATAGAATATTACAGCACAGTGCAGGCCCTTCAGACCATGATGTTGTGCCGACCTATATATTAAAAAAAACCCCAAAACCCTCCCTACCTTATAACCCATCATTTTTCTTTCATCCATGTGCCTGTCTAAGAGTTTCTTAAATCCCCCTATTCTTCCAACCTCCACCATCACCCCTGGCAATAGAGTCCAGGCACGTACAACACTCTGAGTTTAAAAAAAAACACCCCTGATGTCTCCCCTAAACTTTATTCCCTTAACTTTTGCCTGATTGTAAAGAAGATATTGCTTTTTACAGTTCTTCTTTACAAATTGGAGCCTCCAAGCTTTGTTGGTTTTCCTGAGATATCTTCGGTATATCCAAATTATCTAAGAAATCATTCATCACATCATATTCAATATGAAATTCAGAAGAGTTAAGTTTAAACTAAAAATATTTTGAGTGATCAATGGTTGTTGTCCCATCAGGGAGACATATCCTCTTAATTTATTTTTTTTTAAATTAAAATACCTTTCAATTGTTTGGCTAGCAAATTACCAGATTTCTCTCCATGGATGTAAAATTGTCTTTTAGTTCTCAATATCTGTTGTTCAATTGGACGAGTGGAAAGTAGATCAAATTTAGTTTTGAGGTCCTGCTGATCTTCCACATTGTTAAGTATCTTACCATTAACCTTGTCTGCCAAAATACATCACCTCACACCTATCCAGATTGAGCTCCTTCTGCCCAACTCTGAATCCTATCTTTATCCTTTTGTAACCTACAACAGCCTTCAACACTATCCAGAACACCTCCAACTTTTGTATCATTCCCACACTTACTGAATCATTCCTGCACATGTTTGCCCAGGCTATTTATTAAAATGACAAAGAGCAGGAGGGTGCTCCACAGAATTCCACTAGTCACTGACCTCCAGCTGGAATACTTTCCGTCCCCTTCTAAACTCCACTTTCTGCAGGCAAGCCAATTCTGAATCCACACAGCCAAGGTTCCATGGAACCCATGCCCAGTGACTTTCTGAATGAGTTTCCCATGGGGTACCTTGGCAAATACTTTACTAAAATCCTTATACACCATATCTAGTGCCCTACCTTCATCAATTTCTTTTGTTCCTCAAAGAATTCAATTAAGCTTGTGATTTTTGAATCACTGTATTTTCTTATTCTATCCCTGTAGCAAACATCCACAGTACATTATGACTCAGGAGACAAGTTGCCAATTCACCTTTGTTGGAAATTGCTTGTGCAATTTGGGGTAGCCTGGTTAGTGTAGTGATTAGCACTGGCGACACGAGTTCCAATCCAGCTCTCTCTCCAAAGAGTTTGTACTTTCAACCAATGTCTGCGTGGGCTTCTTTCTGGTGCCCCAATTTCCTCCCACCCTTCAAAACATTTAGGTTGAAGGTTAATTGGATTATTTGGGCAAATCAGGCAAATGGACCAGAAGGATCTGTTACCATTCTGTATGTCTAAATTTAAATGATTCTGGTCAATTACTGGCTCATTTCCACTCACTCATTGGTATGGGCCATATCTGAAAAAAATCCCTCACAACATCTCACACACAGGATGATCCAGAAAGATAAGCCAAATTGGCTAATTGGATCCAAAACTGGGGTCATGATGGGAGGCAGAGGGCTGTGGTGGAACGATGCTTTTCTGAATTTAAGTCCGTGACTAGTGGTGAATCACAGGGATTGATGCTGAGATCTTTGAGGTTTGTGATATACATTTAACAACTTGGATGTGAATGATGGAGGTACAATTAGGGTTGTAGATGACATGCACAATTTAATAGTGTGCGGATCATAAAGAAGGTTATCTATGGTTAAAGAAGGATATCGATCAGAAGGAAAATTGGTTGGAGCATTGGCCAAAGGAATTTAATCCTGACATTTTGGTAAGTCAAATAGCACATCGCTAAAGATTGCTGAGGAACAAAGGGACCAAAGAGCCCAACACCATCTTTCTATGAAAGTGACAACACCGATAGATAGGATGGTAACAAAATGCATATGGCATGCTTGCCTTCATAGATCAGGGAAGGATGTACAGTAATTGTGCTGGAGAAGATACAGAGAAGATTTACTGGGATGTCCACTGAATCTGAGGACTTTAGTTATGGGGAGAAATTAGTACATTGCGCTTGTTTTCCCTGAAACAAAGGAGGCGGAAGGGTGATGGATGTGTTCAAGATTATGAGAAACATAGATAGGATCAAGCCAAACTATTTTATTCACTTTGGGGATATCAAAAACAAGAGGTGAGAGGAATGAGTTTTAAAGAGGATTTTAGAGTTTTTTTTTAAAACACAAATAGTAGTTGATATCTGGAATGAACTGCAGAGGATAGATTGGAATCAGATACAATTAATATGTTTAAAGAGACATTTAGACAGGTATTTAAATAGGCATAGCATATAAGGACATGAATGGATAGATTAATAGAGTTGACCATAGAGATCTCAGAGGTGTGAGGCAAAGGCCCTATTTCTGTACTGGACAACTCTATAACTACATGACTATGACACTAGGCCTCTCAGTTCAAGTGCCATTAGCAAATGAATAATAAATGTGACATCTACATCCCACAAGTGAATTAAAAAACAATGATTCTTAAGAGATGGTGGAAGACCTCAAGACACAAGGTAGTGGCCTCCTGAAATAATAATCACAGAACTATTAAAAACATAGAATTGCTCATGCACCAACAATTCCAAGATACTGGTTGGAAAATATAGGACTCATCTGATGGTTTTTTGGCAGTCAGTTTGGTAAAATAAAACACATTCAAGTATGACTGGAATACAACTTTGTGTAAAGAATAAAGTATGGGAACATCAACATTTTTTGTCCATTGAAAGAGCACTAATTTAATCAATATAAATTTATATTCCAAGAAATGAAGTCAGGATTGTCAAGGCAAGTTGAGTGGATTTAAAGGGATACAGAGCTTAGACATCATGTGAAAGCCCTCTCTCTTCCACCTTTTGCCAAGCGACGATAGCTTTGATCCAATCTGCGACTATTACAGTACAACTCCAATTATCTGAAATGGTCGGGGCTGGGCCCATTTTGGATAAATGCTCTTATTGGAGAACCAGTCATTTTTTAAAAACAGCCCAGGAACAACAGCAAATCACTTGTAGAAGTGTTTAAACAACAAAAAATAATGAGGTAAGGCTTTTTAAGCATTAAATTAATGTTTAACTCTCACCAAAAAAAAAATGCCGGACATCACCAATCACCGACACTTCCCCACCAAGGCTCTGCTCGTGCTGGGAGACCGAGGGTCCCACTCCCACCCTAGAACTTGAGGTCTGCACTGCCACTGGAAGCCCGAGGTCCGCTGCTGCCGCTGCCGGGAGCATGAAATCCGCTGCTGCCACAACCAAGAGCCCGAGGTCCACTGCTGCTGCCACCAGGACCCTGAGGTCCGTGGTCAGTTCAGCTCCCAAAAAACTTTGGAAAACTGAGGATTTTGGAGAATCCGATTTTGGATCATCTGAGTTGTACTGTATTTTCTGGCCAGTAATGATCTCACAATTTATCAATATATCATAGTATAGTGAAAGAGGGGACTCCAAGCAACCACCCCTCATTTCCTACAATATTACATCATAAAGTATTAACCATAACAATCAGAGTGAAAGTTTACTCATAAATGATATTCTATCCATGGAAACTTGACATGCAGGATAGTTTGGACAGAGGAGATGAAGTACTATATCCATGATGCCCTTTCAAGGTCACAGGTGTTTCTCAGCTGCTGGGTAAAGAGAAGTACAAAAGCATAAAGAGGTACAATTCTGTGGTTTCACTCGCACCAATATTCTAGTATGAGTGCTAGGCAGCATGGTTGGTATAGTACCGGGGTTTGAATCCCGTGTTGGCGGTAAGGAGTTTGTACATTCTCCCCATGTCTGTGTCGGTTTTCTCCAGGGGCTTCAGTTTCCTCCCACTATTCAAAACGTATCAGGGGTGTAGGTTAATGGGGTATAAACTGGATGGCACAGACTCATGGGCTGAAATGGCATGTTACCAAGCTGCATGTCTAATTTAAAAAATTTAGACTGAGCAATCAGCTGCTACTCACAGGTTACAGAATTTTAACAGGCTAGGGGCTCACTTGTACCTTTAAAATTGAGTAATGGAGAGTAGCAAATCAGCTCACCCTGTCTTTAACATGAACAGCACACAATGAGCTTTTCAACGCAACTTCTCTACCTTGACCAAGTTGCTGTTCGGGTCTTGTCCCATGTGCCTGCAGTTGATCCATAACTTAAGCTCTTCCTGTCCATGCATGTCCAACTGTCTTTTGAATGTCATAATTTTTCTCATCCTATGTGCCTGCAATTGATCCATAACTTAACCTCTTCCTGTCCATGCATGTCCAACTGTCTTTTGAATGTCATAATTTTTCTCATCCCATGTGCCTGCAATTGATCCATAACTTAAGCTCTTCCTGTCCATGCATGTCCAACTGTCTTTTGAATGTCATAATTTTTCTCATCCCATGTGCCTGCAATTGATCCATAACTTAAGCTCTTCCTGTCCATGCATGTCCAACTGTCTTTTTGAATGTCATAATTTTTCTCATCCTATGTGCCTGCAATTGATCCATAACTTAACCTCTTCCTGTCCATGCATGTCCAACTGTCTTTTGAATGTCATAATTTTTCTCATCCTATGTGCCTGCAATTGATCCATAACTTAACCTCTTCCTGTCCATGCATGTCCAACTGTCTTTTGAATGTCATAATTTTTCTCATCCCATGTGCCTGCAATTGATCCATAACTTAAGCTCTTCCTGTCCATGCATGTCCAACTGTCTTTTTGAATGTCATAATTTTTCTCATCCCATGTGCCTGCAATTGATCCATAACTTAACCTCTTCCTGTCCATGCATGTCCAACTGTCTTTTGAATGTCATAATTTTTCTCATCCCATGTGCCTGCAATTGATCCATAACTTAACCTCTTCCTGTCCATGCATGTCCAACTGTCTTTTGAATGTCATAATTTTTCTCATCCCATGTGCCTGCAATTGATCCATAACTTAAGCTCTTCCTGTCCATGCATGTCCAACTGTCTTTTGAATGTCATAATTTTAACCACTGGGACAGTTTTTTTTCTGGTAGGTCACTTCAGATTTGAACTACCCTCTTTCATCTCTGCCCTCTCAATTTAAACCTATGCCTTAAAGTTCTAAAATTGTCGACTCTTAGAAATAGACTGTGAGCATGCACTTGTTCATGTTCCTCGTGATTTTATAAACCTCCATAAGCCCCCTAAACTCCATAGAATCAAGACCCAGCCTTTCCAATCTATCCCTTTATCTCAAACTCTCCAGTCCTGGCCGCATCCTTGTTGAATTGCCTCTGCACCTATCTAATTTACTGATATTATTCCTACAACGGGGTGACCATTGTACTCCAAGCATGGTCTTACCATTGCCTTGAGCAGCTGTATCATAAGGTCCTAACATTTGTACTCAATACCCATCCCAATGAAGGTAAGCATGCCAAACATTTTCTTCACCGTCCTGTCCACTGTATACACTTTGCCCCTAGGTCCCTCTCTTCAAAATCTCACTCCAGGGCTCTCCCATTCATTGTGCAAGTCCTGCCCTAGTCTAACTTACCAAGTTCAACTTGTCAGAGTTAAATTCCACTTGCCCCCACTCCTTTTTTTTTTTAAATATTTTATTTAAAGTTTTTAAACATTACATGAATTCAAATATATTTCATAATTCAAATATAATAACGTGTTAAGTATCAGATACATGATGATATAATACCCCAACACCCCCTGCCCCCCTAACCCCTACAATCCCGAAGATGAAGAAAGAAAATACAAAATAAAGAGTTAGAAAATAAAGAAAAAAGAAAAGGAGAGAAAAAGAGAAGGAGAAAATTAGAATAAAAAGAGAAATAAAAAGAAATGGAGTGTTCAAAGTCTTAGAATCCATCTAATCTAAACATCATACTCATTTCATCGTTAATAGGGTTCCACGCAGGTATTAGAGGGTAAGAAGAACACTTAGAAATCTAAAAGAATTAAAAATTCAATCCTCTTTTCTTGTAGATATGGGCACAAAATTTGTAAAAATAGATTTTTTTTCCTTTTTCTCAAGGGGAAAATTACTGCATTCTAATTTCTGCATTCCATCGTTCCAAACTTAAATATACATTTGCCACTCCTTGACCCACCTACCCAACTGATGTAGACCCTGATGCAAATGTAAGTATTCTTCTTCATTGTCCTCTTTGATAATATTTTTGTTGTCAATTAGATTGTACAATGTACATGCTGTATACACATAAATTATTTCTTGCTCATGTCCTCTTATTTTTTGGTGTCATCTGCAAATTTACCATTCAAATTCTAAATCTAGGTAGATTTATCAGAACCATATCCACAACAAGACATTCTGAGTAGCCCATATAAGGGAGTTCATTGTTCTTAGAAATGAGCTGATGTTTCTATCTGATACCCTGATCCACTCAAGGAATCTCTTTTTTTTCAGTCTTCTCAAAGATCAGAATGCCTGAACTCATTCACCTTCTGATGCCTAATGAAATGGAGGAGGAACTTTTGATGTCGGGATCCCCTTTCCAAAGAAGGCCAAGAGGTTCTGCTCCTCAAGAAATAAATCTTTGACACAGAGCAGGCCCAAAACCAACAGAATTTCAGGACTTCTGTGGCATTCGGCAATACTGCCTGTGGAGCTGAGTGGAGACTATTTGATTTTCCAAGAAATGGCAGCACCATTGCACAAACTTCCTGCTGTAATAAATCCTTTAACTTAATGTCAGAAGTTCTTAGCCAATTTGCTAGTAAAAATATTAAAGTGTAATCCTGTATAATAGAGGTCTCATGCAAATTTGCATTATTCCACAATAATCAGGATTCTTCGGGTTTACAAATAATCTTCCTCACAAACAAAAGAAGTTCTAATTTGCAGCATTATATTCAGCCTGCATTAAAGCATACCTAAAGGCCTTGAAGTGAATACAGTACTTCATTATATAGAATATTATATTTCCTGAAATTGTTTTCTACTCACTATGAACAATCATATTACAAATAAATATGAACCTTAATAATCTGCTCTGCACACACTCCTGCCACCATGATTCTCAGTTGTACTAGTCAGTTCAATATTTTTTCTTAACTATTAAGATACAACTGCAAGCTCTGGGAAGCTGGCAGGTACTTCTTGAGGTTAGAGTCTAAATTCTATCCTATTTTATATAATCATGAAAACAGAACATGCAAATTGTAATTATTTAGAATTGCTTCAGGAGCCAAATTTAGTCTGCGCTTGTTTACTGCAAGTAGAAACCATTACCTTAAAAGGGATGAATCAACTTAGCCACAATTATATTTTGGTAGCAGAATAACAAAATTTAACACTCCTGTCATTGTAAAAAGAGGGATTATTCAACTAAACCATGAGTCATACCAAAAGAGATCCATCTCACATTTGCAGGAGGACAGGATTTGTTTCTCAGTAAAGTCATCCTTCCTGCACCTTTATGGAACATACAAGGTAAAACTAACACTAATTCACTGCACACTTCAAGAAAATACAGGGAGATAATATTTCTTGCAGAATCAAGAAATTATTAAGCGCACTATGACATTTAAAAGAGTATGACTGCATTTGCCACAAACAATATTTTTCCGTCAGATTATTAAATACATCTTAGAAAAGAAGTTAAACTTACTCTACGAAAGAAAAAATATGCCTGAGAAAATGCTCAGAGTGGTGTACCAGCTGTTTCCCTTGATAAAATATGGCAGGCTGTTCATGGATATAATTAATTGGTTTGCAAAGGCAAAGTTTCTGCACTGAAATGGTTTTTCCAGCAGTGTTATTTTATGGAGAGCTCTTAATGATGGCTAATGATGCTGACTGGAAGCCAGAAAAGGATTCTTAACTGTGAAACTACTGGTGTGCTTGGAGTATTAACTCTCCAAATAGATGTAGCTCTGCAAATCGTCACAAAGTGAAACATTCAGTGGCAGTGCAGGAATTAAAAAAAACCTTCACCTGATATTTTATTACTTCTACGTGGCAATTGTCTGTTATGACCTCCTGCAGAAGCCCGGTCTTTGCTTCTCTAACCATAAATGCTGTGTCTGCAGTATGCTACCATTCACTTGTGTAGTGTCTCAGGACCTGAGTGCATGGCCTATCTCCTGCAAGGGTACTGCTTCCACCTTAGAGCAACCAAAGCAGAGGACAATTGACCCGTTGCTGGATGGCTTCTTGTTCAAATTAAGCCACTCAATGAAGCAAAAAATCACAAATTTGGCCAAAGAATTGCAGATTTGAATAAGTTCAAGTAAAATGTTGGTTCTCTTTATTATTAAAAGGACCCCAAAAATTGCAGAAGGTTCTCTCCAGCAGAAAATACAGAATAAAAAAAAATTATTACAATAGGACACAGAACAGGACAGCACAGAAACAAGCCTTTCAGCCCATATAGTCTATATTGCAATACTTATTCCGTCTAGTCCTATCACCTGTACCCAGACTATAGACCTCCATACATCTTCAATCCATGTATCTTTTCCCACATATTCCACAGAAATAGACTTTTCAATAGATTTATGTTGTCAATATTGTAATTAGCATTCACGCTACATGGGCATAGAGAAAAATGACACACACACTCAAAGCCTTGAAGTTGAGACTGGTTTATTGCACTGGCTGTCATATTTATATGAGCCCCAGGCACTGATGTCAGGGCCCCACGTCATCAGAGCGCCGACCTGGGATTGGCCAGCTTTCCCGCCACAGTTCCCATCTTCCCGTCAAGTGGGAGGTCACCTGGGACGATAGTCGGTGTCACCATCCCCCCCCCCCCACCCCAGGTCCACATGGTCGCCGCATTCATCGGCCATTTTGTGGGTCGGTCTGTGTCTCCATGTGCGGGCTGTTGCACAACACTGTCCCCACCCCCCCAGAACTGGTGAACGGGCTGTTGTCCGTTGACTTGGGCGGTCTGCCCTTGCATCGCAGGGGAGGAGTGGAGACCAGCTGGTCACAGTCCAGTTATGCCGGTTTCAGTGGTCAATTATAAAGGTCTCCTCCTTACTGCCTATGTCGTGGAAGAAAGCGGAGTCATTGTCCCTGATGAGCCTGTGGGGCCCCTCTTAGGGTCATTGTAGGGGTGGCCTGTTTATGCCCCCTCGCATCTTTCTTTGGCTTGGCTTCGCGGACGAAGATTTATGGAGGGGGTAAAAAGTCCACGTCAGCTGCAGGCTCGTTTGTGGCTGACCAGTCCGATGCGGGACAGGCAGACATGATTGCAGCGGTTGCAAGGGAAAATTGGTTGGTTGGGGTTGGGTGTTGGGTTTTTCCTCCTTTGCCTTTTGTCAGTGAGGTGGGCTCTGCGGTCTTCTTCAAAGGAGGCTGCTGCCCGCCAAACTGTGAGGCGCCAAGATGCACGGTTTGAGGCGTTATCAGCCCACTGGCGGTGGTCAATGTGGCAGGCACCAAGAGATTTCTTTAGGCAGTCCTTGTACCTTTTCTTTGGTGCACCTCTGTCACGGTGGCCAGTGGAGAGCTCGCCATATAATACGATCTTGGGAAGGCGATGGTCATCCATTCTGGAGACGTGACCCATCCAGCGCAGCTGGATCTTCAGCAGCGTGGACTCGATGCTGTCGACCTCTGCCATCTCGAGTACCTCGACGTTAGGGGTGTGAGCGCTCCAATGGATGTTGAGGATGGAGCGGAGACAACGCTGGTGGAAGCGTTCTAGGAGCCGTAGGTGGTGCCGGTAGAGGACCCATGATTCGGAGCCGAACAGGAGTGTGGGTATGACAACGGCTCTGTATACGCTTATCTTTGTGAGGTTTTTCAGTTGGTTGTTTTTCCAGACTCTTTTGTGTAGTCTTCCAAAGGCGCTATTTGCCTTGGCGAGTCCCCTCGCATAGACACATACTAACAAGCCTTTAAGTCCCTGGGGATGTTGTGTTTAGGTTGGCCGTGTAGTGGGGGTTGTTGTGGGACCATGGACCCCAGTTTTCATTGCATGTTTTCAAGGGAAGCCGCGGGGTCTTCCGGGCATTTGTCGTGGGCCAGTAACTCCCCCAGAATGATTAAGGATGCGCTGTAGACCATCTCTGCACTGAGGCAATGAAGTCTTCCTTTGGCCACCCAGTTGGGACCCTTGAGCTGTGTCAACGAGTGCCCTGGAGCAAGTTTCTGTGGTGATATCGGCCAGCGGGAGAGCCTCAGGACACCTCATGGAGTGGTTGATCATGGTGAGCAGGTATCTCAGCCCACGGGAAAATGGTAGTGGCCCCACTATATCAAAATGTACATGGCTGAACCTGCACCGCACTGGTTCAAGAGTCTGTGCGGGCGCCTTTGTGTAAGTCTGCACTTTTGAGGACTGGCAGTTTGTGTAGGTCTTGACCCATTGGCTATGCCTAACAAATCAGCTAGCCACCATCTTGACCATTTTGCTCAGATTGCAGGATGTGCCAGGTTGCGTATGGCATCAAAACCCTGGTGCTTCCATACGGCCAGGCCAATGGGGCAAGGGCTGCCGGTGGAGATGTTGCACAGAAGTGTCAGATTACTAGGGCTGACGGGGTTGTCTTTCATCCAAAGACCGGAGAAAGCTGTCCTGTACGCGGGGATCTCAGGGTCCTGCTGCTGCGCTTTCGCAAGGACCATGTAGTCGACCCCTTGGGATAGGGTGTGTACTGACTTGATAGTGGGCATAACAGAGTGTAGGACAAATGTCTTAGTTGGCGGGCTGACCATGGGTGTGCTACCTTATGTAAGGCAAAGATTAGCAGCTTGTGATCAGTGAAGACCTTGAATTGCCGACCCTCCAAAAAGTAACAGAAAAGTCTTACCACCAGATACAACACCAATAGCTCTCAGTCAAAAGCGCTGTATTTGAGCTCTGGGGGGCAGAGGTGCCTGTTGATAAAGGCCAGGGGTTGCCACTGGCCTTCAATGAGCTGTTTCAGTGCACCTCCTACTGCTGTACTGAAGGTGTCAGCTGTCAGAGCGGTGGTGCCTCTGGTCTGTGGTGTACCAGGAGGGTGGCGTTGGCTAGCAATTATTTGGCGTTCTAGAATGCCCATCTTCCCAGGTAATGTCCTTTGACTTGCCTGCTACTAGCGCAAAGAAGGGGAACATGATGTGGGCCACTACCAGTATGAATCTGTGGTAAAATTTTGTTTATTCTGTGCCCCAGGAAGTCAATAGTGTCCAAGCTGAATTGGCACTTCGTGGGTTTAATTGTCAGCCCAAACTCACACAACCAGGTGCACAGTTGTCTCAGGCATGGTCTTTGCGGCTGTGGCTAGCAACAAGGATATTGTCCAAGTAGATGAATGCAAACGAGAGGTCCTGGCCCACTGTGTCCATCAGCCTCTGAAAAGTTTGAGCCAAAGGGCATGTGGAGGAATATGAATAAACTAAAGGGGCTTATAATTGCGGTCTTGGGGACATTCTGAGGGGTGAATTGGGATTTGGTGGTACGCCTGGATGAGGTTCGCCTTGAAAAACATCTGTGCCCCATGCAGTTTACTGGCAAAGTCTTGGATGTGGGGCATGGGATATCTGTCAGATGTGATGGTCTCGTTGAGGTGGCGGTAATCACTACATGGTCTCAACTCCCCCTGCTGTTTTTGGCACCAGGTGGAGGGGGTAGGCCCAGGGACCATCCGCACAATCCCTTTGCTAGGCTGAGCTTTTCAGGAGGGAGATAGTGAGCCCTGGTGTGGAGCGGGGGGCCCTCGATCAAAATGTGGCGCTTTACCCCGTGCTTTGGCTCGGCCGCGGAGAACTGTGGTGCCACGGTTGAGGGGAACTCTGCCAAGATGCAGGCAAATTCGTTATCTGAAAGCGTTATAGAGTCAAGGTGGGGGTGGGTAGTTTGTCTTCCCCCAGAGGAAGAGTCTGAAAAGTTCTGGCATGCACCAAGCGCCGTCCCTTGAGGTCAACAAGTAGGCAGTGGGGAAGAAGGAAGTCAGCCCCCAGGAGTGGTTGCACCACTGCCACGAGGGTAATGGTCCATGTAAATCAACTGTTGCCGAACTGAAGGTAGATGGAGGAGCTGTTGGCTGCCCTCAGTACTGGGCCCTGCTTGCTGTTGTGGGTGTCGAGGCCTGCGCGGAGACCAGAACACTTATCTTGATGCTGGTGTCGACCAGGAAACACCTGCCCGACAAGGAGTCCCAAACATAGAGGAGGATTTCACGTGGGCCAACGGCCGCAGCCATCAATGACAATTGGCCAGGGCATTTCCCGGAAACCTGCAGGGTGGGCGGCATCAATGGGCCTCCGCACCTCATCGCCGATGATAGTAGGAGAATTGTCCTGGGTAGAAACTTTCCTCTCTGCTGGTCTTGGTCTTGCAGTCGGCTGTTCATGGGGCTTGCTAAAGTGGTCTATGATGCCACTTCGCTCTTCAGAGCATGTCCGCCCAGGCCACAACCCTCTAAGGGTCGCTGAAGTCCTCGACTGTGAGCAAGAGTTGGATATTCTCGGGCTGCTGCTCCAGAACAACCTGCTTTAAGAGAAGGCAAGGCTATGGCCCTCGGTTTAAGTGAGCATCTCGCTCATATTAGGGCAGACGGGGCCATGTTCCCCAATCCGTCCACATGCAGCAATCAGGTGGCGTGCTTGCACTAGAAAAGCCAGAAAGAGTGGGTTAACAGCTCTTTGAGGGCTGCATATTTACCTTGTTCCGGAGGGTGCTCTAGAAAGTCTATGACCCTTGCTGCTGTGTCTTGATCGAGCGCACTCATGACATAGAAGTAGCAGTGTTGGCGGAGGCCATGTGCCAAAGCTGGAACTGAGTCTCGGCCTGCTCGATCCACACGTGTGGCTGCAACACCCAAAACATTGGGAGTCTGAGTTAGACCACGTGGATAGTTGCTGGCTCCACCTGGTCTGTCATCTTCCGGGCATAGAGAAGAACAACACTCACACCAAACCCTTGAAGTTGAGACTGGTTTATTGCACTGGCCGTCGTGTTTATATGGGCCCTGGGCTCTGGCATCAGGGCCCCGCGTCATTGGAGTGCCAGCCTGGAATGCCAGCATTTCCGCCACAGTTCTCGTCTCCCTGCCATGCGGGAGGCCACCTGGGACGATGGCCAGTGTCACTCCCCCAGGTCTGCGTGTCGCCACATTTGTCAGCCATTTTGTGGGACGGTCTGCGTCTCTGTGCCTGGGCCACTACAATAAGACATTTTATTTATATTTGAGGCATACTACATTGCCAACAATCTTTTAAATTTATTCCAAAATTTTGATAAATGTACCAAATGCAGAATTCTAATTTGTGCTAACACAAGTAAACAGTTACAAAGAGAACATAAGAAGGTGGTGTGATTTAAAAAAGATCAAAGATGGGTTAACCCATCAAGTTCACTCAAGCAGTTAGTCAATCCTTTACCTCTTCTATCTGATCATCTGTGGAGAAGAAAGTAAAAGCACGCCTGATCTTCAAAGGAACTCAAACAAAATTCCAGAAAATTACTATTTTCGCTGTTCATTTCTGGTCTGTTGCCTCTGGCAGTTCACGCTCTCTTTAACCTCACTTGGAGAAATGGCGTGATCCATTGCACGAGCAATGGCTTTAGTCTGCACCATAACTGGTTAGGGACTCAAAACTGAGCAGCAATTTTTTTTAACTCTGCTAAATTTTTATGATAGAGAATTGTTTGTATTTGATTTATGTCAAGCATAAAATTGGTCATTCACAAAGGATGCATTATCAATTTATTGACACATTAACAAAACCATTGATTTGTGGCGATGCACAGAGTTGTAGCAGCGAACTGGCCCCCCCCGCTTATCACGCATGTCATGGGACTTCTCTTCCTGTGCAGACTGGAAGAGCGCATGCACGCTTGCGTCAGCATGGCGCAAGCTTTGGAACGTGAGGGGTGGGCCAGACACAGCCTTAAAGGCTCCAGCGTGGAGTTCAAAGTGAAGCATTTGTGTTACTCGAGCTCTCAGTCTGTTGTCTCAGTCTTTTTGCTGCGCTCGCGCATGACCCGCTACAGGTTAATGAATTTTGCATTCTTATCACCTTCATTTCTCAAGGTGGTCATCAGAAGAATTATGTCCATCTTTAATCAGACCCCACAATTTCCATTTGATTGCCACAAGGTCAAAATGGAAATGAAATTAACTAATTCCATTCAACCCACATTTTAAGCAGCCATTTTACCTTCAAAACGCTTATACTTTTTCTTCAATGTGTGCACTTGGTCTTCTTCTGTGTCTGCAATTTTTCAAATTAAGCAATTAAGCCTGATGTGCTGAGTGTTTCCAGCATCTTATATTTTTATTATGAGAAATTAACTCTTTAGGGTATTTTTACTGGGTGGTTAGGTCTAAGCCCCTGTTTACATATTTCTGGAACAATGTAGCAAGAGTTGTTGCCCTCCTCACAAATTTGCATTGTCATGGGCTTTCATTCCTTAATGCTAGACTCCAGCAACATAATCCCACCCCACCTCTCCCATCTAGATCCATTTGTCTATCATTTTTTACCCCTCTTCGATCCACCTTCTCACCCTTCCTCCTCTCTTTCATACACACAGCCTTGTCTTCCCTCTGCTTTCTCAATTCTGAAGCCAAGTTTTGACCTAAAACATCCCCTGTCAATTTCCCTCCATGGATGCGACCTGGCCCGCCAAGTTCCTCCAGCAGTTTGTTTTGTGCTTTAGTTTCCAGCATCTTCAGTCTCTTTTGGCTCCAGCAACACAATATAGGTATTGCCTGACTTGCAACTTATGCGACTTACGTCCATCTGCACATGCAACTGAAAATTTGTTTAAAAATATAAAGAAATAATGTAAAGTTTACATAGATTATGTTGTATTTGACAAACTATAACAGGGATACAGGCCATATAAGAGCCAAAATGTGCGTACTTACGTTGCTAGTCGGCATCACGGGATCCGTGGGCTGGGGCGGCCATCTTGATTCCTGTCTTTGGCTACCACATGCACAGTTCGTATATTAGAATTCAGTTGGCACATGTGCAAGTGTTAAGGGCGCAAATTCAATATCGTTATGGTGCTTAACTCTCGCACATGCCCATCTGAACTTCAATATACGAACACACCATGCATGTGCCAACCGAACACTTGCACATGCGCACAGGAATCAAGATGGCCACCCCCAGCCTACGGACCCCAGGACCCCAACTAACAACACAAGTATGCACATTGGCTCCTTCATGACCTGTATCCCTGTTATAGTTTGTCAAATACAACATAAACCGCATAAATTTTATATTTTTTCCTTATTTTTTTTAAAAACACTATCGCACAATTCCAACATACGTCCATTCCGAGATACGACCAATCCTTTGATCTGATTTACAGACGTAAGTTGTGGAGTACCTGTCGTATGAACACATACCATTGTCAGTCACCATTTTGGTGACAACAAGAACCCCTCACTCAACAGTATGAATGATTGAGGAATGGAAGAAGACATCGTACAGCAAAATAGTTAATAAATATCAATTACAGTCAGCAGTTTGAGATGGAAAACCTCTCACTGGCCTGAAAAATGGGTAATTTACTGAGGACCCAAGTACCCTCTGTTATTATAGGGAACTGTGCAACCTTGCCGGAATAAAGCCTTTCATTCTGGTTATGAACATTCACAAATTTTCAAAGTCTTTGACAGCATTAATAATGAGTTCAGCCTTTAGCTGTGGTGAGGAAATTATCTGGGAAACAAATAAAATGCTGAAACTAGTGTTACGAGCCCAAAGGACCCCAAAACCCAACAGCAATAGACATTCACCAAGACAAGTGGTTTTAAAAACAAAAGTTATTTTTAATCAACTTCAAACATGAAAATAGAATCAAACTTTAACTTATCTCTATACTTATACTAAACTATACTCTATACTAATCCAAATTAACCCCCTTCTAATTCTAAGCGCATGTGTATGTAATGTGTGTGTGTAAATTCAAGAAAAGTTCTTTGGTTCACAGTTCAATCTCACTTCTCCTTCCAAGTTCTCTGGATGCAGGAAATTCTTATACTGTGCACAGAATTTAACACGTATAAAGTTCACCAGGCTTTGGGGCTTGAAAGATAAATGTTTACCACTCAGGAAGGTTCTTGAAGGGTTTGCAGAGAGAGATATTTATTGCTCCAGGATTTTCACAACTGAGGTACCACCACTAGTCACCTCAGGGTCTCACTGATGAAACTTGCCCCATCAGGGTCTTCCAGATGGTAACCTCTTTCTTCAAGCTACCACAGAGTTCTATTCCTTCCTCTATTTTAAGAGAATCATCAGACAGATAGCACTTCCAGCCATCTACTGCTCTTGAACTTGCTTTCATCAGTTTCAAACAGCTTTTCCTAGCTTGTACTTTTCAGTTACTTGTCAGTGTCCAACACACTGTCTGACTGACTGAGCTGTTAACTCAACTCTCTCTCTCTTTTCCAACTGCCACTCCAGTGAAAAGCATGTGACTTGCAAAACCCCCACCTTCTCCAGCAAACAACAGGAGTTCTTTCTTCTGCTCCCATCTGTTGTTAGATCAACAAAACCCAGGATTGACCTTTCTGTGCACTCTGTCAAAACCCTTGAAAATAGCTTCCAACAACCAGAGCATCTCTCCAGTCCATTCATTTCATGACATCAGTTCAATTAACACCTACTTGTGAAATATCCTTAGCATTCTCCAGAGACCTTCAATATTTCTTCAGTCTTTCAAATAAGATCTGTTTTAAAATGTGTGTGTGTATGTATGTAACCTACTCTAAATCTTACAAATTCTCCCAAAATATAATCATTACACTAGAATCAGAAACAAAAAACCAAAATGCTAGATGAACTCAGCCAGTCAGGTAGTGTCCATGGAAAGAAAACCGGTTAACTTTTCCTGTTGGACTAATCAACTTGGAACAAGATTCCTTGCAGAAGGTCATGGTGAGGGACCTATTCCAGGTAAAAGCAGGTGTAACAGCCTGGAAATTAACATTAAATGTGTATGATATAGAACCATAATAAGATAATAGGAGCAGAATTAGTCCATTTGGCTCATTGAGTCTGCACCACCCTTCAAATCCTGGCTGATGGTTTTTTTTTTCCTCTCAACCCTACTCTCCTGCCTTCTCCCTATAACCTTTAACACACATTAATCAAGAACCTATCAGCCTCCACTTTAAGTAATCAATATACCTGTCTGCAGCAATGAATTCTACCACTCTCTGCCTGAAGAAATTTCTCTTCACCTCTGTTCTAAAGGAACATTCCTTTACTCTTAGGCTATGCCTTCTGGTCTCAGATTCCACCACGACTAGAAGCATCTTTTCCATGTCCACTTTCGGCAAATACATCTGCACTATTAGTAATAAGAACAAGCCATACATTGCACTTTCATCTATTGTAACACCATGTCTTGTCTTTATTCTTATATTATCTATATTAAAGCAGTCGTTTTCAAACTGCCCCCCTAAACTCACATTCCCCCTTAGGCAATTCCTGTACCATAGTGTTCTGTGATTAGTAAGGGATTGTTTAAGGCAGGACGTGAGTGGGAAGGGAAGGTTGAGAACCACTGCTCTAGACCCAACATTGGCCCATTTCCTTTGGAGTTATGAAACCGTGCACATAACGAGTCAATTAAGTATGAATAATGCATAGGGATTGCTTAAGGTGGAATGTGAGTTTAGGGGGGCAGTTTGAAAACCACTGCTCTAATGTTTGTCTGCATCATGGTACAAACAACAATAATCTAATCAAGTTTCCTGTCATCTGATTGTACAAGTACAACCAGGCCTTGGTGCAAAACATGCAGACACACAACCAGACATAACATACATATAGACAAACAATACATATGCAGGACAAGTATTTCATCTATAGAAATAAATAAATGTTGTTTTGTACATGTGAGAGTCTCGGATGTTTATTGTGAACAGGTCCTTTGGTCGTTCACCATTCTCACTGCCCGTGGGAAGAAGCTGATCCGCAGACTGGTGGTGCTGGCTCTGAAAGATGCTGTGTGCAGGGTAGAAGGGGCCCACAATGCTTTTGCGCGCCTTTAGACAGTGATCCCAGTGGATCATATCGATTGGGGTGAAGGAGACTCTAGTGATCCTCTTTGCCACTCTTATGGTCCTGTGGATTGACCTCTGATCCATTTCTCTGAAGCAACTGTACTACACTGTGATGCAGCCAGCCAGGATGCTCTCAGCAGAGCAGTTGAAATAATGATAGCCACTTCAGTCTTCTCAGGAAGTGCAGTTGCTGTTGTGCCTTCCTGACAAGTGGGGAGATGCTGAACATCAACGATGGGTCACTAGTTAAGTGGATTCTAAGGAACTTAGTGCTCTCCATGCTCTCTACTACAAAGATGTTGATGTGTAGTGGAGGGTAGTCATTCCTGGTCCTCCTGAAATTCACGATCATCTCCTTTGTTCTGTCCACATTGAGACTCAGGTTGTTACTCTTGCACGATTTCATGAGATTTTCCATCTCATCTCTGTAATGCAACTCATCATTGTTGATGAGGTCAACATCTGTTGTGTCATCTGCAAACTTGATGACACCGTTGGATTTGGATCAGCCAATGCAGTCATGAGTCAGTAGCGTGAACAGGAGCTGGCTGAGGTGCGCCAGTGCTCAGTGCTCGACATTCTGCTACCGACCCAAACAGACTGTGGTCTTTCCGTTAGAAAGTCCAGGATCCAGTTACAGAGAGAGGCGTTGAGTTCCAGTGAGGACAACTTCTCCACTAGCCTCCGTGGAATAATCATATTAAACACCAAGCTGACTTTCGGTTAGGATGTGATATGGAGTAGACATCTCTATCACAGCTCCATACCTTCAATATATTTTTTCTCCTGTCACTTTTTTGAAAACTTTCAAAATAGTGAAAATTGCATATTCTGTATTTGAAATGGATACAAGAGCAGGAAAAGATCAGTAAAAGCAGAAAAAATGGCAAATTGAACAAATCAAAGCATTTATTGATGCAGGATTTAAACCTTTAGAAGATAGGCTTTTGGCACTGGGAAATCAACTTGCACGGGTTTGTCATTCTACAGAAGAACAAGGTGAGCATTTGAGCAGAATCTACTTTAAAGAATTTGAACAAGCAGGTCTGCCACCTGGAATGCAATAACAAGAGACTAACGATGAAAATTATCAATTTGAGAAGTCAAAGTAGGCACCCAGAACCTGCACATTGTAGGCTTGGCTGAAGATACTGAAATGATATGACTACTAAATTTTTCTCTGATTTGTTGGCAACAGTGTTTGGGGATTAGATATTTCCAACACCACTGGAGTTTGACAGAGCACATCATTCGTTATTGCCTAAGCCTAAATCTGGGTAAAAAGCACATTTGGTGATTATACATCCACATCGTTATCAAACGAAGGAACTGCTTATCCGTGAAGCCTCTTGTAAAGGCATCCTGCAATACCAAAGCAAAAAATTTAGAATCATGGAAGACGGCTCTCCTGAAGTTATGAAGCAGTGAGCAGTCTACAGGGAAGTTATGTTGGAGTTATACAAGTGTGGTAGTAAGTCTTCACTGCTGTTCCCAGCACATCTTCACATCTCTCTTCCCGATGGGTGCAAGAAATGGTTTGGTTAAGTGCTTGGAAGTACACTCATAACCTTCCTGCTCCAACTGCTGAATGACATTCTTTTTTTTCTGTTGAATGGCTGCTTTGAACCGATAATTGAATTTTAATATGTTAAAGGTCTCATTCATTTGTCTTTAAGGTATTTACAGAGAAAGCATTGATATTGCGAGTTGATTTAATTCAGAGTGGTTGAAAGAAATGAATTTGACACGCTTTGTTTGTATTTACTGTTAAGATTGTTCTATCAAAATGGGATTTTAAAAATTTATATATCCTGTAACATTTTTTTTAATCTTCATGAGAAGTCTAATTTTTTTTTATTTGTGTTATGTATTAAGACTAAACATGGCTCCTTTTGATTTGTTATGAACAGCTGCAGGGATAATGTTTATTATTTTGCTTTAGAGCAGAAATATCTAATCTATACTAGAAGATAATGGGTTTCTATTCATCAACCTTAGAGGGTGGGACTGGAGAAGATCAGGGGTAGGATCATGGGTGTTTTGCATTGCCATGGTGCTTTATTATTGCTATGGGTTTTTTTTGGTTCCATCTTATGGATTTGCAGTCTCTGGTTTAATAAGGCCATCTGCAGGTCAGAGGTCATTGTGCTTTTTGCAGAAACTCAGCTCTGCCCATGAGCATTGGAAATTCTGAAATTAGTTTTTACTTTTTATATCTGAGTGACCATGGCTAATCCTATTAAGTTCCTGAGTTGGAATCTGAAAGGCCTAAATCATCCAGTAAAATGAAGTAAAATGGCTTCACATTTATAACAACTTAAAGCTGTCATTCTATTTTTACAGGAGATGTATATAATTGGCAGTGATTTTTCACACCTGATGTTGTGGTGGAAAGGGGAGCAATATCATTCTTCCATTCAAGCTAAATATAGAGAGATATTGATCTTTATTGATTAGAATATTCCTTTTAGTATATATAATGTTGTTTCGGATTCTAATGGTTGGTTTGTTATTGTTTCAGGAAAATTACATGATAAAATGGTGGTTTTTACAAATGTTTATGCCCCCATTGTTAATAATCTGGGCTTTCATGAAGATTCTTTAACTTCCTTGCTGGATTTAAGTTTATAATTGCTTATTCTAGGTGGGGATTTCAATGCTGCTTGGACCCTATCCTAGACTGTTCATCTTCTAATCTGGCAGCATTAAACAAATCTGCCTCATGAACATATTATTTTCATTGCAGATGTTTGGCAGTTTTTATTTAATCTTACTAATAGAGAGTATTTCCCTCCCACCCCCCCCACCCCAAGTTCACATATTCATAACTTTTTTACTGATGATCATTTAACTTCATTAACTCATTCCTGTGAATACCACACTATTGTAATATTGATCACTCCCCTGTAACAATGTCATTAGCTCCTTTCACACTTGCAAGTGATCCCAGGAATTCACCACCAATCAGCCTTTAAAGGTCTAATGTGAAAGCAAAATCGCTCACACCGGGGATTGATGGCCTTGACCCCTAGTACAATCCCTGGTGTCTGCAGATGCCGGTATTGTGATCAGGCAAGTGAGAAATGGGCAATTGCATTGTGGGATTGATATGACCCAAGTTTTTGAATGAGTGTAGGAACATGAAAGAGGAAAAGATTAAAATAAAGGTATAAACTTTGCCACGGGAAAGTCACAGCGGGAGAGAGATAGAGAGAAAATGATTAGCAACAGCGGACAATTTTAAACAGCATGTTAAAATTGGTAGCCCTATAGAGCAGCCATTTATAAAGACCGTGGGGGAAAAGCAATAGCGGACCTGGCTTCCTAGAATGCTGTGAGGCAGAAAAAAACCCTCCATGATTGCTCATGCATGCAGCTGGGCATACGTGGAAGTCTGGGAGGCTAGGTCCATCCTTGCCTTTTTTCCCCACAGGATTTCTAAATTGTATGTGATAGTGTTACCAGCTTTCCCAGACTATGTACAAACTTTCCCACCCTGTTTAAAAATTGTCCGCTATTGCTATTTATTGCTCGTACTTTCACATGTTCCCTTATAAAGGTTCATATAGGTCGGAACAACAACAACAGGGGCTGAAGGGCTCGTACTGTACTGCACATATAGCTTAATTATGTTATAATTAGGCATGATCATAATACATTGATCAGGATTTAGGGCATGCCCGGTATCACTCGATGACGTCACTGATAGAAGGTCGAACAGTCCTAACCCCCGGGATGGTACCTTGCAAGTGTGAAAGTGTTCACTGTCCCAATTAGGAGTGGTCATGCGAAAAGCCAAACCCCCCCCCCCCTCCCCTCCCCATCTCAGGACAGTGAACGGCCAACTTAGTGGGATGCAAGTGTGAAAGGGGCTACTGACTGTTCCTAATTTTCCTCAAGATAAAAGACACTGGCAACTTTAACTCAGAATACTTATCAGATAAGGATTTTGTTAAATTTATGGAAGAACAGACAGTTTTCCTTTCTGATACTAATTTCTTTATGGAGACCTCGAGTTGAATTATATGGGATACTCTGAGGGCCTTTCTTATGGGGAAAATTATTTGGTATACTCATATCTTCACCACATCTTCTAATATTTTTATATCTTCATTTTTATTTTAATATTAATCATATATAGCATCTGGCAATGCTGTTAGGCAGGGGTTTTAAGTTTTTCTCCTTTGTTATTTTCTTTTTTTTGTTATCAGTTTTTTTTTTAAATATATATAATTTGGAATATGAATTATGGATATAATTTACAATTTATGTATGTTTGAGATATACTGAATGTTTTATTGTTTGTGTAACTATCCATATTATTTTATTGAACTGTAATTTTTGTTTTAAGTTCTTTATTGAAATTAATAAAAATATTTTAAATAGAAAGAAAATGCCAAGCCGCAGTCAATGAACAGCAGCCTGGCATTTAAGGCCACATTCTCCAGGAGAGAAGCGACAAGGCTATAGCATGGTCTGTGGAATGGTTTCTTCTATAGGAGAACAGAAATGGTCCAGTGTCTCTGGAAGGTGTGCTTTGGTGCGTTCCATCACCAGATGCTCAAAGCATTTCATAATGCTGAAAATTATATAAATTGAATTTCATAATTCAATTCATACAATTTCCTAAACTCAACGTAAAGATCTCCAAGAGCGGAATCCGGCACCAGTTGTATAATGTGAGCAGAAATGAAGAACAAAACATAGCAAATGTTCTCCTGAACTGGGGGAAAGTCTCTCAGTTCAGGGGTTAGGGACAGTGAGGCTTCATACAAAGCTTATCAATCTGCTTTGTCCTGCGAAGATGATCATTCTTTCGCATTTGTAAAACAGAAATGTAATTAAAGAGCTACAACATTCACCAATTCAAATAATGAGTTTAGTGTCATGCACAGAAGTATGATGACAAATGCACAAATTTCTTTCTTGATGTGAAACAGACATGCCAGCTACAGTAGTATATGTTAAATTACCCCAGTATGGCAAAAGATAATAAGGTAAGTAAACAATCACAGTTACAATTAATGCAAAATTGATATTTTGATACTGATCATATTGTGTTGTGGAGTAGTTTATGCTAAGGCGAGAAAGGGGAGGTTCAAGAGCCAGATACAGGTTGGATTACAACTGTTCTTGAAACTAGAGATGATGGACTTCAGGCTTCTGTTCCTTCCTCTCGAAGGGAGCAGCGAGAAGAGGTTGTTGAAGGTCCTTTATGATGTTCAGATTTATTGTCAAAGTACATACACAACAACACATACAACCCTGAGATTATTTTTCCTGCGGGCAAGGCCTGCATGAAAACAATTGTAAACAAACTAATTAAAGTGGACATGCAAGAGTCCTTAAGTGAGTCCCTGATTGAGTTTTTATTGAGGAGTCCGATGCTGGAGTGGTACCAGCTGTTCCTGAACCTGGCCATGTAAGTCTTGTGGCTCCTATACCTTTTTTTTTGATGGCAGCAGCTGGGTGGAGTGGATCCTTGATGCTTGCTGCTGATCTCCGACGGAAGCATTCCCTGTAGACGTTCTTGATAGAGGGAAGGGTTTTGCCTGTGATGTCCTGAGATGTGTCCACTACTTTTTGGAGGGCTTTGCACTCAGGGGTATTGGTACCCCATACCAGACCGTGATGCAGTACACCTTCCACCACACATCTGTAGAAATTTGCCAGTGTTTCAGGTGTCATACAAAACCTCGTCAAACTCCTGTGGAAGTTGTTACAAGCCTAAAGGACCCCAAAACCCAGCAGCAATAGACATTCACCAAGACAAGTGGTTTTTAAAACAAGTTATTTTTAATCAACTTTAAACATGAAAATAGAATCAAACTTTAACTTAACTAACCCAAATTAACCCCCTTCTAACTCTAAGCGCACGTGTATGTAATGTGTGTGTGTAAATTTAAGAAAAGTTCTTTGGTTCACAGTTCAATCTCACTTCTCCTTCTTCCAAGTTCTCTGGATGCAGGCAATTCTTATACTGTGCACAGAATTCAATATGTATAAAGTTCACCAGGCTTTGGTGCTTGAAAGGTAAATGTTTACTGCTCAGGAAGGTTCTTGTAGGGTTTGCAGAGAGAAATTTGTTGTTCCAGGATTTCCACAACTGAGGTACATCCATTAGTCACCTCAATGTCTCGCTGATGAAACTTGCCCCATCAGGGTTTTCCAGATGGTAACTTCTTTCTTCAAGCTACCACAGAGTTCCATTCCTCTTATTCCAAGAGAAGTATCAGACAGATAGCACTTCCAGCCATTCACTGCTTTTGGAACTTTTCATCAGTTTCAACCAGCTCTTCCACGCTTGCACTGTTCAATTTATTTTCAGTGTCACCCTCACACAAGCTGAGAGGGCTTCTCTTCTCTCCCTCCCTCTCTCTCCAACTGGCTTCCAGAAAGCCCCATGTGTCTCACTTGCAAAACCCCCACCTTCTTCAGCAAACAACAGTTGTTCTTTCTTCTGCTCCCATCTGTTGTTAGATCAACAAAACCTAGGAGTGACCTTCCTGTAAGCACCCTGCAGAAAGGTACTTGTAGCTATCCTGGCACCAGTTCATAACAATAGTCATTCATTTTATGACGTCATTTCAATTAACACCTACTTGTGAATGGTGCATAACTTTCTCCAGAGATCTTCAATATTTCTTCAGTCTTTCAAATAAGATCTGTTTTAAAATGTGTGGTATGTATGTAACCTACTCTAAATTTTACCAATTTCCCCCCAAATATTACCAAATTCTCCCAAAATATTTATCCATTACAAAGTAGAGGTGCTGACGTGCTTTCTTCACGATACCATTAGTGTGTTAGGTCCAGGAAATATCCTCTGAGATAGTGACTCACAAGAACTTAAATTTGCTCACCCTCCACCTCTGACCCAGCAATGATCACTGAAGCATCTCTGGCTTTCCCTTCCTGAAGTCAACAATCAGCTCCTTAGTTTTGGTGACATTGAGTGCAAGATTGTTGTGCACCATTCAGCCAAGTTTTCAATCTTCCCCCTGTACAATGACTCATCATCTTCCTTTGTACAACCCACTACTATGGTATCGTCGGCAAATCTGAAGATAGTACCATTGTCGTTGATGTTGGCTGCCTTCTTGAGATGGTGCCTGACATAGATGTCTGCAATGGATGGGAGGTTCAGAGCTCATGACGGACCTGGCTATGTTTGCTACTTTCTGCATTCCTGGGTACTTCAATTACCAAATATTATCATATCAAATATTTGCAGCATTTGGATTTCTAGCAATTTTTTTATATAAATTATTTTAATATTGATGCACATCTAACCTGATAGTTGGAAAAGTAATTCACTGATGCATTTGATTTGTAAGTACACAAACCCTCTGATTAGCATATAATTGAGACAATGGACCAGAAAAGTCCCACCTTGATCCTTGGGATAGTGAATCAATTGTTCTCAGCAGTGGTAGAAGTTGACAATCATGAATAGTTTGGAACAGTGCAGAAAGGAGAAAGCAAGAGTTTGCTTTCTCACTTATCATTGTCCAGTCATTCCTTTTGGTGAATGAATGTTTACAAACATCAGAAGAGATAACTTCCACTGTGCAATATAAGGGTGTGGTGGGGGTTCAAATATATTTAGAATGTTGTTTCATGTCTATTTCTATTTTTTGTGGAGTTTCTGTAGAATGAATGCAAGATAGCAGAGCCATTGTTGTTCAGTTAACCGTTTCAAAGGACTTGCAGACAAACAATCAATGGGGTCTTTATTTGTCATTGAAAGTTCCTTGTGCATCTTTTTTGTATACAGTGCATGGAATATGGGGGTGAGGTTCAGCTCAGATATTTGGCATTGAAGTATGGAGAAATCCTGTGAGTTCCTCGCCAATCTATAACGTGCAACCATTTGACTGTGCCCTCCCTGCATGCTAACACTTTCACTAAACAGGAAAACCCATGGCATCTGGAATTCATGCAACCAGCAGCCTCAAACAACTGGCAAAAAAAGAGGCAAATATATTTTTAAATTATATTACTGTAATATAAATAAAATAATAGGCAAAAAATACGCATTTAAAATTGTAAAATTACCTTGGTCATGCTTTGCTTGTAGCAGCTGTTTGAATAAAGTTTTAATAAAATTGTGTTCAGATAAAATGGCATCTCCCAGGATGAAGAGCTGAGTTATACAGTTAAAGTGTCTCCTTATCCCTGCTTAGTAAGAGTCACCTCAATCAGAGGCTTGATCTGTAAACTTGGGGGAGGGAAGTAGTGAATTATCTATCATGATATTTTTCGTCTTGTCTGTGGAGGGGGAAGAATCTGCAGATGCAGGTGATAGTTAAATGTTTTCAAAGAATGTGACTGAAAATAAAGTAAAATGAAATAATGTTTATATATTCATGCAAAGTCTGTGCAGTACAAGTACAGTATTGTATTTCTGTCTTTTAAACTATTTATTCTTAATGCAGGTGAATTAGAGCAAGTCTCAAGCAACCGGAAAAGACACTCATCCAGCATCTACCAATCCCCATAGATACTAGGAGTTTTACTGTAATACTATACTCTGTAAATTGTACTCTTTATACGGCAATATGAAATATTATAGATTACATGTTAGTTTGCAGAAGACCCCTTCTCACTTTACTCCATAGTTTATGAGAAATAATCTCAAACTTGTGCTAGAAGGGGCAAATGTGGGTGGAATTGTGCCTTAGTGGAGCATCATGGGGAAAGGGCCAGTTCAAAAGGGGAGATACACAAGTAAAAATAATAAGGTCAGAATTACTAGTTCTTTAAAAATGATATTAAAATCAGCGATGAGTTTAGCATTTTGGTGAATAAAAGCATTGTCACTTGGCTCAACATCCATTGTAGGTCCATCAATGTGCCGAAATGCTTGAAGCAAATGGAGTGTTTAAAAATAAAACTAAACAGCTTCCACTCTGTGACATTTTGAGTTATAGCAGAGGCAAATATATTAGGCTGCCAGATCCATTCTACTCAAGCTACATAATGTAGGCTGCCTCTGTGCATGCAGAGGCATCAGCACTTTGATGTGAAAGATTCCATTCATCAAAAAGGCAAGAAAAGTTTTTTTTTGCCATTCACAGTGGCAAACTCTATAATCCCAGGAATTGATGTCACTTTCTCCAGTAGCTCTTCCCAGCCAGTGTGCTTCATGCTTTTATAGTTTGTGCAATGGGGGAAAAAAGCAAAGACCCAAAAATAATATCCTGCTGACGTGTGACCTGGCATCAAGGTAAGTATGCCATTAACAAAATATTTTTTATGACCAAGCATTCAATGATGGCTGGTCTATTTATACCACAACATAAATGCATGTGGATTGGAGGTACCATGTTACCATGGAGAAATACAAACCAACAAATGAGATGGTGATAGACGGCACTTTAGTTTGTGAATACTGTCCCAGAATATAGGAGCTTAACCTGTAAGGCACTATAATGCTAAGAAGACATCCAGTATGAGCATTGAGCACTTCCAAGTCAGGTCAAGGGAAATCTCTCACTCTTTGTCCTGCAGCTTTCTTTAAAATTCCACTCAAACTTCCTATTTATATCCATGGTTTATGCAATAATATGGAAGTTACGATTCTACTATTAACCTGATGAATAAATGCAACCAAGGCACCTGTTAATACTTAATAGACAAAAGTATGATTCCATAGAGAAACTGGATATTGTGAAAAGTGGAGTCAACACCTCTGTTGCCCATCACAATTTCCATTCTTTAATCAACAGCTCCATCACTTTCTCTGCCATCTGTCTAAAATTTACCCAATTTGTTCTCAGTCTTGGTGTTATATTTGACCATTTATCCACACTATCACAAATGAGAATTCATCACCCTGATACATTGCCTGGCCTGCAGAGTGTTTCTATCATTTGCTCCTTTTATTTTAGACTGGATCTTCCATCAATAATACAGTCCATTTCTGCCTCTATTGTCCACCTTCTCCTCAGCATACCTCATCGACGGAAACCTTCACCCATACCCTGGTGACTTTACTTTTCCATTGCAGTCCTGCCGCCTGCCTTATTTTGCTCTCCATAAACATCAGGTGATTCCAGCCTCCACTGCTCATGTCCCAACCTGCACCAAATCCTGGTCACTGCTCAATCTCATAATTTCTCAGCGACTGCTGAAGCAACATCTTTATTTTAACATTCTCCTTCTTAACTTCAGTCCCTCGTGATCTCTATATTTTCTTCTATCTCTATAACCTGCCAATATAAGGATACTGCTTGCATTTTAACTTCCTGCTCACTCAAAATGTAATCACTGCTAAAGCCTTAAATTCTGGATTTCCCACCCCTAAACCACACAACCACATTTTTCTCCTATTAAATCTTTCAAATATTAAAAGTGGAATTTAAGCTTTTTATCATCTATTCTAACACCATGTGCGCGAATTTTGCATTGGAACAAACTGCAGCTGGATGATAATGAGGAACAACATCAGATCTAAGGAGCAGGATGTTGAATCCATTTGTGTAGAGATCAGGAATAATAAAAGGGGTGGGGTGGGGGAAAATCACTGATGGAAGAAGACTATAGGCCACCAAATAATAGCATTAGTCAAGCCTCCTGTCTGTACTCTGGGTGAACACCTGAATAACACAATCACCGCCCCTAGAAACCAACCAAGCCAAGCCTGACCGACCTGAATCTGACACATGGGTTAGGCTCCTATATTCCACGATGCACATTCAACGGCACTGGATGGAATATTACATAATATATTTTGGAACAAAATTACAATCCATGGGACTAAAAGCAGAGCAGCAAATTGGCTAATGGACAGGAAAGAGAGAACACTGACAATTTTCTGTCTTTCAGAATGGATTAAAGTACATAATGCTCTTCCACAGAGGTTGATAATGGGAATTACTGCTCATCATTTAACATATTCCTGCCTCTGCCAAAACCATTCACTTTCTTTCCTACCATGGTGCCAGCTGCAAACTTGGACTCTTTCTAGAGCACGGCAATAGGCCCTTTTGGTCCACAAGCCCGCACTGCCCAAATACACCCCTCTGACCAATTAACCTATGAACCACATATGCCTTTGGGACATGGAAGGAAACCGGAGCACTCAGAGGAAACACATGCAATCACAGAGAGAAGTTACAAACTCCTTACAAAGAGTGGTGCATTTGACACACACAGTTGGTACAGATCTTATGTATCTTATGTTATATCCTACCAAAGTACACTGCCCAATTCCATGTCTCCAATGTGTTAATCACCAATCCATGTCATCATCTTATCAATAACCAATAATTTCTAATACTGAACTTTACCACACCTAAAAGATCCAGAGACCTTCAATTTACCATGATGGCAATCATCTTAAAAATTCTAGAACAGTGTTCACTCATGGCCAATCTTAACAAGTTCACATTGGATCTGATCACATTACATTTATCCATAGACAGTAAACCTATGAGAAATCATTGATCCAATTGTCTTCCATAAGTGATTTGAAATTAATATTTTTCTATTTTCCCTTTTTTCTTTCTGCTTTAATGAAATGGTATTTTAAAGTTCCTTAAAAAACAGTTCCTTTTCTATCACCTTCTACTAAATTTACTAAATTTCTTCCTTTATACATTTCTACACTTTTTGTAATGATAGGTACTTTATTTTTCTCCGCATTCAATAAATCAACTACTTCCTTACTGTTCATTAGTATTTATAACATATCTTGATATATTTTGAGCAGCTTTGATATTCTTTACCTTTTTATTTTAAAAAGACTACAGATTATCTTTCAGGTTAAACAGGAAAGTCTCCAGACACTGTGATTGATATGCAATACACCTGTACTTTCATGTATTGCAGATTACCTTTCAAAATATAGAACAGAGAACATTGCAACACAGTACAGGCCCTTTGGCCCTCGATGTTGTGCCAACCTATATATCCCTACCAAAAATATTCTAAACCCTTCCTACCTCATTACCATCTATTTTTCTTTCATCCGTGCGCCAAAGAGTCTCTTAAATGCCCCTAATGTTTCAGTCTCCACCACCAGCCCTGGCAAGGCATTCCGCACACCCACAACTCTGTGTGAAAAACTTACCCCTGATGTCTTCTCTAAACCTTCTTCCCTTCACTTTGTTTATTCCTTTCTCTCTATCATTTTAATTTTTTTTTTAAAATCTGTTTTCTGGATTTCTGCTCTTCTTGATGGACTTTCTTCATACTTAATTTTTTTCTTGGTTTATTATTACTGCCAGAACAAAGGAAACTATCAATGTCTGCTGCTAGTCCCTGACTTCTGCCCAGCTTCGTGTTGATCAGGGCCGCTTGGATGCAAACCTTACAAACTGGAGAAGTAGCAGGGGTTGAAACCACAACTATTCTGTATTTCATTGTGGCTTTGCATTCTGCTATTACTATTTATCCCCCTCCCCCACAATATGCTGGGGGCAGGCATCCATCAGGAGGTCTAAGCTACCTAACTGGCTGAAAGAGGAGACATGGATTCTCAGGGAGAAGAAAGGCAATTAAAAGATACACAAAGTTAATGGCAAAGTTAAACATTTCAGGGCAACAACAGCAGTTCTGTATCATATCCAAGAATAACAAGCTCATTATTATGCTTCATGTGCAATAATAAATTATCGCCCTGACATTTTTGACACGTGCAAAGGAAGGTTAGGACTCAGCAGCAGAACGGTGAGTTTAAAATGGCTATATTAATTTAAAACCAATTATTCTTACTAGTACAAAAAGAATGAAATGAGAAAATGTAGATAAAGTGTCATGGTAATAACTAGAAAATGGAAGCCAATATAAATTTAACCCTTTCTTTGTCAAATTTTCACAAGAAAATTGGTGGAGAGAACTTTTTAAATGATCAAATACAGGACTTGCAGTGGAGCATACTGGCAAATTATGAATGCAAGGTCTCAGTAATGGGTCAATATCCATCTCAAGTAAATTCTGCGGTTCTGTTGTTGCACTGTCTCAGCAGAATTAGAGACCATGACTAGGGTTAACCATTACTCTAACCATTTGGATTGGTCAAAAGGACTTTATAATTGTCCGTCAACAACTTGCATCAACATGACATGTAGAATGTAGTGTAAGGGCAGGTGATCAAAGGCTTGATCAATGATAGGTAGGAGGGAGATTCAACATCCAAGCTGCCTTGGACAGCTAGAGCCCCTCCTGCCATTGGTGAGGAGATACAAAAGGCTGGGACATAGACTGACTCAATAATTATGGGGGGCAGTGGGAGAGAGGCAGGTGCCATACAGGAATTCTAGTGACAGTAATAAGATGGGGTGAAAACAAATAGAATTTACATCTATAAAATGTTGCTGGTTTTATGTCAGTCACCCTCAGAAATAATGTCAACGTGAGTTTATTGCCATATACACAAGAAAAATAAACAGATACACTGAAATTCTTACTTGCTTCAGCCAAACAAGTATAACAGATATACCCCTAAAACAGTGGAATTTAAATTGCCACAAGTGCTAAGACAGAAGTCTGCCTGGAGGTTAGTGACTAGTGGAGTTCCACAGGGATCTGTTCTGAGATCCATGCTCTTTGAGATTTTTATAAATGACCTGGACGAAGAAGTAGAGGAATGGATTAGTAAGTTTGCAGATGACACCAAGGTTGATGTTATTGTGGAAAGTGTAGGAGGTTGCTGTAGGTTACAGCAGGATGAAGACAGGATGCAAAGTTGGGCAGAAAAGTGACAGATGGAGTTCATTTTGGACGTGTGAAGTGATGCATTTTGGAAGGTCAAATAAAGGCAGAGTACATGGTTAATGGCAGGATTCATAACAGTGTGGAAGAACAGAGGGACCTAGGAGTCTATAGATCTCTCAAGGTTGCCACGCAGGTTGAGAGGGTAGCTAAGAACGCTTATGGTATGCTGGCCTTCATTAGTTGGAAGACTGAGTTCAAGAGTCTATAAAACTCTGGTTAGATCTGAATATTGTGTTAATTTCTGGTCACCTTATTACAGGAAGGATGTAAAAGTTATGGAGAAGGTACAGAGGAGATTTACCAGGATGTTGCCTGGATTGGAGAATGTTTCTTATGAGGCAAGGTGAGCAGGCCTCGGGCTTTTCTCTTTGGAGCAAAGGATGAGAAGTGACATAATAAAGGCCTACAAGATTATGAGGGGCATAGAGAAGGTAGACAACCAGCCACTTTTTACTTCCAAGGGCGGAACATCTGTAAAAGGAGAGGGGAGGAAAGTTTACAGGAGATGTCAGGGATACATTTTTTTTTTTCTCCACAAAGAGTAGTGGGTGCCTGGAATGCATTGCCCAGGAGAGTTGGTGGAGGCTGGTACAATAGGGACATTTAAAAGATTCCTAAACAGATACATGGATTCAAGAAAAAATAGGTTATGGGTGTGGTGTAGGGAAAGTTTCGTTTGAGTAGGTTTGTATAGGTCGTCACAACATCATGGGCCAAAGGGCCTGTACGGTGATGTAATGTTCTATGAAATCTATCAAAATAAACATGAAAGGATAGGTAAGTAAATATTCACAGTTGCAATTGGTGCAAGAAAATAAAAAGTGAAATTTCAGTAATGTGGAAAGGTCTTTTAATAGTCCCAGAGTAGTTTATGCTGACAGTTAGGGTAGTATGGGGAGATTCAAGAGCCTGATAGCAGTTCAACAAAAATTGTTCTTAAACCTGAAAGTGCTAGACTTCAAACTTCTGTACTTTCTGTGTGAACAGAGAAGCAAGAAGAGGTTGTGACCAGGGTGATGGGGTCCCTTTATTTTGTGGGCAGCAGTCTTAATGGATAGAATGATGGGAGATCAGAGCCTGTGATGGCCTGGCTAGGTTTACTGTTTTCTGGAGCCTTCTGTATTCCTGGACCATCAAATTCTCAAACTGGTGCAAATGGCCAGAATACTTTCCACAGGGCATCTGTAGAAGTTTAATGCAGTTCTCAATAAGATACCAAATCTCCTCAGCCTCCTCAGGAGGTAGAGGTGTTGGTGTACCTTTTTTTTTTTTAATTTTTTATTTTTCACACCATAAACCACATTGACCATGATACATACATTTTCCTTTTCAAATATATACACTGTTGGTGTACCTTCTTCATGGTTGCCTCAAAACGCTGTCTCCTGATATATGGACTCTCAAGAACTTGAAGGTACTAACCTGTGCATTCCATCCAAGTAGTCCCTTGGCATTCCCTTCGCAATAGGCTCATTGATCTCACTGACGTTGACATCATGCAACCAGTTTCTCAATCTCCATTCTGCATTATGGACTCATCAGGTTCTGTTATTTGCCCAAATACGCTGGTGTTATCAATAAATTTATAGTTTGCATTGGAATGAGACTTGGCTATTTTAATTATGAGGGAATAGGCCAGGGGATAAAGTATTCAGCCCTGAGGTGCCCTGGTTAGGGTCTTCCAATTATGAAATCGAAGATCGAGTTGGCGGAGGATGGACTCAGATCCCAGAGTTTGATTGTTAGTTATGCTGGTTTGATGATGTTAACTGCCTGGGGTGTAATCAATGAACAACATCCTGGCAACGGTGTTCTTGTGGTCAAGTTGATCTAATGCAGTAAAGAGCCAGCAAGAATGCATTCGCTGTTGACCCGTTTTGACGATAGATGAATTGAAGCGAGTCCAGTTCCTTCCTGAGACAGAGATTGATTTGCTTCACAACCAACCTCTCCAAGGACATCATCGTGGTGCAAGTGGTAGGCATTGAGGTAGGTCACCTTACTCCTTTCAACCATTAATATGATGGATGCCCTTCTGAAGCAGACTCTAGCAGCGGCAGGTTGAAAATGTCTTCAAAAACTCCAGCCAATTGGTTTGCATAGGTTTCCAGGAGACGACTAGGTACACTATCTTGGCTGGATGCTTTCCAAGGGTTCACCCTCTTTAAAGTTCCTTTCCTGTCAGCCTCAGAAGCTGGCAGCTCAGTCACTGGAGGTGTGACGGTACATCATTGTTTTCTCTTTCAAAGCAAACATAGACGGTATTGAGCTCATCTGGAAGAGATGTCTTGCAGGTCATACTGTCTCATAGGATGTGATGGTATGCATGCCCTGCCACAGCTGCTAGCAAAGGATGGATAGGGCAAAGATTCAATGGTGCCACAGAAATCCAGAAAAGCAGGTGAGGGTTGATTGTAATTTACAGAGAAGTACAAATTCACCATGCTGAATTACTGAAAATATTTATTTCCCCTTGCTCAATTCTGTCAAACATAGACTGGTGGGGTACAAAGGAAGTACAAAGATAGAACTTGGTAATCAAAATGTCAGGTGAAATATTAAGACAGGACAAGTTGAACACTCAATCACCACAAACATTAAATTTGTACTTCTCTATGAATTGCAAATTGACTCTCACATTCATTTTTATTCCAAATGGAAGTAGGTGATACTCAATTCCTTGTTTGTTCCACCATTGAAACCAATGTGGTGAACCTTTTCATGTCCATCTGCCTTGACTCCACATCTCTTTAGTGGCAACAATTTAATTCACCTCATAATTTTAAATGATTAATTTTCCTCACATGTACTTCCTTTAAAAGGAGAAAATTCCATACTTCTACCACCCTTTGTTTGCTAAATCTTCATGAATAGTCTGAATCTTTTGTTATATTCCCTTGTCCATGAATCCATCACCTCTGCAATAACTTTTTGCTCATCTTATCTCCTTTGAAAATTGTAAAAATCTCAATTATCCCTTAACCTTCTATATGCATGCTTTGTTTTGTAATCATTCCACTAATTTAATCCTCAGAGCCCTGGTAACATTCAAGTGACTTCGCCCTTCTCCTTCCAAGACTGATAATCTTTTTTCTGTTCCGTGGTATATAGAGTTTAGCTATGTAAATTACTCTTAGTTGCAGTGGAACCAAGGCTTTAAAAGGTTGTTGTAAACCCTTTACATTTTAACCCTCAGGTCAGAAAGGAATAGTTTTTTTTTCCTATTTACAGAATCATTTTTGCATCCAACTACATCCTTATAACAAGGATACCTAAATCGTTTCAGATCTTAGCTTTCTAACTTTCAGATTTATCCTGGTTGGATTAAAAATTAAGGCTTGATATTTACAAGTGTTCAAATCTATTTGCCAAAATTTTACCCACTCACTTGACCTATCAATGTCAACTTGTAACTTTACAATGCCACCAATCTGCATGCCCATGGCAAATTTGGATAGGTTTCTTTTTATTTTATTACGAATATAGTAAATAGTTAAGGCACTAAGGGACCTTTGTAAGACATCATTGGATACTTTCTTCCAACTCAAGTGCATAACCATTACAACTACCTCCATCTCTTAACTGGGAAAATAATGAGCTTTCAATTCAATGTACTTCGATTTTAGTTAACAGATTTTTGCATGGAATCATATCAAATACCTCTGCTACATAAATCACAGCCAAGTATTCCCTTGTCTACTCCTTTAGCCATTTATTTGCTCATCAAAATCAATTAGCTGTGTGTCACGGTCTACTCTTTACAAACATTTGCTGACATTCTCCAATGACTCAAAAAAAAAACTTGGTGTCTAGTTACCGTCATTAATAATGGGTTCTAGCAACTTCTCAGTATGTGACTCACAGAAAGTAAATTTTTTGTTCATTCTCACTTGATCTTCTTAAATAATGCTGGCACATTACAATTCCAATCCAAAAGAGGACACACCTGAGTTAAGATCTTTGACAGGTTATGATCGAAGTATTTGTAATTAAAATTAAATCTGCAAATTCTCAGTCTCCTTGGAGTGCTAACAAGCGAGATATATATTGATTGTATCTATTTTTAATTGCTAAGATTGTATCAATTATTTGTATGAACACAAACATACTAGATACATATACTGTATTATATGTAATGAATAAATTACTCGCCGTACACATTTTTAAACTCTCCAAATCTAAGGTCATCACAAGAACCACATTTGCAGTCCATCAAGATTCCCTAAATATTTTTTAAATTAACAGAACCATTTGGAACAGTAGAAATACAAGAGATAATAAAAAATTTACCAAATAATAAGACACCAGGAGAGGATGGACTCCCAATAGAATTCTACAAAACATTTAAAGACCTAATAATACCGCCCCTCCTGGATGTAATCAACCAGATTGATGAGACACAAAACTTACCAGATTCATGTAAAACAGCAATAATTACAGTGATACTAAAACAAGGGAAAGATCCACTCTCACCAGCGTCATATAGACCAATATCTCTGCTAAACACAGATTATAAGATAATAGCTAAACTATTAGCGAACAGATTAGCAGAACAGGTACCGAAAATGGTAAATTTAGACCAAACTGGATTTATCAAAAAAAGACGCACAACAGACAATATTTGTAAATTTATTAACTTAATTCATGCAGTAGAAGGAAATAAAGCACCGGCAGTAGCAGTTGCTTTAGACGCAGAGAAGGCCTTCGACAGAGTAGAATGGAATTACTTGTTCAAAGTATTGCAAAAATTCAGTTTACCGGAGAAGTATATTAATTGGATTAAAGCATTATATAAGGGACCGTTAGCGAAAGTGACAGTAAATGGACATGTATCAAAGCAATTTAACTTAAGCAGGTCAACGCGGCAGGGATGCCCACTATCGCCATTATTGTTTGCGCTAGCTATAGAACCACTAGCAGAATCGATAAGAAGAGATAATAATATAAAAGGAATAAAAATAAAAGACAGGGAATATAAAATCAGTCTGTTTGCGGATGATGTGATAGTGTACTTAACAGAACCAGAACTATCAATAAAAGAACTATATAAGAAATTGAAGGAATATGGAGAAGTGTCGGGATACAAGATAAACGTAAATAAAAGTGAAGCAATGCCTATGAATAACGCGGATTTCTCAAAATTTAAGGAGGAATCCCCATTCAGATGGCAAACGCAGGCAATAAGATACCTAGGTGTGCAAATAAACAAAAATCTAGGCCAATTATATAAACTCAATTACAATCCACTAATGAAAAAATTACAGGACGATTTAGAGCATTGGAAAGAGCTACCACTAACACTGATAGGAAGGATAAACTGTATTAAAATGAACATTTTTCCAAGGATACTATACTTATTTCAGGCATTGCCAATACAACTGACAGAAAAATTCTTCAAAGAGTTAAAGAAAATAATAAGGAGATTTTTATGGAGAGGGGGGAAACCGAGGATAGCACTAGACAAATTAACAGAATGGTATAAACAAGGAGGCTTACAATTGCCAAACTTCAAAAATTATTATAGAGCCGCACAATTAAGGTACCTATCAGATTTTTATCAAACAAGGGAAAAACCAGACTGGACGAGACTAGAATTAGATAAAATAGGGGAAAAGATACCTGAACACATATTATATAAATGGGACGAAAAATTGGTACAACATAGAACTTCTCCAGTATTACACCATCTCCTCAATATATGGAAGAAGATTCATGTAGAAAGAAATAAAATAAATTACCAAATACCAAAACTAATATTGACGCAAAATAAGCTACTCCCTTTTACAATAGACAACCTTGCCTTTAGAAAATGGGAAAAAAAAGGGATTAAAAGAATAGAAAATTGTTTTTCAGGAAGTAGATTCTTATCCTTTGAACAAATGAGAGATAAGTACAATATAACGGGAGATACAGCGCTGGCATATTACCAACTGAGATCCTACTTGAAAGATAAATTAGGAAGCAACTTGAGTTTACCAGAGGGAAGTAACCTTGAATATGTGATTACAGATACAATGTTAATCAAAAGATTTATAAAAAATATGTATATTAAACTGCAAGAAAAGGAAAATGAGGAAACAAATGGTAAAACTAAACAAAAATGGGAACAAGATTTAAATATAAAGATAAAAAAGGAAACATGGGAGAAGTTATGCTCTGGAACGATGAGAAATACAATAAATACGAGGCTGCGTATGATACAATATAATTGGTTACACAGACTATACATTACACCGCAAAAGTTAAATAAATGGGACCCAACAGTATCTGATAGATGTTTTCGATGTAAAAAAGAAAGGGGAACAACAATTCATGCAATCTGGACATGTGAGAGAGTAGAAAAATTTTGGGATGATCTCAATCAGATATTAAATAAAATAACAGAAAACAATATACCAAAGAATCCAGAGATCTTTCTCCTAAGTAACATAAAAAATAAAGAATTTGGAATTGACTTGGAGGATGCACAAAAAAGATTTGTTAAGATAGCCCTAGCTGTAGCAAAAAAATGTATTATGTCAACCTGGAAATTGGAAGATAATTTGAAAATACAACAATGGTATATAGAAATGAATAAATGTATTCCATTAGAAAAAATAACATATAGTTTAAGAAATAATATTGAAATATTCGAACAAGTATGGGAGCCTTACATTAAATACAATAGCGAAAACCTACCGGGAACAAACATTACCTAAGTTGATGGAAGGAGAAGAAAAGAAAAGAATGGACTCAGTAGAATTTCTGGTGTATTTTTGTTGAATGACAACATTGTCTAACTGAATTAATGCAACCTAGATTGTATAACTAAAATGGATGAGAGGGGGGGGGATGGGGGGGTGGCTTGGGAGGAGGGAGGGGGGAGGGAGAAAAAGTCACTGTAAATGTGTGGAAAAGAGAAAGTGTATATCATGGCTATTGTGATTTATGGTGTGAAAAATAAAAAATTTAAAAAAAAAAAAAAAAGATTCCCTAAATATTTTTAAAGCAAGAGAAGGATTGAGAAGAAATTCAATAAGAAATGCAGCAAGCATCAGGTGGTGAGGCAGAGTGATGGAAAAGTTTTAATTTTTTTTAGAATATGTTGCAATGCATATAAATATTAATTGGAAGAACAATAGCTTTTCACAAACAAAATAAGTGGCGGGTAAGATAAGTAAAGAGGCCTCACTTGGTCCTGACTATAATCTTAAGGTGAAAGCTTAGTCTTAGTTTTGAGGCACCATCAGAAATTGGCAGGACTGCAGTCAGCTAACTAACGTACACTGCAGGTTACAAAAGAGGCTGTGGAAGCTTCAGTATCAGAACATATTCAAGACCAAGACTGATGGATTTTTGAGTATTCAAAGGATCAAGGGATTCAGGATGAGCACAGGAAAGTGAAACAAAGCTAAAAGATCAATTATTATAGAATGGTCTAACATGCACTGGGTACCAAATACATTATACATGCTTTTATATACATACTTAAACAATATATGCTCAAAAAGCCTTCCAAAATAATTGTTTCTCTGTTTCCATAGTCAAAGTTAAAGATTCAAAGATTCCCATTAAATACAGATACAACCACAAGTGTTCCTTGCAAACATGATACACAAGGTCACTTCCTAAATAGGAACTACATTTAACATTTGCAGACTTGAACCAGAGTCAGTAGTCACTCCAAACTGAATTTATTCTTTGTACAATTCTATTAGAACTAGATCAGTCTTTCTCCATTACTCAGTATTGTTGTTACAGTGAACTATATAATACACAAAAGTGAGATGGGTTTAAAATTGACATACAGTTTTAAATGTTCAACCCATGGTAAGGCACATGCCTTTTAGATGAATTTCATCCACTAAGAAGTGTTCTTCCACTGAGGCACCAATAAAACACAAGAGGAGTTTTATATTCTGCCGTTTCACCTTCACATTTGCCAACTGTCCTGCTTTATACTTGCAGCTTGTAATCTTTGGATTTTGGGTTTGCAGTAGTTGTGGATTCTTCTTCCTTTCTTCTGGAGCTGTCTTTGACAGTGCTGGTGGTAGTGGTGAGTCCGAGAGGTCATGGGCGAGAGACCTCTTGTGTCTGGCATAAAGCACAGACTTCCCTTCATTCATTGACAGACTGTGTGGCTGTTTGCATTATCCACCAGAATCACACACCTCCTTGCAATATCTAGACTAAGTAAGATTTAATGTACTGAAACTTTTTTTTTGTTCATACCTTGATGAAGGGCTCAGGTCCAAAATGTTGGTTATATATCTTTATCTTTGCTTTATATAAAGTACACTATTTGACCTCCTAAGTTTCTCCAGCATTGTGCTTTTACACAATACACGATACATCTTTTTTCACATAGCAAACAAACCTCTTCCCTTCCAAAAAAAACTAGGACCAAATATTGTGCAACCAGAAAGGGGGGGGGGGGTGGCAAAGATATTAAAATGTATCTGTTTTTGGAGTAAGCAAGCATCTACTTTGGTATCCTTAACATGATTGAAGGAAGGCAGAAAAGGAGGTACAGCCCAAATGGAAAAACCTGTCCACAACCACAATGTTATTTTTTTAACTGCTTGTATCTCCATGTCAGGAATTTTCAAATGCAGTGTAAACATCAAAGTGAAATTTATCTTCATTTACACTTCAATTTCTTGACTGAGTTAACTCAAAAGATACCAATCTGAACAGACAATTGCTCTTCCAGCTCAGAATAACAGTCTAAAAGTAAATGTTTTACTTTTCTGTAAACAACTTCACCTTTGTTCATTTGTAGCTATCCATCCCTGAATACTGCGGGCTGAAAGGAAATCAAAGCCTTGTGGAAAGATCCAGGTACTGCCTTGCTACAAGACAAGTATTACCAATGGAATTCAGAACCAGATGACTGCCTTTACTAGTTGTGCACCTGCATAGGTAAGAGACTTGACATGATTTGCCTGTATCCACAGAATTTTTTTTTTCCTTGGTAAAATCTTTCAACTTTTACTCGAAAGATATACGGCAGAGCAAACTTTGCTGCTGCGAGGTAAACTTGGAACTCAGACAGCTCTTAAATGTTGGCTGAATTCTCACATTGAGGAAAAGGAATCTGACTCAAACTATAATGGACTCTGGAGAACTGAACAACAGTTTTCCTTTCACAGAACAAGCTTACCAATTCCAAAAAGTACTCTTGATTTGCATTCAAAGGCATTCCAAAAGATTAAGGTTTAGTATTTCTTTCTGCATGATTAAACATGGCAGAAAGTTCAAACAGAAACTTATGGTTAAAAACCCAAACTAAATTACATTGTGGAGCACTTAACAGCATTTTCAGAAACCAAAATGATACATAATGTAAGATAATCTGAAGCCCATTTCACTTACCACTTGAGGCTTGGCTTTGTTGATATTTGCTGTCAGTTCTTCATTTGGTTTTGATAAAGAAGGCACTCGGGTTTCAGTGCTGGTGGGTGTACCAGGAGCCAAGGCAGCCAAATCCACAGGAGTTATGATGGGTGGTTCCCCCTTCAAAATGAATTGCTTGGTGACATCTTCCAAAGATGGAGTCTGTCGAAGGGGAAACTGCTTCCTAGATTGTCTTGTGGGTTCGGAGGTTGCAACATGAACTGGCTGGCTGCAAGACAAATGTGTTTCCGGGGCAATGACTTTGGAAGCAATGGGAACAAAAGTGGCTGGCTCGCTTGTGTGCCTTACATGCTTGGAGGGAGGCCTTGTTTTGGCTGGTGGAGATTGGTCCATCTCACCACGTAGCTCATACTTCCTACCTTCCTGTTGGGTGACCCTGTTGTTACGCTTTTTGGAGCTCCGTCTCATCGACCTTGGGGAAAGAACTTCTGCCAACTTTGGGTGCAAACTGAAGTTCTGCAGGTGAACTTTATCCTGTTCCTCGATGACCTGCAAGGGCAGCGTGCGCTCAGACTGTGAACGAGATTTCCTGGCCTGCTTGGAAAACTCCTCCAGGTCCCCCACCTCGTCCCGCTGCTCAGAAAGGATCGGTTCACTGCTGGATGCTGGAATGGCCTGTTCCATCTCCGTTATGGGCTCACTCGGGCCCTTGAAACCTGGTGTAGTCAACTCGCCTCTCCGACTTGGGTCGCTTAGTGATTTCTTTTTCACCAGCTTTCCATTGCCTTTCTCATCAATCAGATTGTCCATGGTTCCTGGCTCCCGAACTATACGCTGGATGACAGTGCTGTAGTCCCTTAGTCCATCACTGCACAAAGACAGGTCACTGGCTGCACTAACTGTGCATTCCGACAGGGCAGTGGTGGAACATTCAAGGATACTACCCTTCACAGAGTTCAATGAACCCAGCAAGTTGCTGTCAACAGAGTAATGCTCACTTTCTTCTGAGCACTTCCTATGTGGCATGGGGTCGCTGAAAGACCTGTAGGTATCACCACTGGACTCTCCATTGCTCCCATTGCTGGAATCAGATCCATTGCTACCACCAGGAGGAAATTTCCTTCTGCGTCGAATGGAACTGGGGGTTGAAGGAGGGTCCAGTGTTAGTGGGGTAGCTGTTTTATTATACACGACATCTCCTCCTACTGCAACACTCTCACAGCCGGTCCTCACTGCTGCCGCTGAAGGAGGGGGTCCAATGCTGGCATGCGACCCCTCTGCATCCTCCAGAGCAGGGTCGCTGGCTGGCTTTCGTTCCAACACAGGACTGGAGATGTCCCTGTACAAAGTGGTGCTGGACCCATTTTCAGGCTCGGTCACGATGCCCTCGTCCGTCATACTGGACTCGGGACCCGACAGGTCATCAGCTGACTTGCCACCGGACAAGTTCTCCTCGGACCCTCCTCGCCTTGCGTCCTGCAGCTCCCTGCCCGCTGCAACGGCTGGGAGTTCACCCTCTTTTGGAAACCGCCCGCCCTCGGGCTCGCCGCATTCCGCGACCTGCCTGTCCAGTTCTTTCTGGGACCACATCATGTTGATCTTCTCGAAGAGCTGCCCGGCTTCCCGGTTGCATTGGACCTGCGCGTCCACCTCGTCCCTCTGCTCCCCTCCACGGCCCTCTCCCTCCGAAGCAGAATCGCAGCACCCGATATTGGCAAGCATGACTTCCGAATTGCTGGGCTTCATGACACCGTGAGCCACCGGCCTGCGGGGAGCCGGCTTGTCGGAGTACGTGAACGATTTGGCACGGCGGAGGGTGGCGGTCAGGTCTTTGAGGGTGGGACGCGCACTGGCGGGCTGCTGGTTGAGTGAGTGCAGTGAACCCCTGCCCCTTCCCACTGAGGCCAGCTCCTGCAGCCGCTTGGGGTTTTGGCACGGAGTGGTCCCAGCGCGACTGGCATTCACCCCATCCCTGGGATATTCCTCCTTTTCCTTCCTCCGTATCCTGAGCGCCGAAAAGTCCGATTTAAGAAAACTAAACAAAGTCAGCGTTTCTGATGCGATATCAGGATTGGACATCGACTTTCGATGTTTAGATTTATCAGTGCTGCATTCATACTGCCGACTAGCACTCCGAGTGGAGCTCTCATTCTTGACCATGCCAAACGGCAACTTGGGTCGAGAGCGCACTGACGGTTTGATATATTTTGCTGCCTCGTCCCTGTGACCATGGCCAAAGAAAGTTGACCGGTGCATGTTCAAAGTCCCTGGCGGGTTCCTGCTGGCTCCAGAATGGTGGTCTTCCTCCTTTAACGTCTCAGTGCTGGAGTACCTGCTGCTGTTCCTCGAGCTGCTCGGACTCGGGAGGAACGACTGGATGTTGACTTTTGCAACTCTGGAGACCATCGGTATGGGTGACCCAGAAGTGTTGTGGGGCTGATTTACAATGATGGGCGTTCCACTATCTCCAAGCCGTCCAACGGACCTTTTATGGTCCTGTTCAACTTTGCTGGTCTGGCAGGCTGCAGAGATGCAATGTTTCCTCTCAAGTGCAAGGGCTGCCACGCCACACGATTCTGCCGCCGGCTCTGCCCTCAGTCCTGGGTCGCCCTTCCCGGCAAAGGGCTGCGCCTGCCCTCCTTCCTGTCTGGAGAGAGGAACGCCGAGAGGACCATCACTGTCGGACTCGTCCTTGCTGCCCACCTGCACGCTGGTCTTCTTCTTCCTTAGCGACCTTCTCTTGACGTCCCGCTGGACCACGGGCTGATCCTCGTCGCTCCCGGACCACCTGTCCCGGGACCTGGGGAGCTTGGCGACCCTGCCGCCACTGTGGGAGGTGGGCTGCGCCGACTCTCGGCTATGTTCCTTCTCATCACTGGAGCTCGCCTCCACGCCGGGAGGAACAGCGGTGGGGACGGCCTGTGGTTTGGAGCAGTTATGCCTGGAATGCGCGCTATCTGATTGCCGTCTTGCCTCTTGTTTATGCACACCAGAGGAACTCCAAGGCAACCTCAGGGCTAGAGGAAAGGAACTGCGAGGGGGTGGTGGAGGCGGAGGTGGAGGTTGAGGGGTGACAGTCCCACTCCAACAGGAGGGAGTCGATGCTTGGGCGCCTTCTGCCCCGGGGCAGGAAGTTCCCTGGCCGGACGCTTCGTTTTGGTCCATGACAACCTCCCAGGGGCAAGAGCTGATGAGATCAGGGGTATCCGAACTTGGTCGAGGGGATCGCCTCTCTCCAAAGAGTTTGAGCATTTCGGCGACACTCGGCCAATTGGCAACTTGGCTAGAACTCCCCTGGGTCACTCGGTCAGGGGTGGGCTCCTCCTGCGCCTTCACCTCAGACGCCGAGGCATGGCATGGCGTCCCGTCCCCTTCCCCGCAGCCCACCAGCTCCGCCGGATCCTCCTCTCGATGGCCGCCACTGCCCGCCGCCTCCACCCGTTCCGCTTCGGTCACTTTACCGGGCAGCCGGGATCTCGGGGTACCTGGCGCCTGGCTGCTCTCCGCGGGGTCAAACACCTCTGAGAGCTGGCGAATAGACGGCGAGATCTGGTGGCTTCTCTTCACCTCTGGGCTGGGGACCTTGGCAGAAAGCAACTTGCAAACGGAGCGGATTCTGCCGGCGGATCTGCTCGGGTTTTGCTGGCCGCCGGCTCGCCGAGCACGCTCCAGCAGCACTGGGGGCTGGGCCGTAGTGGCTGAAAGTTTCCACTCCTGCTGCCTCTCTTCAGCGGGTCTCCACTCGCTGAGATACGTAAACGAAACGCTTCTATAAACGCTCACTTTTCTCCCTTGATCTTTTTCCGCCATCCTTTTGTTTTATTTTCTCTCGCTCTCTCACATCCACCGTGGCGTCTCGTAACTCACCCGAATCATCGTTTGAGCGATTATTTTTCTCCCCCAGCCCAGTTTCCCAAACTCCAAAGTTAATAAATACTCACTGAACTAGTGCCTCAAAGAACAATCCATGCGAGCAAAGAACAAGGGTTGACCTTTCCGACACTTTGCTCGATTCTTGATCTCATCCATGTACTCCAGGAGAAAGTTTGGCCAAAAGAAGGAAAAGTTCTCCCCAACTTTTTCGCGCGGTGACTTAACTTTTCGAACACGGCTGGTCGCTCCGGACACAATTAACTTCCACTCGGAAATCAACAACATTTTTATTTTCCTAGCTGCAGGCTCTTTGCTCGGTGCCCATTGACTTATTTTTTTGGGGGGGGGGTCTCCTAATTATAATCTGTTGTCCCCTTTGGCGTGACTTTTGTCTTTTTTAAAAAAAAGTCATGCAAATAGAGTGCACTAAAAGGGGGCGGGGGATAGTCAACGAGGACGGCCTCTGGGTAAAATGTTGGTGGAGGGGTGGGTTGAAGATTCCTCCGATTTCGTCTTAAGGTCGCGCTCACGCTGCAGACGGTAGCGCCTGTGGCTTTGAGGGCATCTTACTGCTGCGCGGTAACGGGACTGCAGCCTCGCTCCACTCACCTCCCTTTGTGTGACACACAGTTCACCGGAGCCCCCCACCCTACCCCACCCAGCTTTCCACGGGCCCTGCAATCAATCAGGCTGCCCAACCCCCCTCGCCCCCCCTCCCTCTCTCCAGAAACCCACGTTTCTCCAGAGACTTCCCGGAACGAGATTTTTGTTTATAACATCAATTATTGTAGGGGGACACGCTTCAGTAATGATCGGGGAAATTGGCGTCGCCGATTAAAATGAGCTGGATCGCCCCCAGGTGGACTTGAGGCATCATTACACGCTTCTACCCCATGGATTCTTCTATCCCACCTCTTGAGTTCCTCCATTTCTTTGCTCAAGATTCCAGGGGTTTTTCTCTCTCTCTCTTCGCTCTCATCTGCCTGGAGACTATATTCTGGGTCCAGCTGCTCCGTTTTCCTTTCAGATCAAAAATTGTGCAGCTGAGCAGGTTCATTAGCCACCATAAATTGAGGAGTGGAATTGTGAGGGTGATGGGAGGAGAAGAGGGGGCATGGAATCAAAGGGCCTGCTTCCACGTTTTATATCACACCGACAGGCCAGGCAGCATTAAAACAGAAATAAAATAATAGGTTATGCGGCCAATCTTCGTTTGATTTCACGAATGAAGAGCGGAACAAGGGCACTGGTCTTGTCAACCATCCCTCACTGGGGCCTCATTTCGGTGAGGGGCGCTGGACAAAGTGGCAACTCTGTCTTCCGTACGGTAGACAAAGTTAAAGAATTTCATGTATGTTACATTCTAAATGAGGTGACGATAATGGAACCTTTACCTTTTACAGAAGGCAAAACATTTGCAGCAGTGCAAATGCTTCACCTGGAAAGAACATTTTAGGGTGGGAAGTGGTTAAAAAAAAGGGGCAAGTATTTTTGCTTGAGAAGGAAAGTAAAGTTCAGATTTATTGTCAGAGTACAGACATGATATCACATACAACCCTTAGACTCTTTTTCCCACAAGAGGTAGTTCAAAAAACTGTACTTAAGGAACATAGGAAGTAGGAACAGGAGTAGGCCAAAAATGGCCCATCGAGCCTGCTCCACCATTCAATACGATCATGGCTGATCTAATTTATGACTTAACTCCACCTACCTGCCTTCTCCCCATATCCCCTAATTCCTCTATCATGTAAAAATTTATCTAACCGAATTTTAAATATGTTTAATGAGGCAGCCTCAACCACTTCCCTGGTTAGAGAATTCCAAACATTCACTACTCTCTGGGAAAAACTATTTTTCCTCATCTCTGTCCTAAATCTACTCCCCCGAATCTTGAGACTGTGTCCTCTGGTTTTAGTTTCCCCAGCCAGCTCAAAAAACCTTCCTACATCTATCCTATCCATACCCTTCATAATCCTAAATGTAAACAAATGAAGAAATGTAAACAACCTGACTGTGCAATACAGAGAGAAAAAATAAAGTGCAAAAGAAATCCAATAAATTGCAAGAGTCCTTAAATGCGTCTCCGACTGAGTTTGTTGTTGAGGAGTCTGATGGTGGAGGGGTAGCAGCTGTTCCTGAACGTGGAGGTGCAAGTCTAGTGGTACCTATACCCCTTTTCTATTGGCAGCAGCGAGAACAGAGCGTGTTCTGGGTCATGTGGATCCTTGATGATTGCTGCTGTTCTCGGAAAACAGCATTCATTGTCAATGTTCTCGAAGGTGGGGAGGGTTTTGTCTGAAATGTCCTGGACTGTACCCATTACCTTTTTCAGGGCTTATCACTCAAAGGTATTGGTGTCACCATACCAGTCCATGTCACAACCGGTCAGCACACTTTCCACTGCACAACTGTAGAAATATGCCAGGGTTTCTGATAAAGTAGAGGCACTGATGTGCTTTCTTCATGGTGCATTATGTGTATTAGGTCTAGGAAAGGTCCTTTGAGATAGTGACTCCCAAGAATTTAAATTTGCTCACCACCTCCTCCTCTGATTCCTGCAATGCTCACTGGATCATACAACTCTGGTTTTCCCTTCCTGAAGTCAACAATCAGCAACTTGGTTTGGTGACATTGAGTGTGAGTTTGTTGCTGGTGCATCATTGAGGTAAGTTTTCAATCAATTTACATATACCAGGTTCCTCAAGGCACAGAAAAACATCACCAATGCAATCTCTCTGAAATCTTCCAAATTCATTGAGCAAAGTGAGTGACCTCTCTTTGGCCAACATCCCTAACACAGAAGCTCCAATGAGACTGTTAGCTCTGATGGTTACATCACATTGTTGCCACGTCTGACGCCAGATTCCCTATTCTGACTCAAAATGGGTAGAGATCACAAGCTAAAGAAAAGATTCAAGGTTGTGATCAAAGCCTTGGAAAAAAATCTCATATCCACTTGTGTTATTAGATCCCTATAATATGAATATATATCTGCCCTGTAAGTTTAGGAATATTATAAATATCCATTATTATAGGCAACTACAATACCTCTACAGCAAAAAAAGTTAAATAAAAATCAGACAAATTGCAACAACTAGTGCATTTTAAACAATTATGAACTGAAATACTGCATTAAATTACTCAACTGATGCCCTCACAAGGTTCGATGATGCTTACCTCCTTGGAAGAAGCTAGGAAAGGGAGGAATGGTTACTGTAGCGCCAGCAATTGGGGTTCAAATCTGCCTCTGTTTGTGAGGAGTTTTCACGTGGGTTTTCCCCATATTCCAAAAATGTATCGGTTAGTAGGTTAATCAATCACATGGGTGTAATTGGCTGGACAGGCCTGTTATCCAACTGTATCTCTAAAGTCAAGTCTCAGAGAGATATAGCAGTCACAGACCTTTTGACCCACCATTCGTACTATCAAGCATCCATTTACACAAAACATTGTTTTTATCCTTTTATTTTTATTCTTCCACTTTCCCATTGTTACGAGCCCAGAGGACCCCAAAACCCAGCAGCAGTAGATATTCACCAAGACAAATGGTTACTTAAACAAAAGTTGCTTTTAATTATCTTTAAACATGAAAACAGAATCACACTTTAACTTATCACTATTGACTTAACTAATCTAACTTAGCCCCCTTCTAATTCTAAGTACACTTGTATATAATGTGTATGTAAGTTCAGAAGAGCTATGATTCACAGTCTAATCTCATTCCTCCAAGTTCACTGGTTGCAGGCAATTCTTATACTGTGCACAGAATTTAACATTTATAAAGTTCACCTGGCTTTGGTGCTTGAAAGGTAAATGGTTATCGCTCAGGAAGCTTCTTGTTGGTTTTCAGAGAGAGATTTGTTGAACACTGGTTCCTTTTTAATCAGCCACTTCAATGTCTTGCCAAAGAAACTTGCCCCTTCAGGGTTCTCCAGATGATAACCTCTTTCTTTCAGGTCACCACAGAGTTCCTTTTTCTTTCTCTTATTTCAAGTGAAACATTGGACAGCCAGTCCTCTCCTCTTGCATGGACCACAAGGGCTCTGACCAGGCTGAACCTGTCTTCCAAATGGGGTTTTCCACAAGCTTGCCAGCTTGTCCTGTTCCAGTCCCAGCTGCTGCTGCTGACTGCAAAACTGATCTTTGTGTGCCTCTCTCTCAGAGAAAACCTATTTGACTCACTGCTTGCAAAACCACATGACCCTCCTAGAACAGCAAGAACAGCAGAGTCTGTGACTCTTGACATTCTTTCATCTGTTGCCTTTTGTAAACAACAATCCATTAGTGAAGTCACTTGGGCACTCTCCAAAGCTTTTGCAAAGGATCTGGGCCAACATGTCTAGTGTGAAAGAGTATATACTCTTTAAAGTGCTTGTATGTGACCTTCTCTAAAAAAACCTGCCCTAATATATCTCCCAAAAACTTATCTATATTCTGTCACACTATCAACTACCCCTGAATCACCTATGGAAAATTAACTTTTATGCCTTTAGAATGTGGGAGGAAACCAGTGCAATTAGAGGAAGACCACATGATCGCAAGGAGAACATGTAAACTCCACATAGGCAGCACTGGAGATTATAAGTAAACGTAGGTTGCTTGCACTTTGAGACGGATGGCCAACTTGCTATGCCACTGTGCTGCCTATTTCATGGGAGTCAATTATGCAAGATCTGATAACAATCTTCTCAAATTATTTCAGGTAAATGCAACTGGAACACAGTTTGGAGAATAAACAAGAGGAAGCAGTGTTTCTGCATTGCTTAAAAAGGATTAACAATTAATTACAGTATTGCTGAGGATCAAGCTGGAGGATCCGCCAATCTCTCAGTAACAATAACTTGTGATTGATCATGAATAGAACAAAACCCAAATCAGCGTGGTGGTACAATCAGAATGCTACTATCCTTCGATCACTTCGCTGTTCCCTTTTACAAAAGGCTAGAATCCCAAATATCTTTCAATTCAAGAAAACCATACAATTGGTCTTCTATACTCCACCTGCCTTTGCCTGTCCTCCCTCCTCAATATGCTCCCAATGGCCACAGCCAAGTTGGTAGATGGTTGCTCACCTGCAGTGGAGGTGGTTTAGGGTGGCTGTCAGCCTCTTGGCCATGATGACCTGGCTTCTGATTGTCCTATTTTATCATGAGCACAGCAACCACCAAGCTGGAATTTAGGCATAAAAAAGCCCAGGCCTATATTGGAGGAAGTTAACTCTGGTGCTGTTGCTCAACCACCGTTATCTGGTATCGTAACAATTCTAATCTAGAGTCTCAGCTTCCTGAGTGATAACCATTTACCTTTCAAGCACCAAAGCCAGGTGAACTTCATAAATGTTAAATTCTGTGCACAGTATAAGAATTGCCTGCAACCAGTGAACTTGGAGGAATGAGAAGTGAGATTAGACTGTGAATCAAAGAGCTCTTCTGAACTTACACACACATTATATAGAAGTGTGCTTAGAATTAGAAGGGGGCTAAGTTAGAGGCAATGGGCTGTCTCGAATTGCCCTGTCAAACTCTCTCAGATGTTTATTAACCTGAGATAAATAAATGTTGAAGCTCTCCTAGATTTTGTATTTGTTATGTAGCACCACTGCATGCAAAACTGCAGTGACAAATAACCTCAACTTCTTAATAGTACATACTTTAATAAAAGAATCTGAAAAATGTGTCAAACAAAATTGTATTAAATAAAAATGAGATCCAGGGTATTAAAAAAAAAACAAGGTGATGTATTGCCTAATGCATAATTCTTTCTATAAACAAAGTCGGGACTAGTTTAGTCTGAGTTATACCATCAATGATGTGGTGTAGAAATACTTTTTTTTAAAACCTGATGTACAACTTATTCATATACAGTAAAACCTCTGGTATCTGGCACCTGTGGGGATAGGTCGATGCCAGATCAGTGAATTTTGTGGTTGCTTGAGATTGCATGCTGTAGGGAAGGGAGCACCAATTTTAAACTTTCATTTTTTTTAAATCTATTTATTTACTGAAATTTTTTTTGTGGTTTCTTGAGGCTGCTGGTTGCTTGAATTCCAGATAACAGAGATTATACTGTATTGGGATATATTTATGTCTGAGCCTTTACCATTTTTCTGCTTTTGGAGCTCTCAAATAGAAGTTTATCCCCAATATAAAATCAACCCTGAATTGACCTTCACAGGAAAAGTACAAAGGATACCTTTAGATATTAACAAGCACCATGCAAGTAATATTGAAATTTGTGGTCACAGTACATCACAAAAGGCTCATCACATTGCTCAGTAATCTAATTTATTGTCAGAGTGACATCATGTACAACCCAGAGATTCTTTTTCCTGTGGGCGAGGCAGAATTACCACTTACTGGTTAGTGCAAAAAAATACTGTACACAACATACACATGCAGACAAATAAAGAAATATACAGGTGCTCCTCAATTTTTTATGGGGTTCCATTTCGGCAAGCCCATCGTGTCAAAAAAATTGTAAGTTGAGAAAGAATATCGCACCTACCATTTTTTATAATTAAATTTTGAATTCCTTTATTCTACACTAAAAAAGCACACTGGGCCTGAAGAATGTTTGAAGCATTGAACTAAAATTAATTGCTGGATGGTGAGGATAGTGGGGATGTAAAAGCGACAGGGTCATCAATTTCACTCTCTACTGATGATGCTCGAGAATAACTCGGCATCGCGAGAGAGTATGTTGTACACATATCACAAACAAGGGAACAGATCGGAATTCGAAATTGAAAGTGTGGATTCAAACCATTTGTAACTTCGAAAAATTGTAAGTCGGGAGCACCTAAATAACAAACAGACTGTGCAATACAGATATGAACCCATTCTCAGTCAACAGCAAGAACAACAACAGTAGCATGGATTTTGTTTTAAACAGTGCAAAGGTTTAGAACCACAGAACATTGCAGCTCCCTTCCCTACAGCATGCAATCTCAAGCAACCACAAAATTCACTGATCTGGCATCGACCTATCCCCACAGGCCCTTTGACTCTGTACCAAACTATTTTTCTGCCTAATCCCTTAGATCCGTACCAGACCATCACTATCCATGTAGCTCTCCAATCTTCTCTTAAATGAAACCTGCATCCACCACTTCCAATGGCAGCTTATTCCAAACTCTCAGTACCCACTGCATGAAGAAGTTCCCCTTAAACATTTCACCTTTCACCTTAAACCCATGTCCTCTTGTTCTTGTCTCACCTGACCTCAGTGGAAAAAGCCTGCATCATGCTATCCAAACTCTTCATAATCTCCCCCATTCTCCAATGCTCCGGGGAATAAAGTCCTAATCAATTCATCATTCCCGAAAGCATAGTTCTTCAGGTCCTGGCAAAATTCTTGTAAATTTTCTCTGGACTCTATCAAAATCTTTTTGACATCTTTCCTGTAAGTAAGTGACCAAATTTGGCTTTACCTATGTCTTATACAACTTCAATATAACATCCCAACTCCTGTATTGATTTAAGAAGGCCAATGTGCCAAAACCTCCTTACTTGTGATGCCACGTTCAAGGAATTATGTACAGGTATATTAATCCCAATCTCTCTGTCCTACTGCACTCCACAGTGCCCTGCCATTTAGCATGCAAGTCCTACCCTGGTTTGTCCTCCCAAAGTTCAACACCTCACACTTGTCCACATTAAATTCCATCTCTCATTTTACAGTCCATTTTTCCAGTTAGTCCAGATCCCACTGCAAGCTTTGAAAGCCTTACACACTGTCCACAAGATCCCCAATCTCAATGTCATATGCAAATCTTTTGCTCCAATTTACCACATTATAAAGCCATAAGACTTAGGAACAAAATTTATGCCATTGAGTCTGCTCCACCACTCAAATCTTGGCTGATGTGTTTTTCCTTTCAACCTTAATCTCCTATCTCCTTGCCATAATCTTTAACTCATCAAGAATTCCACAGATTCACCACCCTCTGGCTGAAAACATTTATCCTCATGTCAGTTCTACAGGGATGTCATTGAACATAGAAATCTACTGAACAGTACAAGCCCTTTGGCACACAGTATTGTGCTCCACTCACAACTGCATAGAATTTTCCTACTTTCATTTTTCTCAGTTCCATGTATCTATCTAATAGTCTCTTAAAAGATCTGTTTGTACCTGCCTCCACCACCATTGCTGGCAGCACATTCCAAGCACCCAGCACTCTGTGTGAAAAATCTACCCCTTACATCCTCCCTGTACTTACTGCCAAAACACCTTCAAATGATATCCCCTTGTGTTAGCCATTTCAGCCCTGGTTTAAAAAAAGTCTCTGGCTATCCACATGACCAAGGGCTCTCATTATCTTATACACCTCTATCAGGTTACCCCTCATCCTCCATCACTCCAGGGAGAAAAGACCAAATTCACTCAACCTAAGGCATGCTCTCCAATCCAGGCAACATCCTTGTAAATCTCTTCTGCACCTAGTCTATAGCATCCACATCCTTCCTGCAGTGAGGTGACCAAAACTGCAAGTGGGGGGCTAAGGTCTTATATAACTGCAACATTACAGCACTTTATATCCTGAATACGCCTGAGATTGTCTGATCTCAGAAGCTAAGCAGGCTCAGACTTGGTCAGTATTTGGAGGGGAGACCACCTAGAAACATCAGGTGCTGTAGGTTTCTGTGAGAGGCACTGGACAAAGTGGCTACTCTCTGTCACAAAAATTAAAGAATTTTTTGTATGTTACATTCTATATTACATGATCATAATGGAACCGTTACTTTTTTTTTAAACCTTCACCTCATGCAAAACTTGATCCCACAGTTAATGAAGGCCAATACACCAGACAGCTTCTTAACAATGCTAACAACTGGCGCAGCTGCTTTAAATGTCCAAAATCTGTCAGTTCCACCGCACTTTCATTCTGAGGCTATGCCCTCTGGTCCTAGATTCTCCCATGACTGGAAACATCTTCTCCACTATCCAGCTCTTTCAATATCAGTATGTTTTGATGTGATCCCTCTTCATCCTGCTAAACTCCAGCAAGTACAGGCCCAGAGCCATCAAACTCTCTCATACATTAAACCTCTCACCGCCAGGATCATTCTCGTAAACCTCATTATAATCTAGATTTTTGATATAGATGACAAACAACAATGGACCCAGCACTCATCCCTGATGCACACCATGAATCACAAGCCTCCAGTCAGAGAGGTAATATCTACTACCACTCTCTAGCTTCTCCCACAAAACCAATGTCTGATCCAATTTACTACCTCATCCTTGAAAGAGTGACTGAACCTTCTTGACCAACCTCCAATGCGAAGCTTTGTCAAATATAATGCTAAAGTCCATGTAGACAACATCCATTACCATATTTTCATTAATTTTCCTAGTAACCACCTCGAAAAACTCTACAAGATTGGTTAGACAAGATCTACCTTACAAAAAAAAACATTTTGACAATCCTTAACAAGTCCCTGTTTATCCAAATACCTTTATATCTAATACCTCCCAGTTAATTTACCCACTACTTATGTCAGACTCAATGGCCTATAATCTCCTGGATTATTCTTAGAACCTTTCTTAAAGCATAGGACAATCCTATGGCACCTCACCCATGGCAAAGGATACCTCTGCTAGGGCACCTGGAATTTCCTCACTAGCCGTTCTCAAATTCTGAGTGAATATCTTGTTAGGCCCCGAGTTTGTCAGGTCCTCACCTTTGTTTGCCTCAAAACAGCAATGGGGTCTATACTCTCACTGCTATTTTGCCTCACTTCTATGTACTTTGTGTCTGTCTCCCGAGTAAATACAGATGCAAAAAAAATCCATTTGAGATCTCCCCATCTCTTTTGGCTCCATGCACAGATGACAATGCTTCAATAGGACCAATTTTATCCCTTGCTATTTTTGTTTTTCTTTGCATTAATATAGGCATATTCTTGTGTTAGTAATTGTCCATTACCAGTGAATCTCATTACAATTATTAGGATTCCATGCTGCAATTCCTTTAATTTTTTTTAGACATACAGCACAGTAACGGGCGCTGCTCAAATTCACTCATATGACCAATTAACCTACTAACCCCATATGTCCTTGGAATGAAACCTCAATAATGTCTGTTATATATTAGAAGGTATACCAACATGTTGGATTAATAAGAACCTTCTTAGTGAACAGGATTTTAAAAATGGTTAGGAAAATCACTACTCATATGTTAAACCCTGAAGGTTCCAGAGTTGAAAGGATTAGCAACTCTGACAAAGAACAATTTCTACAAAGCGGATCACAGATTTCCATCACCAGAAACCAGGGCACGAAAGGCTTCGTTGAGATTACTATGTATTAAGAAAAAGATATGGCACTCATACTTTGAAATGACAAACCCCAGCTTCTGCAGACTTTCTTGTTTATTTTATAGTCACAAGATAATTGGTAGGGGGAGGGTCAATTGGAATTTACCCAATTGGTAATGTTCTTTGAGATTCAGAGTCATTTGAATAATACACCAACTTCCATGTATTTAACTTTGTCCTTTAATTTCTCCAAAAGCTGTTTCATTTTGTCGTTCAAGCATTAGTTTCTTTATCTGGATTGAAGCCCAATCTAAACACAAGACACACAGTAAATGCTGGAGGAACTCAGCTGGTCTTGCAGCGTCTAGAGGAGGGAAAGATATATTACCGATGTTTCAGGCCTGAGCCCTTCTTCAAGGTATAAGCAAAAAGTAGGCGGCCATCTCAATAAGGACTGAGAGGAAAAGGTGGAAGAATGGGAGGGGAAGGAGTCCAGACCAACAAACAAAAGGTGTTAATTGGATATGATGAGAAGAAAGGTGAGAACTGATTTTGGCTCCATGAAAGGAGACAGAGGGAAAAGTGGAAAGAGAGAGAGGGAACTAGAGGAGATGGGGAAGAAGATAGGGGGAGGGGGTTTAACAGAAGCGAGAGAAGTTAATGTTAATGCCATTCAGTTGGTGGGTGTACAATTGGAAGATGAGGTGTTATTCCTCCAATCTGCAGGTGGTTTAGTCTGACAGTGTATGAGACACATCAGGAAAGGAATGAGACAGGGAATTGAAATGGGTGGCTACTGGGAGATCCACACTATTACAATGGAAAGAGCCGGGGTGCTCAATGAAGCAATCTCCCAGTCTGCATCCAGACTCTCCAATGCAGAGGAGACCAATCTAAACATACTGTCTTCCTGGCTGACTTTTAAACTTTCTCTGCTGACACAACTAATAACTTTGAGACAGAAATAATTGCTTCTAACAGGCAGACATTCACTCATGAAACACTTTAGATTAAGTTGCTTCATTTTGGGGGTTGAATTGGCAGGCTACCCCAACAATCAAAGTCAATCTAGTGGAAGTTAAATTAACATCTTTATCTCAGCACATATGTTTGTATATTTACTCACCTACTTTATCCCACGCTCCATGCTATAACTCAAGAATACCTGATGTTATTACAAGAAGTCATACTTGATGGGAGTCACATGACACAAAGATTAGCTGTGATCCTCAGAGCTCCCGAGATAACGTGAAAATAGTTTTTTAAAAAAACAGCCAGAAAAACAACAGAAAAGGGGCAGAAAAATGTCTAAAAGAAATTTAAAACTTATAGATTTGGGGAAGAAAGAAATGAAGACAATTCAGAAACAGTGACCCCAGCACAGCACGAAGATTAGGAGAGGTGGCCTTATGGAAAAAAAATGGTGGGGCCTGTTTGAGGCACTCGCGTGGAGAGAAGAACAACCTACCTGAGCAAGCTGCCGAGCTGATGGACAATAGGTCCCACTTGTCGGTGGGCCCAGGAAAGAGTGCAGGCATTGCTGTGGGACAGCCGATGTCTGCATGTCGAGGTGAGACCTGCAAGAGCTGACAGGAATGTGCTGAGAGGAGGCGAGAAGGAGAGCATCAGAGAGGAGGTGCGACCCTGACCACGCATCCCAAGATGGGGGTGGAGGATCAGGCTGCGCTGGGAGAACAGCCTTACCTGCATCCCAGAGGCAGCAGAGGCTATGAAGTGGCGGTGGTGGCAAGGTCAGCAGTGATGATGGCGGCAGCAGAGCGTCAGGAGGCAGCATCGGGAGTGACACGGAGGGAGTAGGGGAGAGCAGTTGACTGGGCAGCCCGTCGTCACGGACAGGAGCGAGGAAGAGAATGGGGAGAAGGAAGGGGCTCAGAGCCCTCCATGGAAAACATCATGAAAGCAATGGAGGCAGTGGATGAGGCCTCCGAAAAAAGACTGAGGAATGTTTCAAAAGATTTAACATCAGAAATAGGGGAATTCAGGAGTGCCATGAGGGAGGTATCTAGAAGGGTGAATATAGTGGAAGAGAGGGTCAATAGGATGGAGGACAGTGTAGAAAGGTTAGACAATGATAGAGACATGGGGGTAAAGGACAGGCAAAAGATTTGGGATAAGCTAGATGTGTTAGAAAACCTTAATAGGAGAAAGAATATAAAAATTGTAGGACTTAAAGAGAAGTAGGGGAAAGGCCCCATTGTGTTTTTTAAAAGGTGCATCCTTGAGATAATGGGAATGGAAAAGGAGGAGAGGAACTTCAGGTGGAAGGGGCCGATTGGTCCCCCTTCCCCAAACCAGAACAGAGACCCCATTCGGTCCTCAGAAGACTCCAGGGATACCAAGATAGAGAACGAATCCTGTGTGCAGTAGCAGTGGGTGTAAAACAAAGAGGTGGCCTGTTAGAAGTTGAGGAGGGAAAGGTTCTTTTTTTTTCCTGGATATAAGTGTAGAGTTGGTGAAAAGACAGAAGGAATTCAATACAGCAAAAAATTTAAAAAAAAATAAAGGTATTGTGTTTGCATTACTACATCCAGAGACTTTATAAGTGTTCTTGCCTGGGGGGGGGGGGGGGGGTGGTGTTGGGGGGAGGGGGGAGATTTTCTCAGAAGCTAAAGAGGTGGTTAGGTTTTCTAAGAGCCTTGTCACAGCCCAGGAGGATCCCCAAGGAAGATAAAGAGATGGTGGGTCAATGATAAGAAGGGATCTGGTTGTACATAATGTATATATAATTCTTTCTTCTTTGGCTTGGCTTCGCAGACGAATATTTATGGAGGGGATAAATGTCCACGTCAGCTGCAGGCTCGTTTGTGGCTGACAAGTCCGATGCGGGACAGGCAGACACGGTTGCAGGGGAAAATTGGTTGGTTGGGGTTGGGTGTTGGGTTTTTCCTCCTTTGCCTTTTGTCAGTGAGGTGGGCTCTGCGGTCTTCAAAGGAGGTTGCTGCCCGCCAAACTGTGAGGCGCCAAGATGCACGGTTTGAGGCAATATCAGCCCACTGGCGGTGGTCAATGTGGCAGGCACCAAGAGATTTCTTTAGGCAGTCCTTGTACCTTTTCTTTGGTGCACCTCTGTCACGGTGGCCAGTGGAGAGCTCGCCATATAACACGATCTTAGGAAGGCGATGGTCCTCTATTCTGGAGACGTGACCCACCCAGCGCAGCTGGATCTTCAGCAGTGTGGACTCGATGCTGTCGACCTCTGCCATCTCGAGTACTTCGACGTTAGGGATGAAAGCGCTCCAATGAATGTTGAGGATGGAGCGGAGACAACGCTGGTGGAAGCGTTCTAGGAGCCGTAGGTGATGCCGGTAGAGGACCCATGATTCGGAGCTGAACAGGGGTGTGGATATATAATTATACTATTGAAAATGGCTACACTTGTTTATCATAAAGGTTGTAACTTAAAAAGGAAAGGTATGTGGGGAGCTTTGAGGTGGTAGAAGAGGTGGGGAAGTTTTATGGGTGCCAAGGGCATGCTGCAGATTGAAGAAGGAGTTGGCGCCTGTGTAGGGGATAGGGGTGCCAGGAAGGGTGGGAGTGGAGTGGGAAAAGAGGGGAAGTAGAAGGGAATATGTGTTGTTTTTTATTTTTTTAATTATTGATTTGGGTTTTGGTTTTGTCAATTAATTTAAGTTTTGTTTCGCACATGAGCATCTGTGTCTGGAGTCAACACAAAAGGACAGAAGGTAAGTATTGGAGGACAAGAAGGGAGGGGAGAGGAAGATAAAGAGGCACTGGGGTGATGAGTAAAATAATTAAGTTTATAAGTTTTAATGTAAATGAGATAAATGGGTCGATTAAGAGAAAAAGGGTCTTGGCACACCTTAAGAAGCTGCAGGCAGAGAGTGTTCCTGCAGGAAACCCATCTTACAAACCAGGAACATTCCAAATTAAAAGAGGGATGGGCAGGTCAGGTGGCAGCATCCCTCCTTCAATTCCAGAGCCAAGGAAGTGGCAATCCTAATAGGAAAGAATGTTTCAGTAATGGTTCAGAGGGTAGTCGCTAACCCAGCAGGGAGGTTCATGATGATGCATTGTCAAATATGCTGAGAATCCTGGACATTTATGAATATATATGCCCTAAATTTCGATGATTAAAAAGTATCGGTGGGGGGGGGGGGGTGGTTGAAAATATATTGATTGGAAGGGATTTCAATTTTTGTCTGGATCCAGTCATGGACAAGTCAGCCAGGAAGGTGACAAGGGTCAAGGTGGCTAAGTCCACTCTAGTCTTCATGAAAGTTATGAATCTCAGACACTTGGAGAAGGCTGAATCCAAAAGAAAGAGATCATTCTTTTTACTCAAGGCAACATGATTCCTACACTAGAATTGATTTTTTTTCTCTAGCATCAGCCCAGTTGGAAAGTAGGATAGTGGAGACCAAGACATGGCTCAGCTGTTGTCAGACCATTCACCCCTGACTTTGTCCATCATAATGCCAGATAAGCAGGCTTATCTGATAGATGGTACCTAAATCCATTGTTGTTGGGAAAGTCAGAATTTTGTAGACTTTTCAGAATTCAGATAGAACTGTTCTGTGAGATGAATTGCCCACTCTACTGACATTTTTTTTTATAATTTGGGACACATTGAAGGCTTATTTAATGGGCCAGTTAATTGCATACATTAAAGGGATTTTAAAAAAGGGAAATATGAAGGAAATTAATAATTTGGAACAGGACATAGATCAATTTGAAAAAAGATTATCAAAGGTCGGAGTCTGAGGAAAAATATAGGGATTTAGTGAATAAAAATCTCAAATATATTGCAGACATACATAACAGAGAATCTGATCTTAAGATTGAGGCAACTGTATTATGAGCTGGGGGAAAGGGCCCATAAAGTTTTGCTAGAAGGTGAGGGTGGAAGAAGTCTCGAGGACCATTAATGCGATTCAAATGGGGGGAAGGCAAGATTTTATATAAGCCAAAAGAAATAAATGATACATTGTTCTATATGTTCTATAAAGTATGTTCTATAAAGAACTGTATAAATCAGAATCAAGGGAAGGGGGAGGGGGGTGGAACCCAGCCAAAATAGAAGATTTCTTGCTTTCATTGGAACTACCAAATTTGGATCAGGAGGATCAAGAGGAGTTAGACACTCCCTTCTTTAAAGAGATCGAATATTCACTGAGCACTCTGCAGGCGGGTAAATAGCCAGGAGAGGATGGGTTCCCAGTGAATTATAGAAAATTTAAAAACCTTTTAATGCCCCTCTTTATGAGGTGGTGGGATCAGCCAGCAGAGACACATAATCTCCTGGAGTCTTTTTCAACTGCATTCATTACAGTGATCCCAAAAAATGACAGGGATTCATTAAAACTCTCCTCCTATAGGCCAATATCATTATTGAATGTAGATTATAAAATTTTAGCAAAAACATTGGCCAATAGGTTGGTGAAACATCTGCCAAAGTTAAAAAACCCAGATCAGGCTGGATTTGTTCAAAAGAGGCAATCAGCAGATAACGTAACTAGATTGCTCAATGGCACAGTCACATCCAAGGAGAGGCTGTATCCTTGGATGTGGAGAAGATTTGTTAAACATGATCTACAATGCACAAAGCCATGCTAATGGTCCTTAATCAGCCCATGGATGTCCAAATACCTATATATCTTATCTCTCAGAACTCCTTCCAATAATTTACTACTGACGTAAGGCTCACCGGCCCATAGTTACCTGCTTACTTTTGGAGCCTTTCTTAAATAGCAGAACAATATGAGCTACTCTCCAATCCTCTGGCATCTCTCCCGTGGCTAAGGACATTTTGAAAATATCCATCAGGGCCCCTGCAATTTCAACACTTGTCTCCCTCAATGCAAGGGGATGTGTCTACCTTTATTCGCTGTAAGACATTAATTAACTCCTCCTCCTAATCTCCATATGTTTCCTGACTAAATACTAATGCAAAAAAGATCTCTTCAATTTCTTGAGGCTCCACACATGACCACTCAGATACTCTAGGGCACACATGTCAAACTCTGGCCCGCGGGCCAAATTTGGCCCGCGATATAATTATATTTGGCCCGCAAAATCATTTCAAAACTGTATTAGAGGTGGCCCGCCCTGCAGCGAGAGCCGATGCTGTTTTTTGGTAATGTCACCCCCACCATCCTCCCCCTTCATTGCACATCTTTCCCCATTGTAACACGAGAAATTGTAACACGAGAAGTCTGTCGATGTCATCAGCCGGCAAGCCAGTTGGAAGGCTCCTCGCACAACCAGTCACTTCTCCCACCTGTCGAGCGATGCGGCGGATGGGCGAGCGCCTGTGATTTCCTGTCGGCGCGACGGGCATGGCATGCTGCGCACGGCCCCCGGGCAGCGCGAACCCCGCGTGACTGGCACCGGACGGCCCTTCCACAGCGCGAGTGCACTTCTCCCGGTCGCCACGGCCTTCAGCGCTTGCACCCGCGCGGACCCCAGGGACAGCTGGTTCGGCCCTGCACGTGAAGAGAGAGATGGTGGCTGTCTGCAAAGGCTGATCGGCAGCGCGCTGGGCCTGAGTGGGTGGGTAAGCAGGTGTGGGCAGAGGGTGTATGTGAGGAGTAATGGGCAGGGGAAGTTATGGTGGTGCGAGGGGCAGTAGAGGGAGGGATGAGTAGAAGGAGGGGTGGATAGGGAAGAGGTAAAAGGGGAGGAGCAGGGCGAGTCGGGGAGGGGTGATTAGTGGGTGAGAGACGGGTAGAGGGAGGAACAGGTTGAGGGGAGAGGCAGTAGAGGGGTGTGTATAGGATGGGGTGGGTATAGGATGGGGTGGGTAGAGGCAGAGCGAGTGGAGTGAGGGGTGAGTAGAGGTTGGGTAAAGGACTGGTCAGGTAGAGGGATGGTGGGTCGAGGGTGAATAGAGGCCTAGAGCCTGAGGAGTGAGCAGGAAATGCTGAGTCCTGATGCAGGCCAAAATGGAAACTGCCTGTGAATGCTGACTACATCTCCACAGGGACCAAATAGGTTTCCCTCAGGTCAAGCAAAGGGTGAACTTGAGCTACCTACTCCTGACCTGTAACATTATCCTCCTAAAGTTATATCCTAAAGTTTAACATTACATATGTTGAAAGAAGAGAGATCATGCAGATGTTGTTGAAAATTTTCAATAAATATTTAGTTCAGCCCTCGACTTAGTCCAAGTTTTTAATTTTGGCCCTCCGTGAATTTGAGTTTGACACCCCTGCTCTAGGGGACCAATTTTGTGTCTTGTTATCCTCTTACTCAATATATTTGTAGAAACCCTCGGATTTACTGTCACATTCTCTGCACCCTCATCCATTCTTTTTGCCTTCATGATTTCCTTCTTTGGATTCTTTTACATTTTCTTTAATCTGCAAGTACCTCATTTACTCCTATCGCCTATACCAGTTGTTCACCTCTCACTTCCTCTTATTTATAGGACCAATATCCCTTGAAAACCAAGGTTCCTTATTCCTGTTAATTTTGCCTTTAATCCTGGTAGGAACATGCAAATTTTGCACCCTCAAAATCTCACCCTTGAATGCCTTTCACTTGCTGGACACATCCTTGCCAGAAAACAGCTTATTCCTATCGACTCCTCAAGATCCTTTCTCATTTCCACAAAATTGGCCTTTCTCCAATTTAGAACCTCAACTCGAGGATCAGACCTGACTTGTAACTAATGACACTATGGACACTAAACCTAATACACTCACCTACACAGACCTGCCACCTGTCCTGCTTGATTCCCTAATAGGAGATCAAGTATGGCATCCTCTCTCATTGGTATCTCTACATATTGATTTAGAAAACTTTCCTGTACACATTTGACAAACTCCAAGCCATCCAGTCCTGAAACAATAGGGGAGTCGCATTCAATATGCAGAAAGTTAAAATCCCCTACTACCACAACTTTTTGTTTCTTACAATTTACTGCTATTTCCCAACAGATTTGTCTCTCCAATTCTCTATTAGGCAGTTTATAATACAAGCCTATCAGTGTGCTCACACCTTTCCCGTTTCTCAGATCCACCCTTATGGCCTCTGTAGACATAGTTGTGATATTTTTCCTGACTAGCAATGCCACTCCTCCCCCTTTCATCCTTCCCCCCCCCTCTATCATGTCTGAAACCTCAGAACCCTGGAACATTGTGCTGCCAGTCCTGCCCCTCCTGCAACCAATTGTCACTAATAGCAATAATGTCATAATCCCACATGCAAATCCATGCCCTAAACTTATCTGCCTTACCGACAATACTCGCACATAGAAATATACATCTGAGATCATTTCTACCATGCATTACATGCAGTCCTTGCATGCCCCTTACCATCCTCCACCTCACTATCTGCTCTATCACTCTGGTTCCCTTCCCCCTGCAAATTTCATTGCTGCCATCAGGAAAGAAGAATAGGTGCCCCAAGACACATACCATAAGGTTCAGGAACAGTTAACCCATCACCATTAGACTCCAAACAGCAGACACCATCAGAGACTCATTTAAGAACCTCTTACTTTGCACATTATTTATTGCTGTGTAGCGTGTGCTATGACAGAGTGTGAAAGCAAGACATTAACATGAGATGAGTACAATCGATACTAACTTTATTGATGGTTCGCCCTGTCTTCATATAGGCCCATCGGGCCTGGTTGTTATGCCGTTTCTGGCGGAAATGATGTCATCAGACCGTGTCCGGCATTCCCGCTGTTTCCCACCATGGGGCCGGCAGCTCGTGAAGAAAGCCTATTTAGTCAGCATGGCCCTTGCTGGATCACCATGTTCAGACACCATCTTGTGTGTCGGGATGCCATGGGCCACCACACGACCACACTCCCCCTTCCAGAACCAGTGACCCGGGTGGTGTCCTCGGTTTTAGGTAGCCTGCCTCTGCAGCATGGGGCTGGTGGGTTGATCAGCTGGCTGATGTCCAAATGTGCTGGTTTGAGGTGGTCAAATGTCCAACACACATGTAGCCCCGTTATGCCTGACCACCTGGTAGCGGATCTCGATGTGCCCTCGCCACATGAAAACATGCACAGCTTCTCAGGTCCCCGGGGATTAATGTCTTGGACTGGCCATGTGCTGAGGGCTGTGTTGGGGGCCAGTGTGCCCAGTTGTTCTCTCAGTCTCGCAAAGGGTGCTGCTGTTGTTTCATCCGTTTCTCTTGTGGCAACCAGGAATTCCTTGGGGATGACCAGGAGCGCTCCATACACAATTTCTACTGCTGAGACATTGAAATCCTCCTTGGATGCAGTGCAGATTCCCATGAGGACCCACGGCAATTCATCGACCCAGTTTGGACCTTTGAGTTGGGCCATCAGTGCCACTTTAAGGTGCCTGTTGAACCTCTCCAACAACCCGTCAGCCTGGGGATGGAATACCTTGGTGTGGTGGAGTTGGATTCACAGGAGGCTGGCTAAGGCTGCCCAGAGCCAGGAGGTGAATGGTGCATCCCTGTCTGCTATCAGGTGCTCCAGGACTCCAAATTGGGCCACCCATGTTTATTAGGGCCCTGGCACAGGGCTCCGTTGAGGTTTTCACCAGTGGAACTGCTTCTGGTCACCTTTTGAGACAGTCCACCATGATCAACAAGTATCGTGCCCCTGGTGACACTGGCAGGAGTCCCAAAATGTCTACGTGCACATGGCTGAACCATTATGCTGGTTCGATAGGTTGTGGGAGGTGGGGGGGGGGCTTTAATGTGTGTCTGTACCTTTGATATCTGGCAGTGCATGTAAGTTCAGGACCATAGTCTGACCTGCTTGCAGAGGCCATGCCAAATGAACCTACTGGCTACCATCTTGATGGTTGTCCTGATGGCCAGGTGCACCAGGTTGTGCACCGCGTCAAATACCTGTCATCTCCACGTTGCTGGGACAATGGGGCGAGGATTGCCAGTCGAGACATCATAAAGGAGGGTCTGGTCGAGAGGCCATGCCAGACAAACTTGCTGGTTACCATCTTGACAGTGGTCCTGATGCACCAGGTTGTGCACCACGTCGAACACCGGTCGTCTCCATGCTGTCGGGACAACAGGGCAAGGCTTGCCAGTTGAAATGATGCAAAGGAGGGTCTGGTTGCCGGTACCGATGCGGATGTCCTCTAGGTTGAGTCCTGTCACTACTGTTCAGTGCATGGGGATGTTTATGTCCATCTGTTGTGCCTGGGCCAGGGCCGTGTAATTGGGATAGAGTTTGTATTGTCTGGACAGTTGGCAAGGACAGTGCATTGGCCACCATGTTGGTTTTCCCGGCGATATGCTCTATATCTGTGGTAAATTTGGATATATAGGACAGGTGTCTGGGCTACCAAAGGTATGACATTTTATTGAAGGCAAAAGTCAACAGCTTGTGATCCATGAAGACCTTGAATTGCCTCCCCTCCAGGAAACATCTAAAATGTTATGCCAGGAGCTCACGATTGAAAGCATGTACTTGAGTCCAGGGGGCCAGAGCTGTCTGATGAAGAAGGCCAAGGGTTACCATTGCCCCCTGACCCATTGCTTAATTATACCCCCGACTGCTGTGTTGGATGCACCCACTGTGAGGGCAGTCGGGGCGTCTTTGGCCTTCTGGAAGGCTTCTGAAGCTTCATTGTTCTACTTGATCTCTTTTTGCTTCCACACCATGAGTGAGAATAATGGGCGCATGATGCGGTATGAAGCAGTGATAAACTAATCATACTGGTGAACTCCTGGAGGCCTTTCACCGTATGTGGTTCAATGGCCTCTACCTTTTTGGGCAGATGTGTTACCCTTTGTCTATTGATTCTGTGGCCCAGGAAGTCTTATTGTCTTTCTCCAGAACTGTCATTTGGCACTGTTGATGGTCAGGCCAAACTCGTTGAAGCAGGTGCATGTGTCTTATGTGGGCAGTGTGTTCTTGGTGGCTGAGGCTGGCTATCAGAATGTCGTCCAAGTAAATGAACGCAAACTTGTGATCTTGGCCCACTGCGTCCATCAATGTCTGAGAATGACTGAGCCGCATTTTTAAGCCTGAAAGGAATCCTCAGGAACTCAAACAAACTAAAGGGTGCGATAATGGCAGTTTTAGTAACGTCCTCCCGGGTGGACCGGGATTTGGCGATAACCCCTTATGAGGTCAACCTTGAAGAATATCCGTGCCCCCTGTAAGTTCGCAGTGAAGTCTTGTATGTGGGGCACTGGACATCTGGCGTGGTGGCTTCATTGAGGTGATGACAATCCCCGCAGATCTCCATCCTCCTGGCACCTTCGGTACCATGTGCAGGGGGGGATGCCCAGGGACTGTCAGACCACTGCACTATTCCCAGCTCTTCCATCTTCTGGAACTCGTCCTTTGAAAGGTTGAGTTTCTCAGTGCCTTGTATGTAGGGGGAGATTCTTAGTGAAGATGTGGTGACTTAACCCACGTTTTTGTTCTGTTGAGGTAAATTGTGGTACCACAATGGAGGGGAATTCTGCCACGATACGTGCAAATTTATTATCATCGGCGGTGATGAAATATAGGTGAGGGGACAGGTAGCTTGGTGTCTCCTAGTGGGACGTTCTGGAAAGTCCTGGCGTGCACTAACTGCTGCCTTTTTAGGTCCACCAACAAGCAATGAGCCCTGAGAAAGTCTGCCCCCAGTCGTGATTGTTGCACTGCTGCCAGGGCGAACGTCCAGGGGAACCAACTGTTCCCAAAGTGAAGTGAGATGGTGTGAGTGCCGAAGGTTTGGATGTTGGAATTGTTTGTGGCTCTAAGGGCTGGGCCTGGTTTTCCATTGTAGGTGTCACAAGCTGAGGGTGGCAGGACACTGATCTCAGCCCTGGCGTCGACTAGGAACTGTCGCCCGATAGGGAGTCCCACATATGGAGAAAGCGGAATCGTTGGCCAACCGCCGCAGTCATTAGCAACAGTTGGCCGTGGCATTTCCCTGAAATGGAGGGAGGCATCGATGGACTTCTGAACACCAGCATTGGTGATAGAAACGTGGTGATACATACAAGGCTCACCAGACCTGTTGGCCTGCAGGTCATCTGTGGCGATCAAGTAATCCACTGTGCTTGAGGCCTTGTAACTTGATCTACCACGATCCTAGAGTCTATCTTTGCACCACAGAGGACGCCTGCTTGAGTCGTGACCTTCCAGGGGTTGCTGGAGTCCTCCTCAGTGAGCAGCAGTCAGATATTCTCTAGTAGTCACTCCAGGAAGATCTGTTGGAAGAGGAGGCAAGGCTTATGGCCATTGGTTAATGCTAACATGTCATTCATGAAAGCAGTAGAGACCCTGTCCCCCAAACCATCCATGTGCAACAATCAGGCCTTGCACTCACGTTTCAAAAGCCCGAAAGTGCAGGTTAATAGCTCCTTGATTGCCACATATTTGCCCTGCTCAAGAGGCTGTCGGTGAAAATTAATAACTCTGGTGGCTGTGTCCTGGGTGAGCGAGCTCACCATGTAGTAATACTTCATGGCATTGGCTGTGATCTGTCAAATCTGTAACTGGGCTTTGGCTTGCTCGAACCATACCAGTGGCTGCAGTCCAAAATGTTGGCAGTTTCTGTGAAATTGCATGGAGTGTTCCTTGTTATTCCATTGTCGGGTCCAAAACACTTTGGACCAGTTGAAGTCACCAATGTAATGCATGTAACAGTAGACAGTGAAAGAAAGACATTGACATGAGTACAGTAATACTAACTTTATTGAAGGTTCACTCTGCCTTTATATTGGCTCACTGGGCCTGGTTGTTATGCCACTTTTGGTGGAAATGACATCACTGGCTTACCGGCTCATGAAGGCTGATTTAGTTGTCATGGCCCTTGCATGATCACCGTGTTCAGACGCCATCTTGTGTGTCAGGATGCTGAGGGCAGCCTCAACTGTATATTTCTTTTTTCTGTATTGCAGTTTATGTACATTTCTCTTTTGTATATGTTCCTTTTTCCTCAAACAGTTTAGTTAAAAGTAAGTCAAAATTATGCCTGGCCTGCAGAAAAAAAGAATCTCAGGGTTGTATGTGTTCTGACAATAAATTTAAACTTTTGTCACAAAAAAGCATAGACATTTACAACCAAGCAAGGGGAGAGTATAAGGAAATTAGTGGACTAAAATGGTAATGAAATAACCCTGCCAGGTAATATTAAGGAGAATCCTGAGTCATTCTACATTGTAAGAGGGTAGCTAGGAAGCATGGGTTAGAGTCAGTGGGCAATTTCCTGAATGAATACATCTCGTCTGTATTCACCAAGGAAATGGACGATACTAATGTGGTCTGCAAGGAGACACCTGCATTTCTTGGTCTCCATTAATAGTTTTTCTTCCAACATCACATGATGAATATTGTGTCAGGGCACCTCTATTAATACCAGCATATGAAGCCAAGCCCTTACACAAATTGCTGTAGGTATAGTTCCAAGATGAGTGAAATTTTTCAACACCTATGAAAATTTCCACATGAAAATGAAATGGTTTCTATAGGCACTTTCAGGTGGCCAATTGCCCTGCACGTAAAGCCACATGTTTAGGCAATATGCGGCTGCTTTGAGGCCACCTGAATGTGCAGGAGGCGCTATTGAGGAAAACTACATAACCCTTCTCAGAGGCTCCCCCAGTCACCTGAATGCAGCTGTCTGAAAGCAGATGTTAAAGGGTCAGGCTACACTGGACAGGAGCTGGAGTGTGCTCAGAGCTACATCCTGTTTAGCTGTGTCCTTCATGTGGCCAGCGTTGCACTTTAAACCCTGCCACCTGAACGGCAATTTAAAGGGGCACTTCTTCAGGCATATTCTTAGTGTAGAATGCACCTGAAAAAGCCTGATCATAGGTGGCTATCCTGCCTTGGGTTTACCATTTTTCTAGCTGTGTAGCAGCTAACAATTTATCATTGTCCCAGTAATGTTATTGGGAAAATATAAAATGAGGGGCATTAATACAGTGAATAGTCAGTCTCTTTCTTAAAACTAGACTCAAAAACCTAACTTGAAAGCGGAAATGTTTAAAAAGAAACCAGAAGGGTAACCTTTTCCATACAAAGGATGGTGGGTACATGGATTGAGCTGCCAGAGGAGGAATAATCTTCAGGAAGTACAGGGGTTCAATCAGCATTAGTGGGAGTAAAATCAGTTGATATTTCAGCCAGGATGACAATACAAAGGGAGTTGATTGGCAGGTATCAGACAAAGTGAGAGAGAGAGGCAGAGTGGGAATCTCTCCAGTGTGTCTCAAACTGCCAGGGAAAACTAAGTTATAATTCTGACACTTAAAAGGGTGTAAGTACATGAAGTATAGAAATATTTTAGAGCGATATGGGCCAAATGGGACTAGCTCAGGTAGACAATTTGGTTTCCTGGAGGAGTTGGGCTGAAGGGCTTCTTTCAATGATGTACAACTCGGACTCTCGAGTTCAGGGATGAATATATTGGTCATCTAGACCACATAGGTATTAAGAAGGTGGCAGTGCTAGATATTTTTAAACACACAAATGTGCTGAAATCCCCAGGGTTGAGAGATTGACCCCAGAAGGCTATGGAAGCATGGAATTAAGACCGCTGGCATCAAATGACTTTTGTAAGCGGTAGGGGAGCTGCCTGGAGGATAGCTAATATAATTCTTCTATTCCTGTAGCAGGGATAAACCAGCTAACTATAGCCACTGTATAACTGATGTGAAAACTGTCAGAAAAAAATTCTTTAGGATTTGTTTATTTGGAAAGGCAGGGACTGATTGCCCTCATATTAAACCATGATTATTCCCAATCTATCTCACAAATAGCTTATTTTTGAGATCACCAAGATCTGAAGAGGGCACACAAAATAATTGAGGACCCCTCCCACTCCCACACAGCATCTTTCAGCTGCTACTGTCAAGAGAAATACAGGAGTATCAGAGCCAGCCCACCAAGCTGAAGAGCTTCTTCCCTCAGGCAATACTGAACAACCAAAGGAACGGCTCACACAAACCATCTGAGACACTCATTCATGAAACAATACTTATCCTGCATCTGTATTGTTTGTGTGTTATGTCCAGCTGTATGTCTGCATATTTTACACCAAGGACTAAAATGGCGGTTTTCAGGTTACACTTGTACAGATGACAATAAAATCGACTTAATTTAAGGTGGAATGGTTGTAGATTTGTCTACAGGGGTTTCAGTAAAGAGTTTGACAAGGTGTCACAGTCAGCTGATTCGAAGGATTAAGGCTCGTAAGATCTAAAGGGAGATTAGTAGTCAGAAACAGGACAGATGAGGGTTTTTTTTTTAAATAATTACAAATCAACTAGTGGTGTACCAGAGAGATCAAGTCTGATTTTTGTTTCTTATGATGCGTTAACAATTTAGTTGGGTTTCTGTGAATAATTCAAAGATAGATTCATCCCAAAGAAGCAGCAGCATTCCAAGGTGCTACCCAATTAACCTACAACCCTCAGTACATTTTTGGAGGGCGAGAGGAAACCGGAGGCCCCATGGAAAACCCACAGAGACACAGGGAGAATGTACAAACTCTTTACAGACAACATGGAATTCAAACTCTGGTCCTGATCACTGGTAGTGTAGCACCTTTGCACTAACCACTATGCAGAAATCAGGGAAGTTGACGTTAATACAATCTGGGTTGGAAATAAAAGGGTTAATAAACAAATATGCTGGAGAAACTCAACAGGTGCCACAGCATTCATAAGAGCCCTTTGTCAAGTTATGAGCAAAAAGCAGGCAATATGACCCCTCCAGATTCAAAACTGCAGCATTGCTTCACTGAATGTGGCAAGGGCTCATGTTACATTTCCTGTGGTAACAGGAGCAATTGGTGGTAAGGGACAAGTAACCAAGGGAGTCATGGAGGGATCAGTTGCTGGAGGAGGGGATCACATTAGAGGTGGCAGAAATTGCAGAGGGTGATATGTTGAATGCGGAAGCTGGTGGGGTAATAGGCAAGGTCAAGGGAATCCTGCCTGTCCTTGTGTCTGGGGCAGAGGAATGGGAAAGACATGCAGCAAGGTTGTTGATGGTAGTACAGGGCAAACAAGATGAAATTAACATTCGTTTCCATTAGCACCCCCTTCTCTTTCCCTTTATCAGTCTCCTTTCCTACAGCTCTCCACCCCTCATCTCCTGCCATCTTCCTTTCTTTTACCCCAGCTCTGCCTTCAGAGCTACTGTCCTCCCTCAATTAATTCTCAGCTTTCTTCTCCTACCAATCCATTTATGCCCAGCTTCTTGGCTGTTAGCCTATGCTCCCAACTTTTTATTCCAACACTTGCCTCCTTTTAGCTCATTTTTTGACCAAGGGCCAGGCCCAAAACATTTTATCTTTTGCCTCCGATGGACTCAGAAACCTGCTGAGTTTTAACACTTTTGAATATTAACTGCAATCACATTATCTGCACCATTTCACAGCAATACAAAGGACCTTTTCTAGCTGGCTGCTGGTGAGTTGTGTTGTGGCCAGCATTCTCATTAGATACAAAATATTAAAGGATAGGATAATTTGGAGATGTTGTTTCTAGTCATAGTAAAGTCTAAGTGTTTTTTAAACTTTTACTTTCCACTCACATACTACCTTAAATAATCCCTAACAGAACACCTATGGCATTGGGATTACTTAAAGTGGTATGAGCGAAAAGAAAAAGTTAGAAAACCACTGGTCAAACAGGCCACAGCCTCTGAAAGGGCATCACTTCTGAACAGAAATTTGTTCAGCCAGAGGGTAAATCTGTGTAATTCACTGCCAGACAGCATAGGGTAAATGTAAAACATGGGTTGTTGATTAGTTATTAACAACATCAAAGGTTATGGTGAGCAGACAATTGGGTTGAAAGGAAGAACACATCAGCCATGAAGTGAATGGCAGAGCAGATTCAGTCTTGTGAACACGGAAGCTGAGAGGCAACCTGGAAGTATACATTATGAAAGGAATAGATAGGATTGTCAAAACTTTGTATTGCAAAAATATAAACATAACCAAGGTATGAAAAAAAAAAAGGCAGCTGCCCAGAGGAGTGATAAAGTCCCAAAGGCAGGAGGTAACAAGTGGCTAAAAGAGGGGAGTGGAGAGATGGAAAAAAAAAGCTTACGTCAATGTTATTGCCCCCCTCTTGCACCATTTTGTTGACTTTTTTTGGTGCTTTGAAGGGATCAAACCCAAAGTGTTGGTCATGTTTTTGCTGGGTTTCTCCAGCATTGTTTTTACTTCAATTTCGGCATTTGCAGGCTTTTCTGTTTTACACAATGGTCAAAATAGTTTCCTTTTCATAGGAGCACCAAAAACAAGAGGAAAAGTTTAAGCAAGGTTACTTTTTTTAAAAAAGTGGTGAATCTGGAATGTGCAATAGTGGAAGCAGATTTAATGACCAGGTTTAAGAGGCAAAATCAGCCATGAAATGAAACTGGAAAATTCCTGCCATAATGAAGGAATGCAATAGCTCAGAACAAAATTGAGGGATTTATATTATCCAGTCATGGATCACTGAGGATCTGTCATTAAGCCCCCACGTCAAGGCAATCATGAAGGCGGCTCACCTGTGTCTATATTTTGATGCGTGGAGATTCAGTATGCTACCAGACTCTCAAAAACCTCTACAGGAAAGCATTCTGTCTAGTAGAGGTGTCAGCACTCAGGACTAGAAAAAAACTCCAGGTTAACTTGGTCTGCAACATCACTGGCATCAGTCCTCACTCCATCAAACATCTACAAGAGGCGATGTCTTTGTATTTAAAAGAAGCAGCCTCTATCCTCAAGGACCTCCACCACCCAAGCCATGCCCTCTTCATTCTGCTACCATTGAAGGAAAGATAGACAAGCTTCTTCCCCACTGTCATCAGATTTTTGAATGATCAGTGAACCAGGTACTACCTTACCTTGACTTTTCATGCACTATTTTTAATTTTTGTGAGGTGCTTTATATGAACATTTACACTGTGAGCTGCCATACAAATTTTGTGACTTGCTCATGAATCTGATTGCATAATGAAGTCTCCCAAACCACATGGAGTTGAAGCCCATCCTTTCAAGTTTTTACTGTGGCTAGTGAAAGTACTACCCTAGAGGAACATAAATTGCAAGAAAAAGGAGAATGGGATTAATCCAAGAAAATGACTTCCTTGCAAACATGCAGTCATTCAGCATGTACCTCCCTAGATTTACTTCTGCAGTTTACAACACAAGTTAGTCAACAGGCATAAAAGCTACTGGCAATATTGAGATATAGGTGAATATCAGGTCTGCATTTAAGAATAGAGATGGAGAGGTTTCTTCTCCAGTGCTAGAGGACACATTCAAAGCCTAAGTTTTTGGACTAAAGAGCTAAGGGCAATCTGGAAACAGGGAAGTGGAACTGACCCCAAGAGTAGATCATATTATAGAACAGCAAGAGAAAGCTGAAAAATGATGTATAACCTAACCTGTACAAGTTGCAAAAAACTGCCTATGAAATATCAATACAACACAGTTCACATAATTCCACATCTTTAAAGCAAAGGTAGTTCAGGACTGGCTGATTTTCTTTAACTAATGCATGATACTTTAATGTCTATATATGCAACATTCATAAAAATTGTACAATTTGTTTCACTGTGAACTTGGGGAGTTCAAGGGAACAAAATATAGTCTAGATGCATTCCAGATCCCTGGGCACACACCCATTTGCTCTCTGGAGACTGGGCTCACAATCCAAATGAATGAGCCACGATCTCAGAAAAATTGGATGCACTAATGGGATCAATATATCACTGCAGAAATTTTAAAAAATCTGGTTTATTTTTCAATAATTACAAATCTTCTGACACAAATCAATATTAGAACTGCAACTCTGCATGAACTGAAACTAAAGGATCCAATAAATCTGGTTATTATTTAATCCTTCCCCATATCAAATGCATCCAAGTTACTGGAAGACACTGAATGGACAAAACCATTATAGGCCAAGTATTCTGACACAGATGATCATGCAATCTGTCTGATGTGTCATCATATTTCACAGTTAAGTCTTCAGATTTAATAGAGCTTTATGTAAAAACTTGTAAGGCAACACTTATTTTACAATCTGCTTATTGTTCATCCCCAAACCTACCCACAAAATCTCATGTCTATCTGAGCAGACAAGTTTGCAATACAAATGATATTGATTTTTGAAGCTGGTGTAACAGATACCTAGAAATTTCACCAGATAGACCAACTTTTCAAAGTCACAGCTATCAGAATCTGTTTTGGATAAAGACTGGTTCTACCTGCATCAAACATGGTTGCTTTTCTCTCTGAAGGGAATGCTTGTCTAATCAGCACACGTAGATCGCTTCCCAGCACCCCTCCTAAACGTCATCATTTTAATGATCCTCTTTGGAACGCATGCCAGGAGCCCGACATGCCCACTCTTCCATCAGTATTTTTAATGAGTTGAAAGATCAACCACACCCCCATCCCCCCACACAATTTACAAATCTACCTTCAAATTATACAAGTCCACAAATTCCCAGCTAAGTTTTAAAAATGAGAAAATCTTGCACATCAGTCCTAATGTGACATTCAGCATTACAATTAGACTTCCAGGAATGAAGCAGTTTCAGTATTGGAACTTTTTGTAGACAATCACATGTGTATAGGAGTTAAATTAAAACAAACATTTTTTCAATTCTGTTTTATTGCAATAATTACAGAAAATTATTCTTAGAAGACTTCATACCTGCAAAAACAAAAAGCAAAAATTAGAAGCAATTAGACCTGCAAAAAGCATGTTCACATCTTGTTCTTCGGACCTTCTCAGACAAATGCCTCAAAGTCATCAATAGAAGACCAACTGTGCTCAGGGACCTCAATGCAGAAGCACAGAACATGCTACCGGTATCAAGAATCCCAAGACAGATCAAGCCCTAGCAGACTCGTCATCAATCATCATCATTGAAGGTATCCCAATCACAAGTCCAGTTGTATATTCACTTATAAAAATTCACACCCCAAAGAAACCCACCCATACCAGATGGTAATTAACACGAGTTTTCAAAGATTAAAACATGATTTACTGCCAGAATCCAAAAACAGTTTATCTACTGAGGGATATGCACTTACAAAATACCTCTGCTGCAAAGTCTACAATTATTTCAAATAATTTAGGCTATGGACCAAAGTGCATTTTTGCTGGTCTTTAGTTGCTCTGAGTGTGAACTACAATTCTACAGATTGAGATGGTCATAATTAGGCCATACCATGGAAGGACATCAAATTTCACAACCGAACAGTGGCAACATTAGTCCTCACCACTATTAGTGGCATACAAAATGCCAAGAATTGTCAGATTTAAATTCACAACTTTGTAAAGGAAATGCGCCATCTAAGTTTTGCTAAAACCAAAGCCTGCTATAACACTGTGAAACTTTCAAATGAAAGGAAAATAGATCTACAGTTGAATCAGAATCTACTTTAAATATGCTCTACTCCTCTAAAACTAGACAACACACGAATAGCTTACCAATTATGCAGTAGGAACTGGCCCAGGCTGCTGGATCACAGGCTGCTCTGGTTTGCTTCCTTTCTGTTCTGAAATAGGTGTAGTTGGCAAGATTTCATCCTTGGGCTCGACAATACTGACGTGATCAGGGAGGGGTTTTTTGGGTCCAATTTTACCACTTGGGTCCCATGGGAGCATTATTTTAACTTTAATGCCCAACACACCTGAGAATGAATGAATCAATGTTAAAATGGAACACAAAATGCCACTATTAAAGCATTACTGAGCCTATCTTCAGAAAAAGAAACTTTAAGTGGGTTTATCAATAGAACATTGAAATTTGTAAAACACCAGTACATTCAACAGTTAACCATTTCCAATTATTCTATTTAAGTTAATTAGAGTCCATATGAATAATGACACAGCTGCAAATGAAGTGCAATGTCAAAACTTAAAATTTAGGAACATCCAGAACTGACTTGTACCAAAGGTTGCCGCCCCTCGTTATAGAAAACTGTCTTCTAACCAGTAAAAATCACATAAGCTGTCAAACCATTGAAATAGCTACAACTATAAATCATAAATTGTAAGCCTCTGCCTCTACCCTGGGGAAAATGTTTTTTCTGTCTTATTCAGCAATATACAAGGGCACAAATGGAGCTACAACAGAATTCAGTTCATTAAAATGCTTCCTTGTCATTTGAAAGTTGAAAATATCACAGGAGCAGATTAAGCCCACATCTTCAGAAAATTCACAATATTCTGTAGTACTTTCTTAATGCTGTTGGTGAATAATACAGATCGACCCCAACTTATGATATTTCATAGGCACGATATTCAGTATCAGGTACTTTCGGTTTCAAGTTGTGATGTGTTCCCCCCATTTGTGATACACATCGCAGCTTTTTTTTCAGTTTAATTTGTGTTGCAATAAAGATTTTCAGCATTTAAATAAAAAAATTTTCTTCATTGCAGTAATTTTATTCAGTTTAAATTGTGTTGTACAAAAGGTTTTCAGTGTTTAAATAAAAACAATAAAGGATGCTATTGTTTCAACCTATGGAACTTCAATTTAACATGAGAGTCCTGGAACAGAACTCTATCGTAAGTATGAGCCTACCTATAGGCAGAATGAAAGATTAGTTGTTTACCTTGTCTCAGCAGTACATGTCGCACAGCTGTATCAACATAGTAGTTCACAGGATCACCACTGTGAATCATTAGACCATCAACAAACTTCATGGACTTGGCCCTCTGGCCTCGAAGCTTTCCAGAAACGACCACCTCACAGCCCTTGGCTCCACTTTCCATGATGAAACGGAGAACACCATAGCAGGCCCTGAATAGAAGGGGAAAGCACTACAAACTTCAGGTTATTGACAATATTGAACAGGCAACAATTCCAAACTACAAAAGTACAAAATAGGACAACTCAGCTGGTCACAGCTTTTGAAAGAGCATCTGATAATCTGCCCAATGATCACATTGAAGGAACTGAAACTGTGGTAGGGCACAGAGCAAATAGGGGAGATCAGTTTCCTGATCACGAGGCAAGGATTGGCAGCAGCAATACCACTAATGCCAAGAACATTTGTACCATCTCATTCACAACCCAAATAGAAAAACTAAAACCATTTTTAATGTGACTTGGGTCTACTTTCACTTACCCAATAATCCACATTCTTGTAGTTTAGTTTTGCATGTCAGAAAACCTTAGTTTAAATTTAACTGCACAGCAGAACGATCCACCAATCTGGAATTTGGAAAGTGAAGTGCAAATCTTTGGCTGATTTCACACTAGAGATGGTGCAAGCTAGTTAAACCTTGCTGGGCACTGGTGTTACAAAAGATAAAAAGTCATGCCTTTTCAAATATTCACTGCTTCAGTGTTGAAAACAATTGATGCAGTAGTCGATCCAATTGTTTGCAGCACAGACTATCCACTATAGACACTGGAAAGTCAGCTTATGGAATATTTATTGTCAAAACTGGCCTAAACGTGAAAACATGAGAGTGCTTGAATTAACCTCTGGGCAAAATATAACCCATCTAATCTGTTTGAGGTCAGATGATATTTTTTCTAGTTTCTGCTTTGGAGTTGGTTCAAGTTCTGGCTTTAGCACAAACGAAATAATTTGAGATCGCAGTAAATGCAGCGCAGACAGTTTCTCAGGCAAGCATTTTTAAAATATAATTCTAAATAGCCTCATTTGATACAAAACAAGCTTAAAACCACCACCTTACCTTCGTACAGCCAAGCCTCCCAGCAACTTGTAGCGCAGAGATTCTGCCTGTGCAATGGCACACAGCCCTCGAGTGGCAACCTTTTCAGCATAGAGCTGAGGAAGAAAACACATTATTTCACTTTATTGAAAGTTCCATTCCATAATTTCTGCCAGATAAAAGTGCAGTCAAGCACATTTCACTCATGGGCAGACAATTCAATGCCAAGCAGCATACAAGGAGAAAAATAGTCAATCGGTTGGAACCCTTTCTCTCCACAGATGCTGCCCAATTTGCTGAGTCCCTTCGACTCACAGTATCCATACAAATCAAAACTATAAACTAAATTTCACCATCCGGTATTTGGTCCATATAGTGGCTTACTCTGCACTGACAATCTGTAGCAGACAACATGTAAGCAATTCTTAGTTAAGTGGCCTCTTCCACCTCGATGAAGCCTCAGAATTCATCAAAAGGGATCAATATCCTTAAATTGAGATGCCCACAGAAATATCTCCCAATATAGATATACCAATGCATCATTTTCACCATGATTCTGCACTTTACTTCCAAAAAAGTCAGTGGAGCTAAAATAGGAAACCCTTCATACTATGAAGAATACACACCAGAAGTAAGATTACCCAGAACTCAAAACTCAAGCTGCAACTTGCAGACAATGTAAACTGAACTCCAAGACGTTACCGTTTTGTTCACCAAATAAGTCTTGGACTCAACGTCCACCAAGATCAAGGCCTTTTACTAACCTGGCTCATTCAGACCTCCAACAATAAAATATCAATTAAGGTTTTTAGACTGCAGACATGTAACAGTACAATCAAGGAATTTTGCTGCTGCATGGGCAGTCTAAAAAGGAATGTGCAGGAATTTTGAACCAATTCCTTCAGGACCCTACAACTTTTTTGGAGCAAGCCTGAAGTCTAAATCGTACCGGAGAAATTTTTTTTAAGGTCATCCACTCTACTGCACGTCCAACCACCGTGATTGTTGCACTCAGGCATTTTTAATCCAAAAAGCCCCCCAGTGTGAACCACCACACAGGGAGCAATTATGTTAATTTTTTTCGGCAAATTTCCAAACATTCCAGTCTAAAAACCATAAATGATAAAATTCACCACCATCTGCAATGCACCAGCACAGCTTATAGTAGTTATGGAAAAGGTTATTTTAATTTAAATCCTTAAAAAAACCTTGGTCTACCAGGCAGCATTGATCACAGCCCTTCTACATGAGCCTGAGACTTGAGCTGGCATCTCAACATTAAAAAGATATCTCTGCAAAATCCTTCATATTCACAACTACTCAAAGTGAAGGAGCATTCAGCATGTATATCAAAAGCCAAGACATAGGAAGGACATTATAAAGTTGGGAAGGGTACAAAGAAGTTTTACAGAAATGTTGCCAGAATTATGAAGTCTCAACTACTGTGAGACTGAAGAAACTAGGCCCGTTTTCCTCAACACGAGGGAAGTTAAAAGGAGATACAAGGTCTACAGAATGATAAGGGGCATAGGTAAGGTGAAAAGCAAGTCTGATTCCTAGGGTAGAATCCATGAGGGCACAATGATAAGAAGGGGGTGGGATTTAAAAAATGTGAAATCGTCACCCAGAGGAAGGTGGACATATAGAATGACTGCTAAGTAATATAGGCAGGTACATTACCTTCCTTTATGAAACAACTAGATGGGAGGGGATTGGAGGGGGAGGAGCATAATGCAAGAAAGTGGGACTAAAGCAGAGGAGCATGCTGTTCAGCATGCACTAGCCCACCTAACCATCTGTTGAAGAGGGTGTTGTTCACTGCTTGACTCATTGGTTGTATGTAATATCTGCAGGCATGAAAATGACATGAAGTTGTATGGCAGTATGAGCAAAATTCCAAGAGGCTGTAGGGTGATTTGGACAGATTTGGAGAGGAGGCAAATGCAAGGCAGGCAATGTAACGCAGATAAATGTTATCCATTTTGGTGGCAATAACAGGAAGGCAGATTATATGAATGGTGACAAATTAGGAAAATGCAAGGTGCAATGACACCTCGCGTCATGGTTCATCAGACATTGAAGGGTGGAATGCAATATGCCATCCTTTATGGTAAGAGATTTTGAATACAGAGAGGGTGGGGTCTTTCTATATTTGTACAATGTCTTGGTGAGGCAACACCTTAAGTAACGTGTGCAGTTTTCGTTCCCAGTTTTGCTATTGACGGAACAAAGAAAGACTAAATAGACTGGAGAATTTACAAGAATGAGGAATCTCATCTCAATGAGCAATATTGTCAAGACGAAGCAGGTTAGATACAAGAAGCCTCCTCACATTGGAGAAGTCTGGAACAAGGGGTCTAAGGATAAAGGGAAGCCATTTATAAACATATAACAATTACAGCACAGAAATAGGCCAACTTGGCTTTTCTAGTCCATGCCAAACACTTTCTCCCACCTAACCCCACTGATCTACACTCAACCCAAAGTACTGAGTAAGGAGAAACGTCACTCAAGAGTTGTGACTTTGCGTAACTCCACATCACAGAAAGTGGAATGAACTTTACAATAAAATTATGCTGTCTGCTCTGTACCAATACCTATCTGTAACTGCACTTCTGTACTGTCTTGCTATACAAGATATTTAGCTGCAGGACTTTTATCACTGCACATTTAACAATAATTTTGAGCTTGATTTCCCAAAAAATTTCAAACACAAAATTACCCACAGTATTTCGTTAAGACAGCTATTTTTTGTACTAAAGCCTTCTCAGATAAATGCCTCTAAGTCATCAAAGGACATTTTGCTCAGGACCCTGAAATCAGCAACATAGAACATGCCAACTGTATCAGGAATCCTGATACAAGTCACATTCCCATCAGACTCGTCATCAAGCATCATTGAAGGTGAAAGGGAGAAAATACTGCCGAAGTCAACTGAGCCGGAAGACTCCATGCTAACAAGTTCCTTCAGAGGCCCCAACTTACCTCAACACTTCCTTCCGGGAAACCAAATCTCTTCTGAACAACAGCAGTCAGCTCACGGATTCGGCGACCTTTCTCACCCAGCACATTCTGAGTCCTAAGAAATAGCAAGTTATTAAAATCGTTGAACAATCATTTGTGCAACACATTCTAGCACAAATTCAATTTTCTGAAGCTCTGTATGCACAAGAGTTCTCGCAAAGATATTAAGATTCATTTTTTACCATCTTATTTGAGCTTGAAAGTTTCCACAGTTCAATGGGGTGCAAGTACCATACACACCTTCAAAGGTTGGGACATAAAATATGAAAGATGCAACAAATTGCAAATTTACAAAACACTAGATGAGGCTACACTTTTTGTGTATTTTTGTTAACCACACTAATAGGAAGGATGCAAGTACACTAGACCAAGTGCAGGAAATTAACCAGGATGTTATCTGCATTGGTGGACTTTAGTTAAGGGAGTAATTGGATAGACTTTTGTTTTACTCAGAGTAAAGGATGCCATGAGATGGGTTACCTAATAAAAAGGTACTGTGGCAACCCACAATTACCAAGATCAGGCCGGCACATTGCGAGGCAACATCAGACCAACAGCCCTAAAATTATGTTGGTCAAGCTGCCCAGCTAACTCAGCAGAAACAGGCTGAGGAAGAAGGGCATTCATATGACTCAATCAGCAAAAAAATAGCAGGAACTTGAACAGTAAAAAGGCAGGCTTTCTAGCCCTAATAAACCTGCCACACTGTTGTATTTCTTTGTAGGGGTTGGCTACAGTACCATACATACCCATGTAATTGCTGAATTTTTTGGACCATTAACCTTGCAAATTCGGCACCTGCGTCACTCAAGGCGACGGGAGCGTGGATGGCCAGGTGGCAAGTCCATTGGTCAGGAGCTCAGATGGGAGGGTGGCCAAAAATAGGAGGGTCAAATTTTACACGGGTCTTACAAAAAACACTTGATAAAGAGGGGAAAGACACAAGTGTGCACTGTATATAAAATCTATGAGATGCATCAAAAACAAAAACAAAAAATCAGTGTAAGGATCTGAGGGGCGTTTTTTTTTAAAGTGGCTAAAAAAGTAATATTTTGCCTGAACAATCAGATATAATTACTGTATTTAAGAGGCATTTAAAAAAAAGATATTTATGCATGCATGACTCGTTGCTCAGTAGGTAACTGAGCAACAAGGCAGGCATGTCCCAAAGGGTCCATTTGTACTCGATGGGTCATTTCCAGTTGAACGACAGACCCAAGCAATTTTCTAGCTTATGAAAAAAGACACCCAGAATTCTATTTTACTGCTAATACTTAACTCAGTTATTAAACTACCAAGATAAAAACCAGACTAAAAAAAAGCAATACTGTAACTTTTAATACTGATGACACTTGGTAGTAAACCACACCAAAATCAAAGTCCAAATCTAACCTTTTGGCATAATCGACAGTTTGGCCTGACCAGTGAAACTTCCAGCATTTCAATGGAAATTTGACAATATAATTCAAAGCTACCAAATACATTAAAGCCAGTTATAAGAAACCTGCGAGCTCAGTTCCTTCAGAGAAGGAAGCCGCATTTTAAGGACGTCTTTAGAAACAGGGTAATATGGCTTCACGGTGATGAGAAAACACTTGTGACTACAACTATAGTGCTCAGTGATCAAGACCAAAACCCAAGAATATGCACAAACCACAGACCAGTTGAAATCAGAAATACATGCCAATCAAGGGCAGGCAGCATCGCCAAGAACTGAATCAGGGACAACTCTATTGAAAATGAAGCAGGCTTCAAAAGTATCCTCCTCCTGATGGGGAAAAAAAGCAAACTTGCCGAATCATTTATAACAATTAACATCAAAACCCGTCCACATGTTTGTCAAGAGCTTTAAGTGTTTTCAGGAAGTGCAAAAAGGATGTTATTCCAGGCAGTTTAGCACATGTCCCAAAGAGCATCGTGAGTCGTAATTCCACCCATGTTCAGTTCTCCCAACGTGTTGACTCGATGCTTCTTCAGTCAGGACAATATCCAACTTCGATAACAAGAGTTCTGAACTATTCGGATTAAAAGCCCTTCTGCAGCTTCAGGGGGCTGTGAGCCTGCAGGGGAAACGGCGAGCCGAGAGTGACCCAGTGGCGGGCCGCTCCGAGTGCAGGCCGAGGACGCAGCGGCCCTTTACCTGGTCGCCAGGATGATGATCTCGGTCCTCGTCGGGGTAACGCGCACCTCCACGCCGCTGTACCCGTCCTCGGCCAGTTCGCGGGTCAGGAACTCGTTGAGCTCAGCCTTGAAGATCCCGTCGGCCACGAACTAAACAGAGACGGCCAGAGGCGCCATGTTAGCCACCCAGACACAATCCAACCCCATCCTCCACCATGGCCTTCTGCCAGCGCTCGGACCCGCCGCCAGCGACTCCCGACACCCTCGTGCAACCATCCCGACCCACAGTCCCTCGCCCTCTGCTCTCAGACTCCCGCAAAGAGCGGATTTTCCCGCCTCACCTTTCTCTTCTTCGAGATCTGAGCCGCCATTTCGCTCCAAGGGCCCGCGGCGAAAGGAAGGCACCGCTGGGTGGGAGCGATTTAACAGGACGGCCACTTCCGCTAGGACATTTCCTCCAATGGAAGGGAGAGTCGATAATCACGTGGTGCGCGGCGATGGCGCTTGGCATGACGGTCTTTGTCGTTTCAATTAGGAAGGAGGGAGGGGGGCGCTCCCAGACGAAAGAACGTGTGGACCGGGGTTTAATGAGCGCCGGACACAACCTCAGCGTTTCTCACGGTGGATAACACTAATAGTGAGGGTCCGACCAAAATGTTCGGTGGGAGACACGCGAGAATAATCTGAAGGTGCAGGAACCTGGAGCAAAAGCCCATCTTCTAGCAGGAGGTAATAAAACACGAGAGTCTGAGGTAAAACACGGGAGTCTGAAGTAAAAAAAAACACGAGAGTCTGAAGTAAAAAAACACGAGAGTCTGAGGTAAAACACGAGAGTCTGAAGTAGAAACACGAGTCTGAAGTAAAACACGAGAGTCTGAGGTAAAACACGAGAGTCTGAAGTAAAACACGAGAGTCTGAAGTAAAAAAACACGAGAGTCAGGTAAAACACGAGAGTCTGAAGTAGAAACACGAGTCTGAAGTAAAACACGAGAGTCTGAAGTAAAAAAACACGAGAGTCTGAGGTAAAACACGGGAGTCTGAGGTAAAACACGAGAGTCTGAGGTAAAACACGAGAGTCTGAGGTAAAACACGAGAGTCTGAGGTAAAACACGAGAGTCTGAGGTAAAACACGAGAGTCTGAAGTAGAAACACGAGTCTGAAGTAAAACACGAGAGTCTGAAGTAAAAAAACACGAGAGTCAGGTAAAACACGAGAGTCTGAAGTAGAAACACGAGTCTGAAGTAAAACACGAGAGTCTGAAGTAAAAAAACACGAGAGTCTGAGGTAAAACACGAGAGTCTGAGGTAAAACACGAGAGTCTGAGGTAAAACACGGGAGTCTGAGGTAAAACACGGGAGTCTGAGGTAAAACACGGGAGTTTGAGGTAAAACACGAGAGTCTGAAGTAAAACACGAGAGTCTGAAGTAAAAAAACACAAGAGTCTGAGGTAAAACACGAGAGTCTGAAGTAGAAACACGAGAGTCTGAAGTAAAACACGAGAGTCTGAGGTAAAACACGAGAGTCTGAAGTAAAACACGAGAGTCTGAAGTAAAACACGAGAGTCTGAGATAAAACACGAGAGTCTGAGGTAAAAAAACACGAGAGTCTGAGGTAAAACACGAGAGTCTGAGGTAAAACACGGGAGTCTGAGGTAAAACACGAGAGTCTGAGGTAAAACACGAGAGTCTGAAGTAAAAATACACGAGAGTCTGAAGTAAAACACGAGAGTCTGAAGTAAAAAAACCACGAGAGTCTGAGGTAAAACACGAGAGTCTGAAGTAGAAACACGAGTCTAAAGTAAAACACGAGAGTCTGAGGTAAAACACGAGAGTCAGGTAAAACACGAGAGTCTGAGGTAAAACACGAGAGTGAGGTAAAACACGAGTGTCTGAGGTAAAACACGAGAGTCTGAGGTTAAACACGAGAGTCTGAGGTTAAACACGAGAGTCTGAGGTTAAACACGAGAGTCTGAGGTTAAACACGAGAGTCTGAAGTAGAAACACGAGAGTCTGAAGTAAAAAACACGAGAGTCTGAAGTAAAACACGAGAGTCTGAGGTAAAACACGAGAGTCTGAGGTAAAACACGAGAGTCTGAAGTAAAAAAACACGAGAGTCATGTAAAACAGTGTCTGAGGTAAAGCACGAGAGTCTGAGGTAAAATACGAGTGTCTGAAGTAGAAACACGAGAGTCTGAAGAAAATCACGAGAGTCTGAGGTAAAACACGAGAGTCTGAGGTAAATCACGAGAGACTGAGGTAAAACACGAGAGACTGAAGTAGAAACACGAGAGTCTGAGGTAAAACACGAGAGTCTGAGGTAAAACACAAGAGTCTGAAGTAGAAACACGAGAGTCTGAAGTAGAAACACGAGAGTCTGAAGTAGAAACACGAGAGTCTGAAGTAGAAACACGAGTCTGAAGTAAAACACGAGAGTCTGAAGTAGAAACACGAGTCTGAAGTAAAACACGAGAGTCTGAGGTTAAACACGAGAGTCTGATGTAAATCACGGGAGTCTGAGGTAAAACACGGGAGTCTGAGGTAAAACACGGTAGTCTGAGGTAGAACACGAGAGTCTGAGGTAGAACACGAGAGTCTGAGGTAGAACACAAGAGTGAGGTAGAACACGAGAGTCTGAGGTAAAACACGAGAGTCTGTAGAAACACGAGAGTCTGAGGTAAAACACGAGAGTCTGAGGTAAAACACGAGAGTCTGAAGTAAAAAAACACAAGAGTCTGAGGTAAAACACGAGAGTCTGAGGTTAAACACGAGAGTCTGAGGTAAAACACGAGAGTCTGAGGTAAAACACGAGAGTCTGAAGTAGAAACACGAGTCTGAAGTAAAACACGAGAGTCTGAAGTAGAAACACGAGTCTGAAGTAAAACACGAGAGTCTGAAGTAGAAACACGAGTCTGAAGTAAAACACGAGAGTCTGATGTAAATCACGGGAGTCTGAGGTAAAACACGGGAGTCTGAGGTAAAACACGGGAGTCTGAGGTAGAACACGAGAGTCTGAGGTAGAACACGAGAGTCTGAGGTAGAACACGAGAGTGAGGTAGAACACGAGAGTCTGAGGTAAAACACGAGAGTCTGAGATAAAACACGGGAGTCTGTAGAAACACGAGAGTCTGAGGTAAAACACGAGAGTCTGAGGTAAAACACGAGAGTCTGAAGTAAAAAAACACAAGAGTCTGAGGTAAAACACGAGAGTCTGAGGTTAAACACGAGAGTCTGAGGTAAAACACGAGAGTCTGAGGTAAAACACGAGAGTCTGAAGTAGAAACACGAGTCTGAAGTAAAACACGAGAGTCTGAAGTAGAAACACGAGTCTGAAGTAAAACACGAGAGTCTGAAGTAGAAACACGAGTCTGAAGTAAAACACGAGAGTCTGAGGTTAAACACGAGAGTCTGATGTAAATCACGGGAGTCTGAGGTAAAACACGGGAGTCTGAGGTAAAACACGGGAGTCTGAGGTAGAACACGAGAGTCTGAGGTAGAACACGAGAGTCTGAGGTAGAACACGAGAGTGAGGTAGAACACGAGAGTCTGAGGTAAAACACGAGAGTCTGAGATAAAACACGAGAGTCTGTAGAAACACGAGAGTCTGAGGTAAAACACGAGAGTCTGAGGTAAAACACGAGAGTCTGAAGTAAAAAAACACGAGAGTCTGAAGTAAAAAAACACAAGAGTCTGAGGTAAAACACGAGAGTCTGAGGTTAAACACGAGAGTCTGAGGTAAAACACGAGAGTCTGAGGTAAAACACGAGAGTGAGGTAAAACGAGAGTCTGAGGTAAAACACGAGAGTGAGGTAAAACACGAGTGTCTGAGGTAAAACACGAGAGTCTGAAGTAAAAAAACAAGAGTCTGAGGTAAAACACGAGAGTCTGAGGTTAAACACGAGAGTCTAAGGTACAACACGAGAGTCTGAGGTAAAACACGAGAGTGAGGTAAAACGAGAGTCTGAAGTAGAAACACGAGTCTGAAGTAAAACACGAGAGTCTGAGGTAAAACACGAGAGTCTGAGGTAAATCGAGAGTCAGGTAAAACACGAGAGTCTGAGGTAAAACACGAGAGTGAGGTAAAACACGAGTGTCTGAGGTAAAACACGAGAGTCTGAGGTTAAACACGAGAGTCTGAAGTAGAAACACGAGAGTCTGAAGTAAAAAACACGAGAGTCTGAAGTAAATCACGAGAGTCTGAAGTAGAAACACGAGAGTCTGAAGTAAAAAACACGAGAGTCTGAAGTAAATCACGAGAGTATGAAGTAAAAACAATGCTGGAGAAGCTCAGCATATCTGTACTTTGCATAGCAAAGGTAAAAGCTACGTTGCCAATGTTTCTGGCTTAAGCCCTTCAAGGTATAGACAAAATGTAGCCTGGCGCCCAAACAAAGTGTGTGTGTTGGGGAGAGGGGGCTGTGGGGGAAATGTTTCCTCACTTTCATAGACTGTGTCTATGCAAAAAAAAACATTTAATACCTCTCCAATCTCTTTTGGCTCCATACACAGCTGATCCTCTGATCTTCAAGAGAGCCAATTTTTTTCTCTTGCTATCCTTTTGCTCTTAATATACCTCTTACTTTTCCTTCAACTTGGTTTCTTTTGGCCCTCCTAATTTCCTTCTTAAATTTTCCTTGTTCTTTTAAAAAAAAACTCCTCAAATACCCCATTTACTCCTTGCCTGTAGCTGCTATAAATAATATGCTTATTCTGCTTATTCCTTGAAGAAGGGCTCAGGCCTGAAAGGTCAGCAATATATCTTCGTTTCCTATTGTCACTGAAAGACTGCCTGAGTTCCTCTAGCATTTCATTGTTTTTCTTTGGCTTGGCTTCGCAGACAAAGATTTATGGAGGGGTAATGTCCACGTCAGCTCCAGGCTCGTTTGTGGCTGACAAGTCCAATGCGGGACAGGCAGACAGTGTATTTTTAATAAAATCACAGTGTTTGCAGACACCTTTTTATTCTACTTAACCAGATTCTTATTATTCCTGGAAAATCAAGGTTTCCTATTGTCGTGGTTTATCGAAAGCTAAGAATGACCAAGAGACGCAGAAGATTCTTCAAGAAGTTTAAACTTTTATTTGCAAACAAAAGCTGTGGCAGTCTGAGAGCTAGTCACTGACTGCCCACCGAACACAGCACATAGCCTTTTTTATTTCGGCACCCAATCATTCATAACCACATATTTCAGCAGTATGTCACCCTTAACTCGCCACAATTATTTTCTACCCATTAATCTAATCATGTTTTGAACCACATGTTACATTATATCCTGCCATTGTTATCTTTTACTCATTCACCAGCATAGTGTAAATATAGTGATGAATACATAGTAAATTGTTACTTTTGTAGTCTAATAAATATAGTACATAGTAAATTGATACATAGAAGTGGATTAATGAATAGTTACAAAGTTCATATGGTTTATTTTCCATACTAGGCCTGTTAATTTTACCTTTAATCTTGACAGAAAGATACAAATTCTGTACAGAGAGTAGATAAGTCAGAACAGGTACAACCAGCTCTTATTTAGCATCAATCAAATGTTTGTCTTCGTAGTATATAAAAAATAAAGTTCTTATAACAGTTTAGATAGAGAAAAAATAAAAAGATCATGATTGAAAGTTAACACTTAGTCTCCTTCCATTGATGTCTTGCACACTGGAAGGGGATTCATGAAGTAACATTATGTGCATGTGTGAATTGGGGGAAAAGTTTGTTGTAAATACGAGTTGTCCGTAAGTCAGACATTCGTCACCTGGGACTCCCTGTACTCTCAAAATTTCACTCTTGAAGGTCTCCCACTTACCAAGCTCACCCTTGCCAGAAAACAACCTGCCCCAATCCACACTTACCAGATCATTTCTCATTCCCTCAAAATTGGCCTTTCTCTCATTTAAAATCTCAGCCCGAGGATTAGACCTATCCTTATCCTTGCCTATAATTATCTTGAAACTTATGGCATTATGATTACTAGATACAAAAGGATCCTTTACACACACTTCTGTCACCTGTCCTGCCTAATTTCCTAATAGGAGATCCATCAATGCATTCTCTCTAGTTGGTACCACTAAATGTTAATTTAGAAAACTTTTATGGCAAACTCAAACTCATCTAGTCCTTTTACAGCAAGGGAGTTTCAGTCAATATTTGGAAAGTTAAAATCATCTGGTATCACAACGTTTCCTGCAGCTGTCTGATCTCCCTCTCCCTCTGCAGATTTGCTCCTCCACTTCTTACTGACTATTGGGTGGTCTGTAATACAATCCCATTTCCCATTCTGCAGCTCCACCCAATATAGCCTCATTTCAGTAGATGAGCCCTCTAGTGTGTCTTGTCTGAGCATTGCTGTAACATTGTCCCTAACTAGCAATATCCTCTTTCATCACTCCTCATCTATCGCACCTGAAACAATGGGACTCTGGAACATTGAGCTGTCAGTCTTGCTCTTCCTACAACCAAGTCTCACTAATGGCCACAATATCATAATTCCACGTGCCATTGCTGCTCTGAGATCACCTGTCTTTCCTACAATATCTCATGTATTGAAATAGATCCAATTCAAAACATTATTTCTGCCATACACAACCATTTAATTCCTGTCTTTGTATGCTATCTTAACATATTTTCCCACAACCAGTCCACTAACCACTCTGTATACCTGTACTAGACACTGGTGATAGTGCACTTGGAGTATTGTGTGTGCAGTTTTTGTCACTTCGCTATGGGAACGATTTCATTAAACTGGAAAGAGGGCAAAGAACGTTCACATGAATGGTCCTTCAAAGTTTCTGCTCATTTTGTAATCTATGCCTGCGGTGTCTGATATTTGGTGATATTTTTTCTGTTTGTTAAGGTAAATTAGCTGCAACTTTTATAACTCAAATTAAATTTGAAAAGTAGTACATTGTCTGAAGAGACATTTTTAACCTGCAAAGGAAGGACTTTTTATTTGCATACTACATCTAAAAAATTGACATTCTTGTATACAGAAAGCTGCAGATACCACAAGCAGGGCCAGGAATGAGCAACAACATCTACTGTATGGCCAGGGATGAGTGGATCACAGAAGTTACTGAATTCTTGGTCAGCCAGACCCAGTCCTGAAAAACCATTGACCATTCTTTTTCTCTCATTGATGAAGCTTGACCCACTGACCTCCAGCAGATTATTAGTCACTGTAGATTGTCCCAAACTAATTTAGATTTCAGATTTATTGTCAAGAGTACATACATGACATTATATACAACCCTGATATTATTTTTCGTGCAGGTGAGGCAAAATTACCACTTATTGGTAGTGCATAAAAGATCTGTAGACAAATAAACAAATAAAAACAAATAAAGAAATATAAACAAACTAACCATACATTTCAGAGGGGAGAAAAACAATAAAGTGCAAGAGTCCTTAAATGAGTCCCTGATTGAATTTGTTGTTGAGGAGTCTGATGATGGAGGGGTAGCAGCTGTTTCTGAACCTTGTGGTGCGAGTCTTATGGAATCTATACCTCTTTGTTGATGGCAACAGCAAGAACAGAGTGTGTGTTGAGTGGTATGGATACTTGATGATTGCTGCTCCCCGTAGATGCTCTCATTGGAGGGTAGGGTTTTACATGTTATGTCCTGGACTGTGTCCATTACCTTTTGCACAGCTTTACGCTCAGGTGATTCAGCCAGTCAATACACTATGCAGAGTGCAAAGGAATGTCTTTTGCAGAATCATACAGTATTCTGCTAAGCTGCAGGTTCTGTGAAGGTCCCTGATTTTTCAGCCCCACCACAAAGATCAGCAAGGGGTACCAGGTTTTGTGCATGATATTTAATGAGTGAATCAATTTCATGCATTCCACACATGGATCAGAGAAGAAAGCTTGAACTCATTACACCAGCGCAGCTGAGAAACATTTATTGTATTATTTGTTGACTATGTGTGAGTGTTATGACTGATAATTAATTCTATGAATACATAGTTTTTTTATTTACAAAATAAACATCTGTGGCGGCTCACCACAAGGCAGGCGAACCGGCCCCACTTGTAAGCCATGCGGCGGGGCAGCCAGCCAAAATGGCGCCATCAGGGATTTCCCTTCCTTCCAGCTCAGGGCTCAGAAACCTGCACTTGGGGACCACGTGATGCCCAGGTGACGTCAGCACCCTCCAGTGTGGTTCTCAGCCAGGTCTGGGCTGGGAGTATAAGTGCAGACCAGCAGCCTGCAATAAACCAGTCTGCTCACTGAGTTCAACCCGTCTGGCTGCGTGTGTTATTGCAGGAGCAGTGTATCCACCGCTACAATTGGTGACCCCGACTGGTTCAAACGTCTTTGAACCCATCATGAGATAACCTGGGATCAGCACTATAGCCGTGAAACTGCCTGAATTCTGGGTTCAGGAGCCGGAGACCTCCCAACTCCGAGCGGCGAATACATCATCCTGTGTGATATCTCCTTGGGCACCCCACGGCCAGTGGTTCCGCAGCAGTGGCGCAGGTAGGTCTTCCATCATGTCCACGACCTTTCACATCCGTCCATCAGCTCCAGGGTCCGGATGGTGGCAGAACGGTTCGTATGGCATGGGCTGCAGAAGCAGATCGCAGGCTGGGCCAGAACATGCACCCATTGCCAGATGTCCAAGGTGCATAGGTACACCAGGGTGCCCGTACAGAAGTACGAGCACATCCGGGAACAGTTCAGCCACATTCACGTGGACATCATCGGGCCCTTACCATTTTCCCGGGGCAACCATTACCTGTTTACAGTGGTGCACTGCACCACTCAGTGGCCTGCGGTTTCCACCGACTCCTGCTCCCGAGCCCTGTTGCATGGTTGGGTTGCCCGGTTCGGTGTCCCAGCTCACCTCACCAGTGATCGGGGCGCCCAGTTCACATCTGTGCTCTGGGCACAGCTCGCCAACAGGTTGAGGATACAGCTACACCACACCACAGCCTACCACCCGCAGGTCAGGTCGAATGTCAGCACCGCCACCTTAAGTCGGCACTCATGGCCCGCCTCACCGGTCCCGACTGGATGGACGAACTGCCTTGGGTGCTCCTGGGCATCCGCTCCACTCCCAAGAAAGATCTGCAGGCATCATCAGCTGAGCTGGTCTACGGTGAGCTGCTGGCACTACCTGGTGAGTTCGTCAACGCACCTCACATTCCCCAGTGGTCACCGCATGAACTACTTCCTCACCTCAGGACACGCTTGGACTCCTTCGAACCCCCACCGCTGCCCAGGCACCTGCCTAACTCACGTTCCTGGCGAGCTGCTTTCTGCAGAGTTCGTTTTTGTTCAGCAGGGCCCGACCACGGCACCTCTGCAGCAACTGTATGAGGGGCCATAGAGGGTTATACAGTGTTCCGGCTTGACGTTCACGCTGGACGGGCGGCAGGCATGAGCTGTGTTTACCATGGACAGGCTGAAGCCAGCGCACCTCGATCCCACCGAGCCCGTGGTCGTTGTCCAGCCCAAGATGCGAGGCCACCCAGCAAAAAAGGACATTGGCGCCTGTTCTGGGGGGGGGGGGGGGGGGTGGTGAGCTATGTGGCGACTCACCACAAGGCAGGCGAACCGGCCCCGCTTGTAAACCATGTGGTGGGGCAGCCGGCCAAAATGGTGCTGTCAAGGGTTTCCCGTCCTTCCAGCTCGGGGTTCAGAAACCTGCATTTGGGGACCACGTTATGCCTGGGTGACGTCAGCGCCCTCCAGCATGGTTCTCAGCCAGGTCCGGTCTGGGAGTATAAGTGCAGCCCAGCAGCCTGCAATGAACCAGTCTGCTCACTGAGCTCAACCCATCTGGTTGCGTGTGTTATTGCAGGAGCAGTGTAGCCGCCGCTACACCTCCTTACAACATACCTGCACAGTGTTCTTTGAGGTTTCTTACACTCGTAAATCTAAAACATTTTTATTTCATTGTTTTTGATGTGGTGAAAATCATATTAATATTTTTCAGTTGTTTGTGTTCCAGTAGGTAGATGGAATATCTTACTTCTTCTTGTAAAGGTGTTGATAGTTATAAAGGGTTTCTGTGCACATAAAGTACCATATATACTCAAGTAAAAGTAGATGTAATTTAAAAGTAGATCCGCTATTTTTGGCCAAAAAAAAAAGGATTATTCCACACATCTCATGTAAAAGTCAACCCTAGTCTCTCACCTCAGCCCCAGCCACCCGCAGGCTGGAACTCCCGACACGTTCAATGCAAATTTCCCACCTAGTCCCAGCCACCCACAGACCAGAGATCCTGATGCCTTGGTCCTGATCTTTCACCTCAGCCTTGGCCGCCTGCAGGTCAGAGCTCCTGATGCCTTTGACACAGATTTCCCACCTGGTCCCACTCGCCCATAGACTGGAGCACCTGATGCCTCCGACAACGTAGGACATTACCGTGGTCCCGACTCCCCCCACCTGCCTTCCATACCAGCCCCCACACCGACTCCCTTGCCAGTTTCCACACCAACCTCAGCCTCCGCAAGGCTAACAGTGCTACTGGATCTCACAGGCTCATCACCTCCACCACAATTCCTTATCCTTTCCTATCCCCTCTCACCTCTCCCTGCTCAACCCCATCTCCACCTTCCCACCACACACCCACCCCTCCCCCCCCCATAACACTTTGTATTTTTACTTCAATCACAGTGTGTGCAGACTTTTGTGCTTTACTCTTATGGTTTTTGTTACTTGATAGGATGCATGTTTTGATGCACAGACTCTATTATTCCTTTAATGAATTGTTTTTGTTTTTTATTTGTTTAGAAATGACTTGATCTTCTGCTTCAAATATTGTAGTTTGGCTTGTAGTGTGAATTTCAGCTCCCCAAAAGTAGTATCTATGTAATAGTTGACCCCATAAATTTAACATTAATAAATGTTAACATTTGACTTTTACATGAGTATATACGGTAAGTACTTTACCCACTAATTTTAAAGTAAGTCTTTAAGCAAAAAGCTTAATTTTATATAAAATTGTTAAGCTGATCAGAATTCATGCTGGATGCCGCAAAAGATTCTTCATAATTCTATTTTCAAAAGACTTATACAAAATATAATTGTTTCATCTAACAAAAAATACAAATAAATGACAACTGTATTTGTCTGAATGAAACACAGTGCAAGGAGAAGACTGAGAGCATGGCACTGTCTGCATGTCACTCAGACATGTAAAGTGTTACTGTGAATATTCGTTGAATGAATCTGCCCAAACAGTATCAGGCATGTCTTTAAACCACCAATCTTTCCTTTTGGAAAAGTATTCCCCTTCAGTCACCTCAGTCAGTTGACTTTTAATTTTGTTCTCGGCTCCAGGATAGTCAACAACTGCATATATTCCAACACTCCCATCTTCAAAACCAACCAAGATATTTAAATCATATTTACAGACCAGAATACTGGAGGGAATTTTGCACAAATAGCAACACCCGATATTTTTCCCATCAGTTATTCGAACAATATTAAGTGTTGGACTTGAATGAAAGTTGCATTTACAGGAATCTCTTAAACCTATGTAAATAATATATTGACCGTCTCTTGTCAATTGTTGTTTAAAGATAGCTTCCTCAGTATTGATGACACACAATTTTCCATGTAGGATGTCCAAGACGTTGATACTCTTTGTGATAACTGACAGAATTGCAATGCTCCCATTATCAGAAACCTGAAAGTCATCCAGTTGTCTGGAGAATTTGATGGGAAGCTGGACTTGTTGGCAAAATGTTTCTTCTGCCACATTCCAGGTATACAGGCATTCAGAAGACGTAATTAGCAAAACGTAGTCTGGATAATCTTTTAGTGTTTGAAAGGCAACAATGTCGGATTTGTCAATGCATTCAAATCTCTTGACTACTCCACCAGACCACAAGCTGACGGCAAGGAGACAATGGTGATGAAGACCCAAAACAAAGGTGCTTTCTGGCATTATCATCGCCTTCTTCAAGGGGATGTGAATATTGCAGACAACATGCCCATTGGCCAGATTCCAGACCTTGGAAATGCAATCTTTACAAAGTGACACCACCAAGTGATCATTTGGTGTCACCAACAATTGTGTCACAATGGTGTATTTGATCCAGAGTAGGTTCTGACCAGTTTTTGTGTCCCAGACATAAAGGCCACCACTAACATCTGCAGTTATCAGAGTAGTTCCTGTTCTTGTGAGGGCACAGTGTTTAACGAGATCAGCATGTGCAAAGGTAGCCTCTATCTGACAGAAGATCATACTCCATTTGAATATGATGTTGGTACCATCAGAGGTATAAAAATACTTCCCTTGTTTTGAAAAAAGAATTGTTTGAATGGGCTTTTCTGCTTGTGCTAGAGCTGCGACTTTATCTATGCAATCCAAATCCCAGGACAAGAGATATCCTTTTGAAGTGAATGATACCAAAGACTTCTGAGTAAAGCACTTAGACAATCTCAGTGGTGTGCCAAATCTGTTCTCAAGTATTAGAACACATTGACCTGTCTCTCTCTTCCACACAAATAAGGCCTCAGAATCACTGATGACAGCTATAATAGAATGACAATCTTGTGAGAATATAGCTTGGATGAAATGTTGATTTTTTGGAGGCTTGAACTTGTCTGACATATTCCAATTCAATGTATCCCACAGTTCAATACCAGACATCTTGCACAATAAGAGGGAATGAGAAGAAAATTCAACATTTAGAAGTTCATCTTCATTGTCTGAACAAATAATACTTTCCTGAAGAATTGGTTCAGTCAAGTTTTCTGTGTCCCAAATAAACTTATTTCCAATCTTGTCTATGACATACATTTCTTCACTGGAAGCAGACAGGAAGATAGAATAAACAGGTGCTTCGTGTAGTTCACAAGCAACTGTGGCAATCTGGTAATCAGTGTGAATATTGAAAATTGTGACTGTATTTTTCAGTTGTCCACACAGTGCATATGTTCCATCAGTAGAAAAGGAAATACACTGAACCACATATTGACAATTGAACTCTCTGATTATGTGGTGAGAATGAAGATCAAAGACCCTCACTACTGCACTATTCTCAAACCACACCACCACATTTGTACGACATAAAGCAAATCCACTGATCAGCTGAAGAATCTTTTCCATACCATCATCAAGTGCTCTTCTTACTTCAGCTTCATAAAGTAGGGATAGCTGGCAAAAATTGTACACTAATATAGTGCTATATCCTGTTGCTAATACAAGGAACTGGTCACCTTCAGATATTCTGGCTCCTGAAATTTTAACACCATTTGTGTTTATTTGTTTCAAAGGTCTTTGAAACTCTGGGTTCCAAGCATATACAGAACCACTTTCCAGCGTCACAAGAACGAGAGACGCTGACTGAACTTCTATGATATCAGTTGCAACAGAAAAGTCAGAGGTACACAAAATAGCATCCACTCTGGGCACAGTAGTCACTGGACTGTGTAACACAACAATAGCACAGTGCTGGAGCCCTTCTTTATAAGCTTGCATCAGAAAATTGAATAGTTGTGGGAAGCACCCAACAAATGGCAAAACCCTCACCTGAATCACCATTGACATTTGATCAGGGGACTTTTGCAGTAAACAACATGCACTCTTCAGCACTGTTGCCAAAAATCTAATACCCCTTCGATTTAATGTTTGAACACTCTCTTCCAGCTCAGTTATCAGCTGAACTAAGTGTCCAGCTTTAACCATTGCAAGATGAGATGTGAACGAAGACAATACATTAAAATGTAGTTCTTCCAGCCTTCCAGTTATCTTCAAATGATAAGCCAGTTCTTCAGCCTTTCTGAAATTTGGGAAGACAAAACCAGCACCTTCCAAAGAAGAGTGGAAATGAAAGAGCCATGGTTGTGCAGGCTGTTGTCTATCAACATATTTTTCTAGCAAAGTTCTGTGTTCTGAACTCTCCTGATGTATTTGTTGATCTTTTATTAGGCCCTGTTTCAACAGAGTAGAGGGAAATGGCTTCCCTCTTCCACTGGACCATCGACCACTAAAATATTCCACCAAGACATTGTGCATTTGTTGCACCATGTCCAAATTCTGGAGGTAACGTCTGCCAATGACGAGTGGAAAATGTCTGTTTGCCCAGAAAAGCAATTTTACTCCTTTATGTGGCCTTCCCACTAAAAACCCCCTCAGATCCTCTTGCAGCCTTGCTAATGTATAAAATGGAACTTTCACGGAGAGAGGCAAATCATTTTGAGGCCAAAAGTCCTCTATCACATAGTTGTCAAGTGACAAGATGTCCAGCAGTTCAATCTCACCAAGTCCTGATTTTGCAAGTGTTATATAACCCAGAGCTCGAGAAACTAGTCCTTCCCCATGTTTCCTTTCAAGTCTGTTCAGCAGTCGTTCAATATTATCGTGAACAGTTCTTCTTAAAGTTTGGTCATTAATATCCTCATGAGATGTCCAACACAGCACTTCATTATAAAGCAACTTAACAAAGAGTGGGAGAGTACACTGCCCCAGAGCCATATTCACATATATCTGCTGGCCAGATGTAACTCTTCTGTTTGAGGATAGTAGGTGCTGTGTGAGAATTTTGTTACATTCTTTTCTCTCCCTTGGCTTTAATTCAAGAAAGCATGCTGCATTTGGTTGCAACAATGTGTTTTTTTGTGCAATTCCATACTTCTTAATGGTAGTGGAAATAATAAGTCTGGTAAAGGGTGGCAGAGACTTTGGAAGCCACCATAATGTGGCCTCTGAGACCTGATCAACTGCATCTATCATTACTATCAATGGATGCTGCTCACACGACAAATCTAAAAGGTTCAGAAAACATTTCACTAATTCTTCAGTGTCATCAGAATATATTGGTAGAGGTTTATGGTAGCACCTTGCAATTTGGTGACACAGTCCAGCCAGGACATTCCGAAAGCAGGAACTGTGATCTATCGAAAGGAAACGACTAACTACCACAGGTTCATTGTTATTCAGCCATGAGCACATCTGAAAAGGAACACATCAAGCAAATTATGACATAATTATACTTGCATTTATTATTTCTCTAGTTGTATGTTGGTAACCATTTGTGGTTGGTTATGGGCAAAGAAATAGATGAAATAAAATAGGTAAGTGTGAAATACTGGAAATAATATTGGGGGAGTTTTCAGAAGGAGCGTGAACTATCTGAAGGAGACAGAGAGAGAAATTGAGATATGAGAATATAAAACTACAAAGGAGACTATCATAGATAAATGATTAAATGGAAGAGATTTGAAATAAATGGATTACAGGACTCTAAAGGTATGGGATTCATTTGCATGGTTAGGGATGTGAACAGAAATTCAATCAATATCAATAATTCAGATGAAAATAAGAGTGGAAGGAATATTAGGCGGGCTGGTTTAGAGATCCAAGGGAATGGTAAGTACGAGTTTCAGTGTGTAAATTTTATGTATTATTTGAACCTGTTCAATGTCATAAGAATAAAACTAGCACAAAAAACACCTACACCAAAAGCTGACTTTAAAATCCTGTGACTAATAACCAACAATCCTCTCTTCCTCCCTTTCTTTTCATTTGATCTCAGTAAACATTCACATGGGTATACTTAACAGTCTGGTTTAGTACAAAGGAATGATCTTGGGTTCGATATTGATGGAGGGAATATTTCACGTTGTGCCTGTTAGACTTCCCTCTGGACCAGAGGTGGCCAAATACTTTTTGTTGTGGGCCACATAGAGAAAAATATAAGGAGTTTCAGGCCAAACAATATCAAGCTCAGCAGTTTTCATCCTTCATCGGCTTCTTTAACAAGCTGCTTAAAGGCTGTACCTAGCTGATGGCAGTCAGACAGTGGGTGGTTGGACTCTGCAGGGGGGGGCGCTGAGACTTCACTCCCTGCTCTCTGTGGACTGTAACAGCGACTCTGGCATTGCCCCATTGTTTCTCTCTAATGGGTCAATTAAAAATAGGCAGTGGGTTGCTGTTGGTCTAGGGACTGTAGTTTGGCCACCCCTGCTCTGGACCTTTCAGATCTATACTCCATTGCTGCATTTTCATTCTCTAACTGCCCTCATTTACATGTTAGTTAAATGCCCTCTTAGGTTTATCCCCTCATCATCCCTGGCTGCACCCTACAGCACCCAACACACCTCTGAAACTCCCAGCAACTTAAAACGATCATGTTTTCTCTCTTGAGACACAAGAATTTTGTTAAAGAGAATGTAAAATTCAGTACCTGTTTGGCACAAGTTGCCAAGAGAACCGTCTTTCCAGTGCAAGGCCCTCCTGCAATGATGAAGGGGGTGTTCAATCCCTTCGCAACAACATATTCTTTAATTTGATCCATTTCTTTCCATTCAAAATCAGAAAGTCCTGCATATAAATTGCATAGGACATTGTGCTTTATCATTTCCTCTTCCACACCATCAACTGAGACTGTAGGTTTTTGTGCATTGTTGCTGCTGTCAATGAGCTTCACAATATCAGCAGAGAACTGCTGGCAAAGTCCCTCGATGTATTCCTGTTTCAAGTGTCTGGTGTGATCTTGTTTGTGGTCACCCAGCAATATTGAGGTGTAAACACGCAAATTTGAGACAGCGACCAATGATGGGAGAATCTCATCACGCAATCGCAGGAGGTTGGCATATGCCAGGGCATCCTGGGGCAGCAGCTCAGCACGGTCTGATTGGCCCTTCTGGACTCCAAGGAGTTTCTTCAGGTGACGAGTGAGGTGTGGAATTTTACAGACATAGCAAATGCATTTCTGAAGAGTGCTGAGGGGCTGATTTATCACAGCGTGCTGCAACTCAGCTTCAAGAGCTGTGAAGTAAAATAAAAATATTGAAGCATTCACGTTTTTAAACAACAACTAGAAAAACAGATAGGAGCAAAAGGAGACCATCCAGCCTTTAGAACCAATTCTGTTATTCATCAAGATCATGGACGATCTTTTACCTCAGCACCATTTTCTAGCCCTATCCACGACAAGTCATCAGTCAATGAACAGTGACTCAATTTCCACAGCCCTCCAGGAAGGATCTCCACACTATGGATGAAGAAATCATAAACCTTGTTCCATATGGTCTCCAACTCATTCTTGAACTGGTCCCCCCTCCCCCCCACCACAATCCTAAACTCTTCGGCTGGTGGATGATCATTCCAATGCTGAGATCTCCTCTCATTATTCTAAACTAAAGATTACAGTCCCAATCTACCCACTCTCTCTCCATGTGGCAAACCCACCATCTCAGGAACCTTCATTGTCTTTTCTCCATTTTTGGGTAATTCCAATGCTCCAGGCGAGGACCTGTATATTTGCAATAAGACTTCCTTGTTTGTTTATCCTTATAATAAATATGAATCAATCTTGCACCTGCATATAAACACACGCTAGTTCTCTTTACTTCTTAATGAGTGCAAGCAGGGACTACCTTGAAAAGCATCTTAACCAATCCTCCTGCTGTCTTCACTGATATTTCTGAGGGAATTGATGCACCATCAATCTCTCAGGAGACTAATGTGGAGAAAGGCTTTAATTCACTTGAGAACATAGCATATCCCTACTGTCCTTTATAAAGGAGTCTGTGAGGATGGGCCACAGGTACAAGTGGCCAATAGGCATGCTTGACCAGATAATTATACATTACAGTGGTTTACCACATTCACCCCTTGTTTTTAAAAAGAGTTCCCGTGCGGCGAAGTGAAACTTATAAAGTTACAAGTTTACAATTTGAAAGAGCCTATCAGGCGGTCTGGTCACTTGCTGGGACCATCGTAGAACTGGTTGCGATTGCAGTGCAGCAGCGGAGTCCTGGATAGTTTCAGGTGCCTGTTCATATTCATCAGTAAAGTGCTGGTGGATGGGCACTGTGCCTGGTGTATCCTCCTTCGGGGCAGACACAGGATACCAGAGATCGGGTGCGTCATGTGCATTCAACAGTGAGGAGGGTGTGGGTGATTAGCAGCAGTCTCCAGAGCCCCTGAAGGAACCAAATCCTCATTTCTGGATATGCTACATAGGCATATTGGGAGTTGGCATGGAGGAGGTGGACCCTTTCGAACAATGGATCAGACTTCTGGTTCCTCACATTCCTCCAGAGCAGGATGAGCCCTGGGGATGTCAGTCATGCCGGTAGTGTGGTCCCTGTCACAGATTTCCTGGGGAAGGAAAATATACATTCATGTGGTGTAGCGTTAGTGGCAGTGCACAGCAGGGTCCTGGTGGAGTGGAGGGTCTTCATTAGAACCTCCTACCGGTGGGAGACTGGGAGGCTTTTGGACTGCAAGGCCATGAGGACTACCTTTCAGACCGTAGCATTCTCCCTCTCCTCTTGCTTGTTACCCCAGGGGTTGTAACTAGTGGTCCTGCTAGTGGCAATGGCTCTGGTCAACAGGTATTGGCAGCGCATCACTCTCAAAGGAAGGCCCCCAGTCATGGTGGATATAACTGGGGAAGCCAAATAGAATGAAGAGGCTGTGCAGGGCCTTGATGACTGTGGCAGCAGTCATGTCTGAGCAGGTGATGGCAAATAGAAAATGGGAGTATTCGTTAGACTTCTTCAGATGCATTCTCCTCCAAGAATCCGCCTGCAGAAGCGGATTCAGACCTGTGGAATTGTCGTTCAGGTGGCAGCACTGAAAGCGCAGCGCTGGCCATCTAAAAGGGACAGCTTCACGGGAGGCGCCTTGGAGCGCACTCCAGCTCCTGTTCCTTCGGGCTGTCAGGGTTGGGACAGCTGGCTGTCAGAGCTGGGACAGCCGGCGCGGGCCTTCAGCGCAGGGACATCCCGCGCCGGCTGCCCCAGCTCTGACAGTCCACACTGGCCGCCCTACAGTGTGGGGACTGATATAGGGCTGTGGGGAGAGAGTGGGGCAGCAGGATCAGTATGGGGACCACCCACGCCGACTGCCCCAGTGCTGACAGCCCGCACCAGCTGCCCCTGCCCTGACGTCCTGCACGGGAGGGGGGAGAGGGCAGGGGCAGCTGGGAGGGGGGCTATCAGGTGCTTGTCAGCTGATTGTCATCCCCTTTGCAGCCGCTTTCAGGTGGCTGCATTCAAGTGCCGGGGGTGGACCTCAGTGCTCCAGTGATTATCCCTCCCGGAGGAGGGTTACAAAGTTTGCCTCGCATGCGCCTCCTGCACTTTCAAGTGGCCTTCCGACAGCCGCATATGGGCACAATATGCGGCTTTACATTGGGGGATTTTGGCCACTGGAAAGTGCCTGTTGATGATGTTAACAAGTATACGTGGAGGGCAGGGGTCCTTTAAAGTTGACTTTGAGTTGCTCGAAAGGGCGAATGGCTTTAATAAATTGTGTCCTGTCTGGCCAGTAGAAGTGCGACTTGCACTCAGCACAGACCTGGCAGTTCTTTATCATGGTCCTGATCTCATCATTGGAGAACGGGAGGTTGCGTGCTTTAACAAAGTGTAAAAACCTGGTGACTCCAGGGTGACAGAGGTCATTATGGAGGCTTTGCAGTCAGTCGATCTGGGCACTGGCACAAGTTCCAAAGAACAGGGCGCCTGGTAGCTCGTTCAGTTTCCCTCAGCCAGTACAGGATGTCATAGTTATAGGTGGATAATTCACTTCTCCACCACAGTATAGCCCCAACAGTACAGCAGCGCAGAGCTGCGACATTACCATCAATCTAAAGTTGTCATATACAGTACCCTGCACCATTAAAGTCACAATACAGAAACCCCAAATGTCCACAGAATACAACTTGGATGCCAAGAAGACCTTCTGGTTCACTGGCAGTACAGTGAGGGAGAGGTGCCGCACTGTATCCAGATGTATAAAACGCTCCATGCTCCTACTATTGAACAAGCAACTCATCACTTGGCCATTTACCTTGATGTCCATCATCAACATGGTGAGTTGGTCCCGGCTGTCCTGGCTGAGGTCTTTGCACATTGCTGCAGTAGAAGGTGGTGCCATTCAAGATGGCAGCCCACACATGGTGCAGCTGGGTCCTGAAGAGGGTGTGCAATATGGCAGCCCCCACAGATTGCACATGGCGCTGCTGGCCCCAGGTGATGGTGGTGTTGTGGAAGATGGTGTCCACAATCCGCATGGGCAGCATTTCCTCTGATGCTTGCCCAGGCCACAGAAGTAGCACTTTGGGGGTTCCTTGAACACCCAGCTGAGGTAAGTCAGTGCTGTAGTCTGATTGTTAGTGGAGCAGGAGGGGGGTGTGTGTGGGTGGTGGCGTATCCCAGGACCGCTGTGACCGGGGTAACAATGAGGTGGCTGCAATGTCAGCCGAGTAGGCCTCCCATGTTTCGGAGAGCCACCTTCAGCGTACCTGCCAGTTCAACTGCTCTCCACAGACTAAATTCTCCTTGCTCCAAAAGTCTGTGTCATAAGTAATTTGATCTGATCCCTGCGATGTAGGCGTCCTGTCTGTATACTCTGTGGCGGACACGGTTTTGCATTCGCAGGCCCTGCTGAGTGCTCACAGAGCCCGAAGATATTTGGCATTTGACTCACCGGCCGACGTCAGAACATCATTCAAGAGGGTGAATCTTCGCAAGGCATCAGGTCCCGATGGCATACCTGGCAGCTTACTGAAAAACTGTGCCAATTAATTAGCTGGAGTGTTCACAGACATTTTCAATCTCTCACTGCTGTAGTCGGAGGTTCCCACCTGCTTCAAAAGGGCATCAATCATCCTGGTACCCAAGAAGAGCGGAGTGAGCTGCCTCAATGACTACCACCCAGTTGCACAAATATCTACTGTGAAGAAATGCTTTGAGAGGTTGGTCATGGCCAGAATTAACACATACCTAAGTAAAGAACTAGACCCACTGCAATTTGCCTACCATCACAATCGCTCCACAGCAGATGCAATGTCATTGACTCTCCACTCAGCTCCAGAAAACAGCAATTCATACATGCAGCTCCTCTCCGTTGACTACATCTCAGCCTTCAACACCATTATTCCCTCAGTGCTGGTCAAGAAGCTTCAAACCCTGGGCACCTCTTTCTGCAACTGGATCCTTGACTTCTTCATTAGAAGGCCACAGTCAGTAGGGATTGGAATCGACATCTCCTCACTGACGATCAACATAGATGCATCTCAAGGATGCGTGCTTAGCCCACAGCTCTACAAACTACACTCATGATTGTGTGGCCAGGCACAATTCAAATTTGTCAGCAGAATCACAGATGGTGACGAGGAAGCATACAGGAGGGATATCGATCAGCAAGTTGAATGGTGCCTTTTTGCCTTCTATAGGTGTGCTGTGGAAAGCATTCTGTCTCGCTACATCACTGTCTGATGCAGAGGTGCCAATGCTTAGGACAGGAAAAAAAAACTCCAGAGGGTTGTTAACTCGGCCTGCGACATCACAGGGACCAGTCTTTACTCCATCAAGGACATCTACAAGAGGTAGTGCCTTAAGAAAGTAGCCCCTATCCTCACTACCCAGGCCATGCCCTCTTCTCTCTGCATTGGGAAGGAGGTACAGGAGCCTGAAGATGAACACCCAGTGGCACAAGGATAGCTTTTTCCCCACTGCCATCAGATTTCTGAATGGACAATGAACCATAGACACTACTTCACTTTGTCTTGTTCTTCCACTATTTTTATTTATTTTGAAATATGGTTTACAGAAATGTGGGGCTGCTGTAAAACAATGAGTTTTGTGACATTTTTATGACAATAAATTCTGATTCTGATGTTAGATAGCTTAAAGTGCACTTCATATTCTGTCCACCAGATGGTGAAGTATCTACACTGGGTTTTATTGTCCACACCAGTATTTCTCAATCTGTGGTCCACTGATCACTTGTGGATTATGGGTTTTATGATGATGGTGGTTGTGAGGTTTATAATCATACACATAAAAACAGTGTACAAATGAAATTGAAATTATTCTTGCTTGCTGCAAGAATACCTACACAGGTAGGTAATAGTAATAAAAGGATAGATTAAATATTCACAGTTGTATTTAATGCAAAAACCACATGATTGTAGCGTGCGCACTACCGCAAAGTGTGGAAAGAATGACACACACCCAAGAAGTCGAAGACTGATTTATTGCACTGGTAGCTCCGCTTATATTCTCTCCCCACTGCTGACGACAGGAGTGATGTCACAGCAGCGCCGGCCTCAGATTGGTTGGTGTTCCCATTGTTGCTCGTTGTTTCCCGCTGTGTGTGGGTTGTTACCTGGGACAAAGGTCATTGGTCCCCACGGGGTCTGCATGGTTGCTGCATTTGTCAGCCATCTTGTGTACCAGGTCATGCCCTGGTTAGTGAGTAAAGACCAGTTGGCTAATGTCCAAATGCAATGGCTTGAGGTGGTTGATGGTGAAAGACTCTTCCTTACCGCTGATATCCAGCACACGTCAACCCAAGTTGTGTTTGACTACTTTGTATGGCCCCTAGTATGGCTGTTGCAGAGGTGTTTAGTGTGCTCCCCTTTGAATGAAAATGTACTCACAGGTCTCTTAATTTTTGGGGACATAGGACTTGGCCTGGCCTTGTTGAGGAGGGGCTAGAGTACTTGGTCTTTCCTTCAGCTTTGTCAATTATGCCGTTGGGTCCTCTGGGTCCTTGGTGGTGGCCAAGAACTCCCCTGGTATACCAACAGCGCACAGTACACCATTTCAGCTGCTGAGGTATTGAAATCGACTTTCGGTGTGGTGCAGGTCCCCAGGAGGACCCAGGGCAGCTCATCTGCCCAGTTCGGCCTCTTGAGCCAAGCCATCAAGGCTGCCTTTAGGTGCCTTTGGAACTGCTCCACCAATCCGTTGGCCTGAGGGTGGTAAGCTGTGGTGTGGTGGTGCTGGGTTCCCAGCAACTTGGCCAATGTCGCCCAGAGTCCCGAAGTGAACTGTGTATTGGAAGTCATATGCTCCGGGACTCTGAATCTCGACACTCAGGTGTTAATCAGTGCCCTGGCGCAGGTCTCAGTGGTTGTGTTTGCCAGCGGGACCACTTCCAGCCACCTTGTGGAGTAGTCAATCGTGGTGAGGAGATATCTCACCCTTCAGGCGACTGGACCTGCCATTTCCATGGTGCCGGCATGATGGGGCAAGGTTTGCCGGTAGAGACGTCACAGAAAAGTATCTGGTTACCAGGACCAATGGTGACATCCTCCAGCCTGAGCCCAGAAATTGTCGTCCTGTATGCTGGGATCTCAGGGTCTTCCTGCTGTACCCTGGCTAGGACTGAATAGAATATTCCCCGGGACGGGTCATGGATGGACTAAATCATAGGGTTGGACAGTGCATCAGCCACCACATTAGTTTTACCCATGATGTGTTGAATGTCCATAGTGAACTCAGACACATGAGAGGTGTTGCTGCTGTTTGGTTACCACGGGTACGACACTTTATTGGAAGGCAAAGGTTAACAGTTTTATGGTCCGTGAAGACACTGAATTGTCTACATTCCAAAAAAAATCTGAAGTGCCTGACTGCCAGGTATAGCGCCAATACCTCCTGGTTATAGGTGCTGCATTTGAGTTTGGCTGGCTGGAAATACCTGCTAAAGAAGGCCAAGGGCTGCCATTGCCCGTCGATGAATTACTCTGGTATGTCTCCTACTGCTGTGCTGGAGACGTCTACTGTGAGAGCAGTTGGCACCTCTGCTCTGGGTGTACCAAAAGGTTGGCACTGGCCAATGCATCCTTGGGCTTCTGGAACACCTCCAAGGCCTCATTGTCCCAGGTAATGTCCTTACCTTTCCCTGCCATGAGTGTGATGCAGGCCACTGCTGGTATGAACCAGTGATAAAAAAAAATTAATCATATGAGCAAATTCTGGCACTTAGCAGGGTTTATACTTAGTACGAATTTCTGCAGTCGGGTGCATGGTCGCTTTAGATGGGCCATGTGCTCTGTGTGATTGCGGCTGTAAATGAGAATAGCTTCCAAATAGATGAACTTGTATGTGAGATCCTGGTCACCGCATTGATCAGTCTCTGGAAGGTCTGGGCATTCTCAAGAACTCAAACTTCAAAAGGAGTAATGGTGGCGGTTTTTGGGATGTCGACAGGGTGGACTGGAATCTGGTGATAGCCCCTGGTGAGGTTGACTTTGAAAATACCTGTGCCTCTTGTAATTTAGCAGTGAAGCCTAGGATATGGGGCACAGGGTATCTGTCCAGTGTGGAAGCCTCGTTGAGGTGGCGATAGTCACCAAATGGCCTCCACCATCCTGCTGTCTTTGGTACAATGTGCAGGGAGAGGCCCAGGGACTGTTGGAATGCCACATTATCCCCAACTATTCCTCTTTAGTGAGGATGAGCTTCTCGGGGGGGGGGGGGGGGGGTGGTGGGAGACGGCATGCCCTGGTGTGTGGAGCGGGGGACCCTCGATGAGAATGTGGTGCCTTACCCTGTGCTTTGGTTTGGCAGAGGAAAACTGTGACACCATGGTCGAAGGGAACTTTGCTAGGATCCACATAAATGCATCGTCAGACAAAGTAACGGGGTCGAGACTGGGGCCTGAAAGTTTTTATGGTGGTGGTGCTAGCTGCCCTCAGTGCCAGGCCTGGCTTGGAATTCCGGGTGTTGTAGGCCGAAGGGGGAAGGACATTTATTTTGGCACCGGTGTTAACAAAGAAGTGCCTTCCAGCCAGAGTCCCAGGAGGCTGTCACATTGGCCAACTGCCACAGCCATCAACAATGGTTGGCCATGGCGTTTCCCTGAAATGTGTTTAGTGGGTGGCTTTGATGGGCCCCACACCCCATCGTTGGTGATAGTCACAGTACTGTTGGGTGGTGGGTCCACTTCCCTCTGCTTGCTGTTGTTAGTGTAGCAGTCAACACTATGCTATTACAGCACCAGTGACTCGGTGTAAGGCATTTGTATGTTCTCTTTGGGTGCTCTGGTTTCTTCCCAAATTCCAAACATCTACAAGGTTAGTAGGTTAATTAGTCACATGGGTGCGTTTGGGCAGCGTGGGCTTGTGGATCGAAAGAGTCTGTTACCGTGCTGTATGTCTAAATTAAAATGAAGTAAAGAATGCAAGAGGAACCAGTATCTAATATCAAAGGTCCTCTACCAATCTGTCCTGCTGCACGAAGTTGTCCTCAAAGATTCATAGCAAGACAATAGGAAATGTGGATCACTTCCAACATCCCTGTAATTAATCCCTGACAACAGCAAACATTAATGATTCATTCACCATCACCTTCAATACGCCAGGACAGCCATTGAGGAAAAAATATGAGAAGATCAAAATCCTGACCTAGCACAAAATTGACATTCGACCAACTAGTTGTGATCACTGCCCACCTCCATACTTTTGTGACCTGGACAGACAACAGCAGGTATCTCAATGCACTACAAATATACCACCAATTCTGTTCCAATAAAGTCTTCAAATACACTGGAGGGATAAGATAACCACATCAGTGTCCTCTCTCGGGGTAATGTTTCCGGCCTTGATCCTCGGATTACACTCATTCAGTTATGTCGAGCAGGCCTTGCCATTTGAATGCCTGACATCAGACTCCCAATACAGACCATAAACAAAGAGAAGCTGGAGGGACTTAGCGGGTCAGGCAGCATCTGTGAAGAGAAGTAATCAGTCAGTGGTTTGGGTCGGAAAGGATCTCGACCCAAAAGATTGACAGACCATTTCTCTCCTTGGATGCTGTTTGCCCAGATGAGTTCCTTCAACTTCTCTTTATACATTGAAGAATCCAGCTTCTGCCTTTCTTGTGTTTGATAAAGGGCCTTTACCAATCTGTCCTGCTACACTATGTTGCCCTCAAAACTTAAAGAGTCATAGCAAGGCAATGGGAAATTTGCATCACTTTCCACATCCCTCTATTCAAGCTCTGTCATGGAAGGAGGTTATCAGAAGATGACCTCAAAGGCATCTTGAAGGAATGCAAAATTCCCTCTGACTCGCCGGAATATCTGGCCTCATCACTCAAAGTGGAGAGAGAGCATTTGGGATGCTGTTGAGAATCTCAGGGTCATGCATCAGTCCTCATCAAGGGGTCAGTAGTAGAGAGGGTCAAGAACTTCAAATTTCTGGTTGTCAACATTCCTAAAGATTTCTGGGACCATCATGCCAATCCAATCACGAAGAAAGCTTCCTAGCGGCTATACTACATGAGGAGTTTGAGGAGGTTTGGTATGTCACCAAAGACTCAAATATTTCTACAGGTGGACCGTGGAGAGCATTCTGACTGGTTGCATCACTGTCTAGTATAGAGGTGTCAACAGAGAGTTGTTAACTCGGCCAGCAACATCATGGGCATCAGCCTCCTCTCCATTGAGGTGGTGTCTCAAGAGAGCAACCTCTTAAGGTCCCTCACCACCCAGGCTATGCCCTCTTCACAAGGCTACCATTGCCTGAAGATGAGCACCCAGCAGTATTTACCTTCAGATTTCTAAATGGACAATGAACCACTTTCTCCCATTTTCTTGCACTATTTATATATTTTGAATGTAATTTATTTCAATATTTACACTGTAAAGGTGCTGCAAAACAAATTTTGTGACATGTTCATGACAAAAAATTCTGATTCTGACTCACACACTCCTGTATAAAGGACTGAAGGAATGCACTAACTAACTATCTGCCTTATCCGTGGGGAATTCTCGATTTCACCGCAATAGTCTCAAGAGCAACCGCAGAACCACAAAATCAGTGGAAGCAAATGATCCTTCATCGTACAGGACTGCCTAACAAGAAGTTCCTTTTATTATGAAGCTAGGTTTGAAGACCGCAGAGCCCACCTCACTGACAAAAGGCAAAGGAGGAAAAACCCAACACCCAACCCCAACCAACCAATTTTCCCCTGCAACCGCTGCAATCGTGTCTGCCTGTCCCGCATCGGACTTGTCAGCCACAAACGAGCCTGCAGCTGACGTGGACTTTTTACCCCCTCCATAAATCTTCGTCCGCGAAACCAAGCCAAAGAAGAAGAGGTTTGATTAATAAATTGAGGAAGTAATACTCCTCAAAATGGGATTGTCAATGAAGACCATGCCTCAATCTCGAGAAAAGATAAGCAATAAATTTGGCACAGTTAGCGTAGCGGTTAGCACAACATTGTTACAGCCACTCAGGTTCGAATCCAGCGCTGTCTGTAAAGAGTTTGTACATTCTTCCCGTGTCTGCGTGGGTGCTCCAGTTTCCTCCCACTTTTCAAATCATACTGGGGATTGTACATCAATTGGCTGTAATTGGGCGCAAGAGCTCATGGACCGAAAGGGCCCATTGCTGTCTGACTAAACTTTAAAAATGATTTAAAAATTAACTTCATTTGTATTGAACAATAAGCAGAGTCTTGAAATTTCAATGGAAAATAGGATTTTCTTCATTTGGAGGGTTGCAATTCCTGGAATTCTTAAACCTAACAGACAGCAGCAGATGTATATTCAAAATGGAGAAGGGTTAATTTCTGGACACTATAGAAATTAAGTAAGTGGGGTAGTGTGGGAACAGTGGAGTTAAGGAGGAAGATTCTGTTGTTAAATCTGGTGCTCATAAATGCTAGAAATTTCTTTCCCAATCACTGCCTGGTGCCTGTTGGTTTTTGTACAGTCTATGCATCTTTCATGTCAAGGTCTAACCATTCATTACACCTGAAGTCTGTATTTAATTGCATTAAATTGTCACTCATGCATGTTGCACCATGCTCAATGTGAGTCGGCCCTTGTGGAGAAAAAGAAACAGGAAGAGACTCGGGGGGTGGGGAGGTGAAGAGAGAGGGAGAGAGAGAGAGAGAGAGAGTGTTAATTTATATGTTGCAGGGTTTGAGCAATACCATGTATTGAATGTCCAGAGACAGATGGCAGACTACAGATGCTGGAATATGAACATCTGCTGGAGAAATTCAGTGGGTTGAGTAGGGGAGAAAAAAAAGGTCCCATTATTTTAAGTCAGTCTTCATCGTGCAGCAAAGTTGCTTTCTGGGCAATTTTCATAAGATGATTCATACTCAATTCATACTCAATGTATGGCTATAGCCATATATACTAGCCTGAATAAATCTGGTAGTCTTCCTTCCCTAAAAAATATTAACAATTTGGATGGGTTTTTAATGGCAAATTTGGCTGTTTCAACATTACCAATGTCGACATGACTAACACACTAGACCTATTGGCTATAAGTATAAAAGTGCCATATTCATGATTCAATTTATTGTCATTATAATTAAACAGTGTCATATTACATGAAATTGCTCTTACCTGCTGTAAGGCAGACAGATTCGCCATCAGCAGAAATTGCCTGAAGCACCTCATTCAGAGGAAAAGAAGCAAAGGAGAGTCCCCCCTAAGAGTCACTGAGAGTCCATTGATTCACCTCCAATGCTTCCACAGCTTCCGCAGCCACCCAGAGTCCAGCCCAACTCATTGGAAACCTGAGCTCCAAATCTGAGCCTCGGACCCAGTCAGGAACCCCTCGGCACCTTCGGCACCCCCTCACATACCTGGTACCCCTTCAGCCAGTTTTGAGCCAATTTCCAGCAGTCCGCAGCGTGGCGCAAGTCTCTCGACAGCAGGCTCCAGCAGCCCCCCAGCCTTGGTGGGTTCCTCACCTTGAGTTGCCAGTAGCCCGCTGCATGTATAAGTCTTTCAGCTGCAGAGTCCCCTCACTGGTCTGCCGCCGTGGTCACCACGGTCATGTTGTCTACTTCTTTTTAGATGGGGGGAGTGATCTCTCCATTTTCTGGTGCCCTGCACCAGTCCTCTACCGCCCCCCCCCCCCCGAAGTCTACAACACTCGTACCTGTTGACAACCTTGGGCGCAGAGCCCACATCGCGGCATTTTAAATAAAACCACTGTTGGCTCCTTTAACAGACCATTCAACGCCTGTGAGGAGCTTACAGCAGTTGACTGGGCAGTTGAATCCGCGGGAGCACTGTATCTCCACTCTTCGCAGGTATGCACCATCAATGGCATTACCATTCTACTGTGATTCCGGCGACATTTTACTGTGTTATAAGTCATAATAATGACTCCAATACTGATAACAGCTTTACAATTCTAGAAGTACTGAATTAACTGAAATTAAATTCCCAGATGCTGTGAAGAGTTTTGAACTCTCTCGGGGCAGGATAGTTAGCATCGAGGTTAGCACAACATTAGCACAGCATCAGCGACATGGGGTTCAAAACTAGCCTTATCTATAAGGAGTTTGTACGTTCTCCCCTTGTCTGCATGGGTTTCCCCCAGGTTCTCTGGTTTCCTCCCACCCTTCAAAACATACAGGGCTGTAGGTTAATTTGGGTGAAACTGAGCTGCATGGGTTTAAATGTCTGGAATCAGTTTCTACCGTGCTATAAATAAATAAAAGTTTTTAAAATGTAAACATCAATTCAAGATTTAGTGATTCACTAATGTAACCACTATCCACCATACAAATTGGGCAAAGAAGCAGACCTTCAGCACTCATCAAACAATACAAATGATCAACTTTTACCTGAGGTGAAGTATTTTTGAGCCTGGTCTGGTTTTATTGTTTCCTCTTGAAGAAACTTCTTAATTATAGTACTGAAGATCATATTCATTTCTTTGAAGTTGTCACGCCACTCTTCATGAGCTTCTTCCCTCGCTCTTCCCTTGGTCTGTAAAGTTAAATTCATTTACAATGAAGCAACAAGTATAATTGAAAGACTAACATTGGTGTCCTTCAATCCTTGTCACTAGATTTTCCCTAATGGTAAATTTGGGCCCTTTGCTGATGTGGAAATTCATCGAACAAATTTAACTAACAATCTTTGCACAATGTCTTACAGAGGAAAGCTGGTTAGTTTGGGGACATTGGTGACCCATACCAGGCTGTAATACAGCTGGTCAGCACACTTTTCACCACACTTTTGTAGAAATTTGCCAGCGTTTCCAATTTCATGCCAAACCTCCACAAATGTGACCAAAACTGCTGAGCATCCCTGCACTTTGTGTTTCAGATTTACACTGGAGATAGAGGAATAATTAATATTTTTGATCAAAACCCTGTCTCATCCCGCTTGACCCTCGGAATACATCCAGCAATTTGTTTTTTGCTTGATTTTTTTAAGTCGGCTAAAATAAAAATAAATTTATAAATCACACTTAAAGGTGCCATGATATTTGATGATTTAAAAAAAAACAATTTGTTACAAAGATAAAATGTTGCAGATGCTAAAAATCTGAAATATCAGGTGTAGCACAAATAAAAGCTCTCACAACTGGAGGGAGAACAAACGCTTTTACTAACTTATAACTATGGGTAGGGTTTCATAGTAGTCTTTGGAAGGCGGGAAACCAGGGTTATAAATGAGCAGATGAGGGTGGAGCCAGGAGGCGAGGCCAGCCATCAGCTCCACACCCAACCAGTGAATCCAGTTCACTGCATTCACCCCTTCCTGTAGAATTTATGGTCTATGAGTGAAGACAGAGAACATGGGTTCAGAAAAAAAGTTGAAAAATATAAAATTATTTACAAATTTACAGATTTAAGCTGTCATGGGGTCCTGGTAGAGTGCCTTAGCACCAGGGGGGCGGGGGGGGCCTTGGACTCCTTGGGTCTCCTGGTCCCCTTGTGAGGGAGGAGAGGCGGGCTGGATCTCCGGCTCAATGGTGGAGTATCCTCCTGAACCAGATCCCCGAGGCCCTGACTGGAGGTGGCGAGAATGAGCTCCATGGCTCACAGGGCCATGAGTGTAGTTCCCGATGCCGACTTTCTTATGAAATTAAATAGGAGCTCGTGAGGAATAGCATTGATTGTGGAACATAGTAGTGACCAGATGGAATGGAGCGCCATAGGGAGGACTTCCTGTCAGCATGAGTCTGAAAGGCCTTTTGACTTCAGGGACAGTTTGACAGACTTCCAGATCATGGCGTTCTCCTTTTCAACCTGTCTGTTCCCAGGGGGTTGTAGCTAGTAGTCCTGCTGGACGCGATGCCCCTCACCAGCAGGTACTGATGTAGCTCGTCACTCTTAAAGGATGAGCCCCAGTCGCTATGAATTTAGCTGGATGCCTGAACAGGGTGAAAATGGAGTCTACGGCTTTTATGATTGACTAAGTGGACGTGTCTGGACATGGAATGGTAAACGAGAAATGGGAGGAAGAAAGAGTTCTCGTTCGTGGAGGGGAGAGGTCCCTTAAAATCAACACTGAGCTGTTCAAAGGGCCTGAATGACTTGATCAGGTGCACCTTTGCGGGGCGGTAGAAGTGCGGCTTGCACTCCGCACAGATCTGACAAGACCTGGTCATTTCCCTGATGTCTTCCTTGACAAAATGAGCCACGTTGGTAACCCTTGGATGGCAGAGCTTATTATACAGAGACTATAGTTGGCCGGTGTGTGCAGAGGCACAGCTTCCTCTGGATAAGGCGTCTGGAGGGTCATTAAGGGCTCCTGGACGATAGATAATGTCATAATTGTAGACGGAGAGCTTGATCCTCCACCTAGCAATCTTGTCATTTTGATTTTTCCCCTATTCACATTATTAAATATGAATGCGACGAGCGCTGGTCAGTGAGAAGTGCAAATTTCCTACCAGCCAGGTAGTGCCTCCAGTGCCTCGCGGCTTCTACAATGGCTTGACCCTCCTTTTCCACAGATGCGTTCCAGAGCTCTTGGCCTTGTAATGTCCGAGAAAAAAATGCAACCGGCTGCCCGCCTGGTTGAGGGTAGCGGCCATGGCTACGTCAGAAGCATTGCTTTGCTCTTGGAAAATTACATTCTTATCCACCGTGTGAATGGCGGCTTTCGCAATGTGATTCCAGAGGCAGTTAAAAGCCGTTTTGGCTCTAGCTGAGAGGGGGAAATTAGTGGTTTTTAAGAGAGGGTGAACCTTATGAGCATATTGAGGGATCCACTGGGTGTAATATGAGAAAAACCCCAGGCATCTCCTCAAAGCCTTTGTGGTTCTGGGAATGGGGAGATCTAACAGGGGGTGCATCCTATCGGGATCGGGGCCAATGATGTCATTCTCCACCACGTAGCCAAGGATAGCCAAATGTTTAGTCCTGAACACGCACTTGACAGAGTCATAAGTGAGGTTCAAAGCTTTGGCCATGTGGAGAAAACTCTGGAGGTTGGCGTCATGGTCTTCCAAGGTGTGGCGACAGATGGTGACATTATTGAGGTATGGGAAGTAGCCTTCAACCTATTCTATTCATCTGCCTCTGGAAGATATAAACCCCATTAGTGATACCGAAAGGGACCCTCCGGAATTGATAAAAATGACCGTTAGCCTCAAATGGCGTATATGGACAATCCTCAGAATGGATTGGCAGCTGATGATAAGCAGCTTTCAAGTCGATGGTTGAATAGACCTGATACTGTGCAATATCATTCACCATTCTGAAATTTGAGGGAGGGGGTATGTGTCCAGGAGTGTGTACCGATTAATAGTTTGGCTATAGACAATTACTAGCCTGGACTTGTTTTCCCCTTTTGCCACTACCACTTGCGCTCTCCACGGGCTGGTGCTAGGTTCGATGATACCTTCGTCAAACAGATGTTGTGTCTCAAACTTTATGAAATCTCGGTCTCCTGTGCTGTACTTCCTACTCTTGGTGGCAATAGGTTTGCAGTCCGAGGACAGATTTAAGAAGAGCGGTGGGGTCGATGCTTAGTGGGTTTTGAATTTAAGGGCCCTGTATTCTGAACCATTATGGGGGGAGGGGACCAGAATACTCCAAAGTCACGCTTTTAAGGTAACACAGGAATTCCAGACCCAAAAACACTGGAGCACACAATTCTTCAAGTATATACAGATGAAATTTACAGAACTCCCCCCCTTCAAATGACAAATGTTGTTGAATACACAGAGAATGCGAATGAGATGCAAGGCATATGTGGTAATTGGAAGGATACATCTTTAGGTTGTATTCTTGCACAGTCCATGAGTCCATGAAGCTTTCATTAGAACCCTTGTCGATTAGGCATTTAGTGGAATGTGCATCTACCTTCACAGTCACTATGGAGTTGCTGAGCTGGTGAGGTCTGTCCTGATTTAGGACCATCGAGGCTAAGTACCTGGAGACTCCATACTCCTCACTTATGCCCCCACCTTCCTGGGTTGCCCTGCATGGGTAAGTTGGCTTCGACCTCATGGCGTGGCAAGATGGCCACCCTCCTTCCTTCTCAGATGATGATAGCGCTGAGTTTGAAGTTGGGTCATTGCAAGATGGCCGCTAATCCTTTTTGCGCTGTTTCCTCACTGCCACTGCCACCCTCCATCAGCATGTAGTGCAACAAGTGGGCTCAGGTGAATTTGAGGCAGATGGCTTGGGACTTGAATCGGATCCGGGAGCGGTGCAAGCTGCAGACTTCCCCGGGCTTCCCCTCGCATGGCAAACCCTCACCCAATATCCTTTCTTGTCAGCTGGAACACACTGAGTCTTTATCCAGGCAACCAGATTGGGGATGCTGGCTCGTGCCACAGAAAAAGCACTCCTAGCATGGGAGCACTCCCTAGCATGGGAAGCATCAGCTGTTAGGGCTGGGGTAGTGGGAGCAGATGGTCCTTGAAAGGGGTCACTGGCTCGCTGGCTTCAAGGTTGTTGTTCTCGAGCTTGGCCTGTTCCAATGATTTGGTCAGTTCATCGTGGCTAGCCAGGTCCTTCTTTCCCGACTCGAGCAGTCACTGCCTCATGTACCTCGAGCGGACCCCAGTGACTAGAGTGTCCCGGATCAGTTCTTCCACAAAAACGCATTCCATAGTTGCTTCATACCTGTACTTCTTGGCAAGCATCCACAGATCCAGCAGGTAGTCATCGATGGTCTCTCCTGGTCACTGGCGACATAGAGTGAGTCAGTGCCTCGCTAGGACCTTGTTCTGCGACTTCAGGTACCTAGCCTTCAACACCGCGATGGCAGCGTCATATGTGGAGCAGTCCCTGATGACTGCATACCCTTTCATTCCTATCCTAGGAACGAGTGCAGACCATCTGAGTTCATCGGTGTGGAAGACGTCTCTGGTCATGTTTAGGTAGGCCTGGAAGCAATCTAGCGAGTATGTGAACTCCTCAGCCACGACAGGGGTCAGAGGGTCCAGCAGCACGCCTGGCTTGAGTAGCGCTTCCATTATTTAGGGAATAAGCTAATAAAATTGTAGCATAAATAAAAGCTCTCACAATTGGAGGGAGAACAAACGCTTTTAGCTTATAGCTATAAGCAGTAATCGTCACAGTAAGTTTCACAGTAATCTTCGGAATGGTTCTGGGTTTAGGCAGGAAACCAGGGTTATATGTGAGCTGATGGAGGCAGAGCCAGCCATCAGCACAAAACACTGCCATTGAATCCCAGTTCACTCCACCAGGTCAGGTAATCTTTTTGGAGAGAGAAATGGTGTCAGAGGGACATCTTCCTGGTAAATACCAGCATTTTGAGACATTGCGCTTGCATTTGAATATACAGTGCCCTCCATATTGTTTGGGACAAAGACATTTTTATCCTTTATTTCCCCATGCTCTTCAGTTTTAAATTTGTAAACAAACAATTTACATGAAATTAAAGTACACATTCAAGATTTCATTAAAGGTTATTTGTGTACAATTTGGTTTGACCATGTAGAAATTGCAGTTCTTTTTATACATAGTCCCCTCATTTCAGGGCACCTTAAGGTTTGGGACATTTAACTTCACAGGTGTTTGTGAGTACTCAACTATGTTTATATGCTTCATTGGTGCAGGTATAAGAAACCGAGGCTTGCTTTGAAGCTTTTGATCACCTTTGGAGCCTGTAGTTGCCATTTTTCAACACGTGGACCAGAGTTGTGTCAATGAAAGACAAAGAAGCCATTATGAGGCTGAAAAACAAGAATAAAAAGTAAGAAACAACGTCTAAATCTTAGGGTTACTAAAATCAACTGTTTGGAACATCATTAAAGAGGAAGAGCGTACATAATCACAAAGGGACTGGTATTCCGAGGAAGGCCTGCACTGCTGATGGCCGAAGAATTCTCATAATGAAAAAAAAATCCCTAAATGTATGTCTGAAATATCCACACCTGCCTTCTGAAGAATGACTTCAGGAGGCAGATGTGGATATATAAATGAATACATGAACAGAAATTCAGAGGCTACACTGCAAGATACAAACCATGGCAAAGGTAGAATGTTTTGGATCTTGGGAAGTTCCTTTATGTCTGTAATGGATCTGTATTAATATTAATACTTAGGTTAATGTTAAGTTATATTTCCTATAAATATGTCTTAGATAATTTTGTGGGTTTTGAACAGGGTTACACACATACCCATACAATGTGTTCAGAAGTGAGGTCATCCTTGTGAAAACACTTGTGAAGAATATCTCTGAAAGACAGCTCATCAAAAGAGCTGTGAGTTAAAAGAGATCTAAAAATATAATGTTTAAAAGTGCTTCATAATTACTTCTGAACTGCGATTTAAAAGGATCCTGAAGTCAACAAGACTAAAATTGACTTTTTCTAAATCAAGCTTAAACTGTGATGGTTTTGGACTTTAACAAACACACACACACATTTACATTTGCGCATAGTGGGGTTAAATTTAGAATTAAGTTTAGAAATAAGTAAGAAATGTTATGTTATTAATAGTTTAATAAAAACTATTATTTTGAATTTACCATTGTCTGGTGAACCTTCCATTGTTGTTCCTTTTTTAATACTAATAAGATTTTATTAGTTCGTAACACACCTCCACACTTTGCTTTTGCCATCACTCTGATACAGGATAATTTTACTTGTGTAGTGGTACACTTGGAGGGAGTGGGCAGAACCAGTGCTAACAGCACCTGTCTTGTGACAGCTAGACATGACAACCTCCTATCTACTTCCAACTAGCCACTACAGCCACGAGGCACAGTGACTCAGCAGCACCCGTAGGTCTACTGAGAAGCCCTGGCCTACTCAACATAGCTATGTCATGAGGTCATTAGCACTTCGGATGTCATGACGCCAGGTCACATGTTGTGTGTCTATATTAAGCCTGATATCACTGTAATAAACGCTCTTCTCTTCACTGTCTGACAACTTCAGGTGTGGTCTCATTATTTGAACATGATGGCGTATGAGCGCAAACATAATCTGCCACACAATCATCTGTACACAAGACCTTTTTCCAGAATTCTGCAGGCTCTTTTAAATACTTCTTGGCAAACTTTAATAGGAACATAGGAAGTAGGAACAGGAGTAGGCCAAAAATGGCCCATCGAGCCTGCTCCGCCATTCAATACGATCATGGTTGATCTAATTTATGACCTAAATCCACCTACCTGCCTTCTCCCCATATCCCCTAATTCCTCTATCATGTAAAAATTTATCTAACCGAATTTTAAATATGTTTAATGAGGCAGCCTCAACCACTTCCCTGGTTAGAGAATTCCAAACATTCACTACTCTCTGGGAAAAACTATTTTTCCTCATCTCTGTCCTAAATTTACTCCCCCGAATCTTGAGACTGTGTCCTCTCGTTGTTTCCCCGGCCAGCGCAAAAAACCTTCCTACATCTATCCTATCCATACCCTTCATAATCCTATATGTTTCTATAAGATCTCCTCTCATTCTTCTGAACTCGAGCGAATACAATCCTAGACTCTGTTTCTGTGGTTTGCATCTTGCAGTGTAGCCTATGTATTTCTGTTCATGAAGCCTTCTGTGGACCGTAGTCATTGACGTATCCACACCTGCCTCCTGAAGAGTGGTTCTGATCAGTCGGACACACATTTGGGGATTTTTCTTCATTATGACGAGAACTCTTCTGTCATCAGCAATGGAGGTCTTCCTTGGAATACTAGTCCCTTTGCAATTACTGAGCTCACCATTATGCTCTTTCTACATAATGGTGTTCTAAACTGTTGATTTTGGTCATCCTAAATTTTCACCAATGTCTCTTATTGTTTTATTCCCATTTTTCAGCCTCATAATGGCTTCTTTGATTTTCTTTGCCACAACTCTGGTTCTATGTTGAGAAATGGCAACTTCAGACTCCAAAGTTGATTAAAAGCTTAGAAACAAGCCTAGCTCTCTGATACTTGCATTAATGAAGAAATTAAACATATCTGAGTAATTACAAACACCTGTGAAGCCAAAAGTCCCAAACCATTATGGTGCCCTGAAATGAGGGGACGAGATATAAAAAGTGCTGTAATTAATACATGGTCAAATCAAAATGTATACAAATAACCTTGAATAGAATCTGGAAAGTGCACTTTAATTACATGTGAATTATTTGATTACAAGTATAAAACTGTGGAGCACAGGGGCAAATAAAGGAAAAAAAAACATTATGGAGGGAACTGTAGAATTTCTGAACTTGCTCACAGATTCTTTTTTTTTTGAATATTTTATTTTGAGAATTTTCTATCAACATGCAGTCAAAACAAAGAATAATCAAAAAGTAAAATCAAGATCCATAAGATTAACAAAATAATACAAGTATCAATCTGCGTGTCAATATTAAAGAAAATGAGAAAAAGAGTCAACATGTGATTCAATTATTATAAAGAAAGAAAAATGACACTAATACTACAAAAATGCAAATTCAATGTCCACCTTGAACAAAAGGAAGAAAAAATATAGAGAAAGAAGAACAAAATAAGAGGAATCCTCCAACCCTCCAAGAAAACAAGAAAAAAAGAAAAAGATTGGCTTCACCTAGGATAAACCTCACTCCCATCAAGGGACAAATAGCCTGACTTATCTAGGATCCTCAGCGCTGCAAGCACCAGGGGAAGAGACAGGAGGGGGGGGGGGATCATTAAAGGTGTGCCCCAATGTACCTTAGGTATGAATTCCATATATTCTTAAAAATACATCATACCTATTTCTGAGGTTATAGGTGATCTTCTCCAGAGGAACACAATTATGCATTTCTATCTTTCAGTGGGCTAAACTTAGTTGGGAATCAGATTTCCAAGTCACTGCTATGCATTTCCTGGTCACTGCTAAAGTGAGCTTAATGAATTTTAATTAATATTTCAACAGCCTCATTTTAGGTCTTAGGTCTTCTAAATTCCCCAATAAAAATAATTCAGGTACCTGAGGGTATTGAATTCCAGTAATCATTTCCAGGAGATTACCCAAATCTTCCCAGAAAGGCCTCACTTTACGGTATGACCAGGTTGAATGCAAGAAGCTACCTATTTCTTTACCACATCGAGATCATTGGTCTGATATTTCTGATTTGAATTTATGTTACTTTTGTGGAGTAAGGTAGAGCTGATGCAAAAAGTTATATCGCACCAGCTGTTACCTTACATTAATCATGTTAGTCATGCTGTCCCAACGTAAGTTTCTATATCCAAATCTGATTCCCACCTTTGTCTTGATTTATCAAGCCCTTGTTTACAGGTTCCAACCTGAAGTAAGGAATACATTTTTCAAATAAATTTTTTGTGTGCTCACCTTTTGAACCAGACTCTCTATTTTGCTAGACTACGGTAAGGTTAGTGTTGGATCTAATTTGTCCCTTAAATAAGATGTTAACTGAAGATAACAGAAAAAAGATTAATTTAAAACTCCAAATTTATTCCTAATTTGCTCAAACATCATAAATTGTCCCTGCTCATAACAATCTTCAATGTACTTGACCCCTCTCTGGGACTAAGTGTCCAGGATTTTATTATCAAACGTTAATGAATAAACACATTTTGAGCCAGGGATGTTTTAGGTGAAAAATTTGCACCCTCCCCCCCCCCCCCCGTCCTCAATTTTACCATTAATTTTATTCCATATTGTAATTCTATGCTTTAATAGAGGGGCTTCTTTAGAATTCCATTTATATATTCAAGGTTTTCTGCTATATTCTCACCAACTTATGCAACTCCAATTTTACCCATGAAGACTTGTCTCTTCTGTCAAAGAGGGAAGTGACAAACTTCAACTGGGTTGCCCAAAAACATATTTTTGAAATCTGGGAGTGTTAATCCTCCCAATTCATAATTCCAAGATAATTTATCAATAGAGACTTTGGAAGGCTTGTTTTGAAGGAATCTCTGGGGCACAGGAATAGGCAAACTTTGAAAAAAAGATTATACTCCAGGCAGCATTGCTCACAGATTCTTGAATCTGTCTTGATGCTGGATCTTGCAAAGATTCCTCTGTCCCTACATTGGAAATCTGTCCCTGTTCTTGCGCATTTCAATGGTCGTTTTACAACTGCAAGGAAGAAAGGTAAGAATAAACTAAATCACATTGTCTTAAACTATTTACATCTGCAAATAGAAGTGTTAATTATCTTTAAATTAATTATTTTTTAAAAAATTTTTAATAAATTATTTGGAAAGTCAGAGCTGGTTGTCGTCCGTCAAAGATTTTCTCGGCAGTTTCACTGAAGAGTGTGGGGTACTTTGTCCAGATTATCCATTGGACATGTACTCACTAATCTTTGCTCTCTCCCACCCGAAAACTCATTGAGAAGTCTGCACCCTTTTTAATCCTCTCACCTGATCACCCCTGAATATTATGGAACACAGTACAGTACAACATAGATACAGGCCCTATTATCCATGATGCCTGCATCAAGCATAATGCCCAAATTAATAATAATTGGTGCAGGAATATAATGTCAATGAAGTAAAGGATTGACACATGATTAGAATATCATTGGGTGAACTTTTGCTGAGAGCCAAAAAATTGAGGGTTTAAGTTACATTCCAGAGATATGAATTGATATTGCCCAGAATAATGGTCCAGCCTTTTCCCAATGACCCTCTTGATATGTAAATAAAATTCCTAGGGAATCTTCTGCACCATCATCCAAATTGCAAGTGAAGTAGCTTCTCTTCCTTTCCCCAAGTAGTTTTAGTGCCGTCGAACCATAGAACACTACAGCATAGAAACAGACCTTAGAAGTCTGACTATTTTTCTGCCTAGTCCCATTGACCTGCAACTGAACCATATCCCTCCATAATCCTCCCATCCAAACATTTTTTAAATGTCAAAATTGAGCCTGTATTACCAATTCAGCTGGCAGCTTGTTCCACACCCCCACCACTCTCTGCGCAGAGCTTCCCCCTAATATCCACTTTAAACTTTTTCCCTTTCACCCTGAACCTATATCTTCTAGTTTTTATCTCACCTTATCTCAGTGGAAAAAGTCTACTTGCATTTACTCTATACCATCATAATTTTGAATACCTCTATCAAATCTCACCTCAATCTTCAGTACTCCAAGTTCTATCCTATTTAACCTTTCCCTGTTATTCCATTCTTCAAGTCCTCACAACATCCTTGTAAATCTCCTTTGCACTCTTCCAATCTTATTGATACCAATCCTGCAGTTAGATGACCAAAACTGCACACGATACTCCAAATTTAGCTTTACCAAAGTCTTATGCAACTTCACCTTAACATCTCAACTCTTCTATTCAAACCTTTGATTCGGTAACTTCCTCGAAAAACTGTAAGATTGGTTAAGCATGGCCTACCACACAAAGCCATGTTGACTATCCCTTATCAATCCCTGTCTATCCAAATACTTGTATATCCTTCCAATAATTTACCTATTACTGATGTCAGGCTCAACAAATTATTCTTGGAGCTTTTCTTAAAAAAGGACTAACATAAGCTCTCCTTCAATCCTCCAGCACCTTACCTGTGGCTAAGGATATGTTAAATGTATCTGCCAGGTCTCCTGCAATTTCTACTCTCGCCTCCCTCAAAGTCCAACAGAATACTTCGTCAAGCCCTGGAAGACTGATCCACCTTTATTTGCTTTAAGATATCAAGCACCTCCGCCTCTTTAATATGTAAAGGTTTCATGACCTCTGCTTATTTGCTCCACTTCCATAGAATCTGTGCCAGTTTCCTGTGTAAATACGGATGCAAAAAACCCATCTCTATACATAGCTAACTACACTGATTTTCAAGGGTTCCAATTTTGGCCGTTACTATCCTTTTGTTCTTCATATACATGTAGAAGCCCTTAGGATTTTCCCTCACCTTGTCTGACAGAGCACCTCATGTCTTCTTTTAGCCCTCCTGATTTCTTAAACTTTTTCTTGTATTTTTTTATACCCCTCGAGCACCTCATTTGATCCGTTTCCCATATATGCTATGCAACTCACTCTTCTTCTTAATTGAATCCCCAATATCCCTTAAAAACCAAGGTTCCCTATGCCTGTTAACTTTGGCTTTAATCCTGACAGGAACATACAAACTATGGACTCTCAAAATTTCACCTTTGAAGTCCTCCCACTTACCAGGCACATCCTTGACAGAAAACAACCTGCCTCGTTCCACGCTTTCTAGATCCTTTCTCATTTCCTCAATCAGAATTATTTTAATTCAATAACTTATGATTGCTCATTCGCTTTCCAGAGGAAACATGTTCCTTGTTCTTAATCCATCAAAATCCCTCATTACCTCTATTAGATCCCCACGTACTTGCCAACATTTCAACAGCGAATCATCCAAATCATCTGCTCCAATGATCTGAGATTCTACAGTCTCTCCACAAAACTGAATTCTCTGATGCCTAGTATCATCCTGGTAGTTCCTTTCCATTCCCCTTCCAAAATCTTTCTAAACTGTGCTGCCTAGAATTGTACTCAGTACTCAATAAATGAGATTCAGCCAACTTGTAAACTTTAGAATGACTGTTGTTTTTGTATTATTTACCTTATGTACAAAGCCAAATATCCCATAAATGTTCTTAATCATCTGCCTGTCTGGCGACTTGCAAACATTTGTGATTCTGGACCCACAGATCCCTCTCTTCATGTCCCTCCCTACACGCCATTTCACAATGACCTTCTCTAAATTACATTTGTGGTGTGTAGTGTTTCCTTTGTCTTTAGTGGTGTAGAATTTGAGCCAAGCAGCTTTCTATATAGTGGCAGAGACCTAGGGTTTCAAGGAGCCATCAAGATCCATAGCAAAGAGATGAGCCTGTGGCCCAACCTGTCCATGCCGACCAAGTTGTCAACCTGAGTTAATCTTCTTGGTCCACATTGGGTCTGTGTTCCTCTGAACTTTTCTTGTGCATAAGGTGTGCACCAGATGAGAGCTCACCTTATTGTAGTAGCCAGGAAGCACATCAGCTTTAGACCTCAGATGGTAGGCAGCTGGGACAGAATTCTCATCCCGATAATACCATTTCTCCAGTACCATGGTGTTAAGGCCTTCATTTTGCGATCGGCAGAGAATCATCTCAAACTCGTCGGCTTTAATTTCATCCGGTATGCCGGTATTTCCATATTGTTCTCCTATTAATGCCTAATATAGAGTTACAACACATAAAATTATGAGGAGCTGCAAGACTTCACACTGCAAAATATCAATCAGGAACACTGGTGTATGCATTGCCTACAGAAAGTGAGGAATACTCCCCAGTTTGGAAGAATACTCGAGCAGGTGCTCTGTAGGTTTACCATAGCAGCAATTAGACAAGCAAGTAAGTACCAAAATCACTTTTAATTATATGCAGACACAGGCACTTAAGTCAATTTTATCAGGATTCATATACAGGTAATCTATTCTAGATGTTAATCTGATGCTGTGAATATTTGTTTGGATGGTTAAAGTATCTATATAAAATCAAGGCCGATCATTGGAGTGATGCAGCTGGTAGGGACACTGCCTCACGGCTCCAAAATTCAATCTTTACCTTGGGTGCTGTCTGTGTGGAGTTTGCACGCTATCTCTATGCTCATGGGTTTCCTTCGATCTACTAAAGTGATTAATAGATTAATTGGCAAATGTAGGGAGAGTTAAAAGATGCAGTTACCATATATGTTGGCGTTTAAGATGGAATTTGAACCTTAAAAATGTAACCCCAAAACCTGGGGCCATCATATATGCCCAGTATAAAATCTGAAGCTAATATCCTGTTGTTTAGAGTGTTCACCTATGGTGATAGAGAACAGCATAAAACACTTGCACAAGTCGTATGGTCCTATCACTAAATATTTTTCTACTGAAACTTACATTTGGGGAGCTGGAGTAATAGTAAAGATATTAAAACAATAAAAATGTATTATAAACCTGTCTAACATACCTTTGTAGTGAACTGGGATTCACGAGAAGTGTACTGTACTGACGACTGGCCCCGCCTTCTGACTCTTCCCCCTGGGCCCGTACATAACCTGGTTTCCTGCCTTAACCCAGAACCCCTCTGAAGCCTGTTCGTGAACCCTACCTGTGTTGTAAGCTAATAAAAGTGTTTGTCCTCCCTCCAGTTGATGTGAGCTTTTATCGACGTTACCTTAAAATAACAGCACAGCAAATTAATCTAACTGTCACCACTGCACACTGGCCGATTCTAGAAAAGCATGTAAAAAAAAAAGAACTGATGGCTATGTAAAGTCTCTAGTGTTTATGTTACAACAGTTGGGAACATGTGATGTATATTATGTTAGGTAATTGATAGTATTTGCCATTACTTGAAATGAATTGGCTAAATTTTAAATAACCAAGACTGTGTTGCATAGTAGTGTGCTTAACAGCATCACTCCACTGGTCAGTGGGATGGTTGGTAAAGGACTATTGGGGCAGTAAGCTCTCAGCAGTAAGTCCCTGGCTTGAGGTAGTCTGAGAGTTAATATAGCTCAAAACCTACATTTCAAATGGAAATTCTGGGCTATCCTTATACACCTAATCACCTTATAAGGCAACATATATGGTAATATAGGATGAGTGTAAATGGCTGGTTAATAGTCAGTATGGACTTGATTGGCCGAAGGGCCTGTTTCCATGTTGTTTCTCTCTACAACTCTGATTGTGGTCTGCAAAAAGGTGCAACAATTTTCTGGTTCCTTTCAGTCCAAATTTTCACATTATAAGGAATTGTGCAAAAGTTTTTTTAAAATAATGAGAACGTTCAAATGGAATTTTTGTTAAAAAATAAGATATGTGTATTTGAAAGAAAAGATTAGCCTCAGGTTAATGAAAAACAAATAAAAGCATGAATCTAGTTGAACAGCCTCACAACACATTCTGATCTTGCTGAAGTGAAGCTGTTTGATTTTGGTCAACAAGTTGGGGTAAAGAAACCTGATTGAACACTATATGACTCTCTATGTCTCACATTTGTGTGAACCACCAAACTTCCAGCAGTGCATCGAAGGTCACCATTATTTCATCTGATATTAGGCATTGTGGAATTACAGCCAAAGGCCATGTGGGTGCTTATGGTGCTCCCACCAATCTCTGCACAGTTATCTTGCAGTTAGCCAGTATGTTTATGCAGCGGTCTGCATGAGGTGAAACCGGCCCACCCATTTCCATTGCCTGGCTGCAGAGTTACTCAGGAGTTCACCAGTGTCACTCACCACAAAACACGGCCCAGCTGAAAACTTTAAACATTCATCCAACACCTTCATCCGAAGTTTCCGGACCTCAAAATCGTGGATGTCATCAGGATCCACACCCATATAAGCATCAATTACCTGTAAATGGAACAGTTTATGTAATGCAGACAGCGTCTTGTTGCAGATCTGTTCTTGAAAAGAATTGCTGTCAGCCCTACTCAATAAAATCCATGAACTGCTCAAGAGAAGTAGGCACATCTCAACCACGTGGCACAGACATTTCTGGTGTTTGTGAAAAATCAGTATTTCCATTTTGGCTCCAACCCAGCTAAGGCATCACTCTAACCTAGTGGCTCGTCTCCAAGTGTGATCCTGGACCAAAATGCCTACCTGTTAATACAATGGACAGTGGCCTTGATATTCCAGATGGTTTCCACCAAAGTCAGTGGAGTTTCATTTCAACCGTACACACCTTGCACCACTGGCACGTTTCCCTCATGAGTCGTTTGCAGTTCAGAATGGGGTGGTCCAGTCCACGAGCCCGGGAGAGGGGAGAGCCGAGGATCTGAGTGCTTGAAGAAGAAAGGAAGTACCCCCGTCTCAGAGAAGCCTTCTCTGTTACTAAAAACGAACTTAATTTCTCTCTTTCCCAGTTTTGTTGAAGAGTGTCGGACATTAGCGTTAATTGTTTTTCTTACTACAGATACTGCATGACCTGTTGAGTGTCACCGACAATTTCTGTTCTTATTTCAGATTTCCAACATCTGCAGTTTTTTTTTAAATTTTACTTCTGGGGGTTAACGTTCACCCTGAACTGTTGATAGGATGATCCTATTGGAGCTATACCATTGTCATTGCTGAAGATGTACTGATGTACTGGGCGACCAATCAGGTGGGATGACAGAAAGATGGAGAAACAGGTGGACAGAGCGACAGTTGTACCATTAACATTGAGATCCTGCCTCATAGTAGAGTCAGAGCAAGATCAGTTGCAGCAAAAGTGAGAAATACCATCTAGAGTAGAAGTGAATTTAAAAAGGGATTAGATCAGTGGTTTTCAAACTCACATTCTACCTTAAGCAATCCCTATGCCATAAGTGCTCTGTGATTAGTAAGGGATTACTTAAGGTGATATGTGAGTGGAAAGAAAAGGTTGAAAACCACTGTTTAAATTGTACCTCATTGACTCATTATGTGCACAGTTTCATAACTCCAAAGGAAATGGGTCAATGACAATTTTTCTCAAGCAAAACATTTCAGTAACAATTGGGTCTAGAGCAGTGATTCTCAACCTTCCTTTCCCACTCACATTCAACCTTAAGCAATCCCTTACCCAATGAGAGAGCACTTATGCATAGAGATTGCTTAAGGTGGTATGTGAATTTAGGGGGGCAATTTGAAAACCACTGGATTAGACACAATCTGATGGTGATTTAAAAATGGGCCATGGGAGCATGCCATTTAAAATCTTTCAAATGAGAGGCCAAGGTGTATTCTTCCCACAAAATTCCTTCTTTCTGGAAGAAGTTTCTGAAAAATCCCATAAAGATGTTTGCTAATTCATTGGATTTAACCCCGTTTAAAGAAGGCCTACCTTAAAAGACCAAAAGGAATGGGGATTTATTTCTCCCAAATTTTAGATTTTATTATTGGGCAGTTCATATATTAAATGTATTATTGTTATTACATTTTGATATTTCAGATTCTTATGTAAAAATGGAACTGAGTTTTTCAAAACAATTACTGATGTTGGCAGGTTTAGACTTTTCCTCACCCTTTTTCTTTTTGAAATTTACAGACAATCTGATAATGAGAAGTAGACTGAGAATATGGGCACCATTTAGGACATTTTTTGACCATCTTAATGTTTCTCTTGCTATCCCTATTGTGAAGAATCATTTTTTCAACCTTCTATCTTGGTTGCAGGTTTTAGGGAATGGGTTGGATTGGAAATAAAATGTTTAAAGGATCTATATATTCAAGGCAATTTCACTTCATTTGAACAATTCAAATTAACAGTTAAATTCAACCTTCTTAATGGGCATTTTTTACATATCTACAAATTAGGCATTTTGTTCAGACTAAATTCTCTAATTTTCCTCGAATTCCCGATACCAGTGTTCTTGATTTATTTTTTGATTTAAAGTTTTCCCATGGTGGATTGACAGCAATTAATTATAGTAATTTGATGGACCTAAGAATATGTTCAGGGACAGGAATCAAGAATGAATGGGGACAAGATATAAATACATCAATTTCAGTTGAAAATCAAAAATGGGAACAAGATTTAAATATAAAGATAAAAAAGGAAACATGGGAGAAGTTATGCTCCGGAACGATGAGAAATACAATAAATACAAGGTTACGTATGATACAATATAATTGGATACACAGGCTATACATTACACCTCAAAAGTTAAATAAATGGGACCCAACAGTATCTGATAGATGTTTTCGATGTAAAAAAGAAATGGGAACAACAATTCATGCAATCTGGACATGTGAGAAAGTAAAAAAATTTTGGGAAGATCTAAATCAGATATTAAATAAAATAACAGAAAACAATATACCAAAGAATCCAGAGATCTTCCTCCTAAGTAACATAAAAAACAAAGAATTTGGAATTGATTTGGAGGATGCACAAAAAAGATTTGTTAAGATAGCTCTAGCCGTAGCAAAAAAATGTATTATGTCAACCTGGAAATTGGAAGATAATTTGAAAATACAACAATGGTATATAGAAATGAATAAATGTATTCCATTAGAAAAAATAATATATAGTTTAAGAAATAATATTAAAATATTTGAACAAATATGGGACCCTTACATTAAATACAATAGCGAAAACCTACCGGGGACAATCATTACCTAAGTTAACGGAAGGAAAAGGAAATGAAAAGAATGGACTCAGTAGAATTTCTGGTGTATTTTTATTGAATGACAACATTGTCTGACTGGTTTAATGTATCCTAGATTGTATACCTTAAATGGACGGGAGGGGGGAGGTAGGGAGGGTGGGATGGGAGGAGGGAGGGGGGGGAGAAAATGGCACTGTATATGTGTGAAAAGGAAAAAGTGTGTACCATGGTTAATGTGATTTATGGTGTGAAAAATAAAAAATTTAAAAAAAAAAAAAATTTTCAGTTGAAAATTTGGATTCCATGCTTGATCTGATTAACAATACTTCATTCTGTGAATGACATTGTTTAAAACAATTTAAAGTTGTACATAAAATCCATATGTCCAAAGTTAATTATCTGTTTTTATCCTGATGTTGATCCACTATGTGATAAATGTAAAATTTTTGAGGTCTCTCAGATTCATACATTCTTGGAGTGTCCAGAACTTCAAGAATATTGGAAACAATTCTTTAAAACTCTATCGTAGAGTCTTAGGATCAAATTGGAACCATTGTAGCGTGCAAGCTACGCTAAATGTGGAGTAAGAACGACACACACACAGTTGAGTTGAGGTGGAAGACTGATTTATTCCTCTGCCAGCTCTGTATATATTCAATCCCTGCTCCCTGTCCCTGCATGACAGGAGTGACATCATCACAGCACCAGCCTCCGAGTGGTCGGCATTCCCGCTGTTGTCTGCTGTTTCCCGTCACACAGGACGACAGTCGTTGTTCCTTGAGGAGCCCTCGTGATTGCTCTGTTCGCCAGCCATTTTGTGAGCCAAGTCAGGACTCGATTTGCGGACTGTTACACGAATCACCTCCACCCCCGGACCAGCAATTGAGTGTCCATTGCTGCTTTGGGCGACCTACCTCTGTGTCACGGTGGCTGAGTCTTGACTGGCTGGTTAATGCTTACATGGGCAAGTTTCAGGTGGTCAGGGCTGAATATTTCCTCTTTGCTAGCAATGTCCAATACACATGTTGACCCATTATGCCTGTTAACTCTGTACGTCTCCTCGTATAGCCACTGGAAGGGTGCCCGGTGCACTCCCCTTTGCACAAAAACATATTCGCAGGCATTAACTCTTTGGGGATGAATGATTTGGGCTGGCCATGTGGTGAGGGCAGTGGAGGGGCTAGGGGCTAGGGATTACTGAGGGTGTGCCCTGGCGTGGAGCAGGGGAGCCCTCGGTGAGGATGTGGTGCCTTGGTTTGGTTCTACAGAGGAGAATTGTGGCACCATGATTGCAGGGAACTTTGCCAGGATGCGTGTGAAGGCTTCATTGGACAGCATGACAGAGTTGAGGTGGGGGGGGCTGGTAGTTTGACTTATCGTTTGAAAAGTTCTGACGTGCACCAAATACTGCCCTTTCAAGTCTACCAGCAGGTAGTGGGCACACAGGAAATTGGCTCCCAGGAGCGGTTGCGCCACTCCCACGATGGTAAAAGTCCACTTAAACTAGTGGGCAGCAAAACGAAGGGGGATGGTGCAAATGCCATAAGTTCATATAGAGGTGTTGTTCGCTGCCTTCAGTTCCAGGCCCAGCTTGGTGTTCCAGGTGTCATAGGCCATGTCGGGGAGGGGGGGTGGGTGGGTGGTGGAGGACACTTATTTTGGCACTAGTGTCCACAAGAAACTGTCTTCCCGACAGAGAATCCTACACATTGGCCAACCACCATAGCCATCAATGGCAGCTGGCCATGGCATTTCCCAGAAATGCGCAGGGTGGGCAGCTTTGACGGTCCCCGCACCCCATCATTGATGGTAATAACAATATGGCAGGGTAGGGGGTCCACTTGCCTCTCTGTCTACTGTGGCCTTGTTGCCAGCTGGGGTTGGGGCTTGGAAATCTGTTCCACTGGGGTGCCATTTTCTTTCTTCGCTCTCCAGAGCACGTCTGCCCATGCTGCGACTTTCCTTGGGTCACTGAAGTCCTCATCGGCTAGCAAGAATCACATATTCTCAGGCAGCTGTTCCAGAAAAATCTGCTCAAAGAGCAGATAAGGCTTGTGCCCCTCAGTGAGTGCATGCATCTCGCTCATGAGGGCGGATGGGACCCTTTTCCCTATAGCATCCGAGTGCAGCAGATGGGCGGTGCACTCGTGCCATGATAGCCCGAAAGGGCGGGTTAGTAGCTCTTTGAGAGCACCATATTTGCCTTGCTCCTGAGGCTGCCACTTGAAATTTATGACCCTCACTGCCGTGTCCTGGTCAAGTGAGCTCACTATGTAGTAGTAGCAGCTGTTAGCGGCGGCGATCTGTCAAAAGTGGACCCGGGCCTTTGCCTGTTCGAACCACGTGTGGCTGCAATGCCCAGAATGTTGGCAGCTTGAGCGCGACCGCATGGAAAGCTGCTTGATCTGTCATTTTCGGGTCCAACTGCCGGATGGACCTGTCGGGGTAACCAATACACCATGCACACGACACGAAATGTGGAGTAAGAATCACACACCCACATACACACAGTCTAGTCGAGGTCGAAGGCTGATTTAGTCCTCTGCCAGCTCTGTTTATATTCACTTCCTTCCTCTGACAACAGGAGTGATGTCATCACAGTGCTGGCCACTGACTGGCCGGCGTTCCCGCCGTTGTCTGCTGTTTCCTGCCATGCAGGATTTCGTGCAGGACAACGGCCATCGGTCCCTGCAAGGCCATCGCGATCACCGGCCATTTTATGAGCTGGGTCACGACTCAGTTCACGGGCCACTACACCCAGTCCTTTTATTACTTTGCTTGGTTATTCTTTAGAAGAGAGGATTTCCTTCAATTCAACTCAAAAAAGAATAGTAGCTTTATTTCATGGATGGCCAGATGAGCAAGTTTGATCAGATGGAAAGACAACAGAGCACCAACTCATATGCAAAGGTTACAGGATATTATATCTTGCTTGAGTTTGGAAAAAAATTAGATCTAATTTTAAAGAGAACAAGGTTGAATTTGACAAGATATGGGGTCCATTCATGAACCTTTTTCCATAACTTGATGACTTAGGCAGGGGTGCTCTGGGAGTTTTCTATCCAAGGTCCAAGAGCCTATACTCGATTATTTACAATTTATTTGCTGGTGACCGTGTTTAGTGGGAGGTGTTAGGTTAGTATCGGGATTTTTCTTTTTTTTCCTTTTGTTCTTATTTTTGTTTTGTTTTATAACTAGAAGAGATGGTCTATTTAGAGAATCACATCTCAATATTCGAATATGAGGTGAAATTCTCATAAGGATATTTCACTTTTTTTGAGAATTATATAAGACAATGTATAATTTATATATTCTGTATTGCATTATATAAAAGCTATATAATGAATTAATATCTTGTGGTGGGCCGCCATTGCAGAGATCGAGCAGTCACATCACACGATAGTGAACAGCAGCATATCGCACTGTAACATGTCCTTTAACACAGCGAACCGGCGCAGTCGAAACCTGGAGGAGTACAAGACCAGCAGCCCCAAAGAGCGCTGGCCAAGCCGTCCAGTTAACAGATCAGTAACAGGCTGGGGAAGAAGGGTATTCACATAGAAGAATGTTCTCACCCGCTATTGTTATTCATGCAGCTGATGTCGGCCAATCAAAGAAATGACAGGAACTCCAACTGTATAAAAGGAACCTTTCCAGCCTCAATAAATCTCAGAGCTTAACCTCCCACACTGCGAGTGAGTGTGTTTCTTTGTAGCAGTCGGCTACAATCTAAACAATATATACATGTAATATTTCTCTCTATCAAATTAATAAAAATGTTTTACAAAGGAAGGAGGATGTTTTCAGATGTAAGGTAGCTACAATTATGGGGAGTTATGTTGGGGAAGGAGCAGGCCATGGCCTCCTGCACGCTGCCTGATCCTCTCTTCAAAGGATGCATGGTTTGGAGCCAGTCCGCACATAATGAGGTAAACTGGAAGAGCTGGAGGATTTTTCTCATCCTCTTGTGAATATTGTTAGCTGTCCACAACACCTCCAACCTTGCTGTCATCTGCAAACTCGCTAATCTAAATGACCACATTATCATATAGACCATTGATATAGATGACAAACAACAACGGTCCCAGCCCCAATCCCTGAGGCACAACTCTAGTCACAGGCCTCCAGTCTGAGAAGCAATCATCCACCACTACTCTCTGGTTTCTCCCGTCCAGCCATTGTCAAATCCAGTTCACTATTTCACCATAAATACCTCGCATACGAATCTTCCTGACTAACCTCCCATGTGGGACCCTGTCAAAGGCCTTACTAAGGCCCACAACGTTCACAGCATTTCCTTCGTCAACTTTCCTGGTAACCTCCTTGAAAAACCAATAAGATTGGTTAAATACGACCTACCATGCACAAGGTTGACTATCCCCAATCATTTTCTGATCACTTGGAACTCCTTTCAATAATTTATCTACTACTGACAACAAGGGTTACTATTGGAGCCTTTTTTTCAACAACATGAGCCACTTTCCAATCCTCCAGCACCTCACCCAGAGCCTCTGCAATTTCTACACTAGTCTTCCTCAAGGTCTGAGGAGATATCTTGTCAAGCCCTGGTGGATTTATCCACCTTTATTTGCTTTAAGACAGCAAGCACGTCCTCTTCTTTAATCTGTATGGGTTCCATGACCTCACTGCTTATTTTCCTTACTTTCCTTGACCCTGTGCCTGTTTCCTAGGTGAATATCGATGAAAAAAAAAATTAAGATGTTCCCCCATCTCTTTTGGCTCCATACAAAGCTGACCACTGATCTTCAGGTGGACCAATTTTGTCCCTTACTATCCTTTTGCTCTTAATATACGTGTAGAAACCCTAAGGATTTTCCTTCACATTGTCTGCCAAAGCAACCTCATGTTTTATTTTACCTTCCTGATTTATTTCTTGAAGTTTTTATTTTCATTTTTGTACTCCTCGTGTACCTCATTTGCTCCATGTTGCTTGTACCTGCTAAACACCTCTCTCTTCTTCTGAACCAGATCTTCAATATCCCTCGAAAACCAAAGCCCCCTATGCCTGATATCCTTGCCTTTGATCCTGACAGGAACATACAAATTCCGTACTTTCAAAATATCACTTTTGAAGGTCCTCCACTTACTTTGTGCATCCTTGCCTGAAAACAACCTATCCCAATCCATGTGTTCTAGATCCTTCCTCATTTCCTCAAAATGAGCTTTTCTCCAATTTAGAATCTCAACCCGAGGCCTATCCTTCTCCATAATTAACTTGAAACTAATGGCATAATCCCCAATTTTTTTTTCAAGAAGTAAACCTTTTAAAAATAATTGTTGACCAGTGCATCTCACAAGGAATCTCTTACTGTCCTGAGCAATTTCCATCCCTCACACAAAGCCTGTAAAATAATTATCTGGCCATTTAGTTCACTGCTTTCAGCAAACTGCACTGCCCTGCATTGAATCCAGTCACTACATTTCAAAAATAATTCATAGCTGGGCCGAAGTCCTGGAATCCCACAAGGTTGCAGAAAAACCTTCAACCTAAGGACTAATGTAGTTCTAGAAGGCAGATCCACACCACCTTCTCAAGGGGAGTTATGGATGGGAAATACATTCAGGCCTTTCCAGCGATATCCAGATAAGTCTTGGCACCTCTCTGCACAGCATACGATAGTTACCTGGAATTCCAGACCATGCTTGTGACGGCAGTATTCTCGCAGCTTTGGATACACTTTTTCCCTCAGTGCCTTCCTCTCCATTTTAGTTTCTGGAATATGACGGATTAATTTAAAGATCAACACAAATGAGGAATTCCATGTGGTTGGCAGTAAATCAATCATCTGTACAGTAACATGATCTGAAATGCAATAACAACAGAATAATAAACCAAGTAACTTCCAATGACCAGTAGCTTTTCATCTGGACTAGGAAAGAAAGAGAACCACAGGGGATGAAACTACTGGGGTTTTGAGCAAAGAATTGCTGGAAGAACTCACCAGGCCAGACAGTGGCCACGGGTCAAGGTTTGTCAAGACACTTAAACAGGAGACTTTATGAAACAGGACAAAAATGGTTGAGTTTACTACGTGAGTTCCTTGGTGTTCACTTCACTGGTGATTTATCGTGGACACTCAACATCTCCTCACTTGTCAGGAAGGCGCAACTGCACTTCCTGAGAAGACTGAAGTGGGCAAGGTTACCAGCCAACATTATATCAGTCTTCTACAGGAGCTCTATCGAGAGCATCCTGACCGGCTGCATCACTGTGTGATATGGTTGCTGCAGAGAAATGGATTGGAGATCAATCCACAGGACTATAGAGAGGCAGAGAGGGTCACTGGAGTCTCCCACCCCCAATCGACGAGATCTACCAGGATCATTGCTTGAAGAGGGCGGGGAAAATCATTGAGGACCCCTTCTTCCCTGCACACAGCATCTTTCAGCTGCTCCCGAGGGAAAGAGATACAGGAGGATCGGAGCCAGCACCACCAGGCTGAGGAACAGCTTCTTCCCATGGGCAGAGAGAATGCAGAACGACCAAAGGACCTGCTCACACAAACCATGCAAGGCTCTCCTATTCGTGAAACTGGAGCGGCCTGCAGCCGTCGCTGCAGGCCAACACAGAAGACGCCGTTCAAACATGGCAATCGAGTGGGCGACATGAGGCGTCAGCGGCCCGTTCCCACTGGCTGCTGCAAAACGGGCTCTGCCAGCCAATGGGCAGTGATGGATAGCAAAAGGGCAGCACAAACCACATCTGTCCACGATGCTGCAGCAAAATGGGCTGAACCCACCAATCAGAGCCTGAAGGGGCACAGGTTACACCCATCATTCACATGGCAGCCAGGGTCTGCTTGACCATATAAAATAAGTGTTAAATGCCCTCCTTGAGTGTGCGTGTGTCTTATTTCCAAGCTAGAACCCCAAGACCTGCCACAAAACAATATTTATTGCACAGATGAAATATTTGTCCTGCATTTACATTGTTTGTCGGTGTGTGTGCAAGGTCTGGTTTGATGACTGTGTGATTTTGCACCAAGGACCAGAGAAGGCTGGGTGACAATGGACCAACAGGTTGGCACAACGTTACAAAAGTGGCGGAACTTCAACACCTCCAATACCTTGAGGCGGGGCTCGGGCCCGAAGGACACGGTGGGACCTGCTGAGTTTCTCCACCAATTCTGTGCAACTTGCACAGCTCCAAAGGGATTGGGGAAATTGGGAAAAGGAACTTCAACGGGGGGGGGGGGAAAGAACCCGAATGAAATGGAAGGAAACTTGGCGCAAATCGATACATAAAAGCAATGCCCGGCACTATTACAGGTTTAAATAACGAGCCGGGAGATTATTCTGCAGGTCCCTTCCCCGTTCAGTCTGGTTGTTACCTTCCGGGTTGCAACAGAGAAATATCTGCACGCATCTGGAAGCCGCAGCGGCCGCGTCTCCGATGTGATCCATCTGCCTCCGAAATCAGAGCAGCGCCGGCTCCTCCCAGTGCACGGATGGGCGGTCCGTCCCGGAGTGAGTGTGAGAACGGATGGGGGGTCCGTCCCGGAGCGAGTGTGGGGACGGATGGGGGGTCCGTCCCGGAGCGAGTGTGGGGACGGATGGGGGGGGGGTCCGTCCCGGAGCGAGTGTGGGGACGGATGGGGGGGTCCGTCCCGGAGCGAGTGTGGGGACGGATGGGGGGGTCCGTCCCGGAGCGAGTGTGGGGACGGATGGGGGGGTCCGTGCCGGAGTGAGTGTGGGGACGGATGGGGGGGTCCGTCCCGGAGCGAGTGTGGGGACGGATGGGGGGGTGGGGGTCCGTCCCGGAGCGAGTGTGGGGACGGATGGGGGGGGGGGGTCCGTCCCGGAGTGAGTGTGGGGACGGATGGGGGGTCCGTCCCGGAGCGAATGTGGGGACGGATGGGCGGTCCGTCCCGGAGCGAGTGTGGGGACGGATGGGGGGGTGGGGGTCCGTCCCGGAGCGAGTGTGGGGACGGATGGGGGGTCCGTCCCGGAGCGAGTGTGGGGACGGATGGGGGGGTCCGTCCCGGAGCGAGTGTGGGGACGGATGGGGGGTCCGTCCCGGAGCGAGTGTGGGGACGGATGGGGGGTCCGTCCCGGAGCGAGTGTGGGGACGGATGGGGGGTCCGTCCCGGAGTGAGTGTGGGGACGGATGGGGGGTCCGTCCCGAAGCGAGTGTGGGGACGGATAGGGGGTCCGTCCCGGAGCGAGTGTGGGGACGGATGGAGGGGGGGGGGTCCGTCCCGGAGTGAGTGTGGGGACGGATGGGGGGTCCGTCCCGGAGTGAGTGTGGGGACGGATGGGGGGGGGGGGGGTCCGTCCCGGAGTGAGTGTGGGGACGGATGGGGGGTCCGTCCCGGAGTGAGTGTGGGGACGGATGGGGGGGTGGGGATCCGTCCCGGAGCGAGTGTGGGGACGGATGGGGGGGTGGGGGTCCGTCCCGGAGCGAGTGTGGGGACGGATGGGGGGTCCGTCCCGGAGCGAGTGTGGGGACGGATGGGGGGTCCGTCCCGGAGCGAGTGTGGGGACGGATGGGGGGTCCGTCCCGGAGCGAGTGTGGGGACGGATGGGGGGGTCCGTCCCGGAGCGAGTGTGGGGACGGATGGGGGGGTCCGTTCCGGAGCGAGTGTGGGGACGGATGGGGGGTCCGTCCCGGAGCGAGTGTGGGGACGGATGGGGGGTCCGTCCCGGAGCGAGTGTGGGGACGGATGGGGGGGTCCGTCCCGGAGCGAGTGTGGGGACGGATGGGGGGTCCGTGCCGGAGCGAGTGTGGGGACGGATGGGGGGGGTCCGTCCCGGAGCGAATGTGGGGACGGATGGGCGGTCCGTCCCGGAGCGAGTGTGGGGACGGATGGGGGGTCCGTGCCGGAGCGAGTGTGGGGACGGATGGGGGGTCCGTCCCGGAGCGAATGTGGGGACGGATGGGCGGTCCGTCCCGGAGCGAGTGTGGGGACGGATGGGGGGGTGGGGGTCCGTCCCGGAGCGAGTGTGGGGACGGATGGGGGGTCCGTCCCGGAGCGAGTGTGGGGACGGATGGGGGGTCCGTCCCGGAGCGAGTGTGGGGACGGATGGGGGGTCCGTCCCGGAGCGAGTGTGGGGACGGATGGGGGGGTCCGTCCCGGAGCGAGTGTGGGGACGGATGGGGGGGTCCGTCCCGGAGCGAGTGTGGGGACGGATGGGGGGTCCGTCCCGGAGCGAGTGTGGGGACGGATGGGGGGTCCGTCCCGGAGCGAGTGTGGGGACGGATGGGGGGGTCCGTCCCGGAGCGAGTGTGGGGACGGATGGGGGGTCCGTGCCGGAGCGAGTGTGGGGACGGATGGGGGGTCCGTCCCGGAGCGAGTGTGGGGACGGATGGGGGGTCCGTCCCGGAGCGAGTGTGGGGACGGATGGGGGGGGTGGGGGTCCGTCCCGGAGCGGTCCCGGAGTGAGTGTGGGGACGGATGGGGGGTCCGTCCCGGAGTGAGTGTGGGGACGGATGGGGGGGTCCGTCCCGGAGCGAGTGTGGGGACGGATGGGGGGGTCCGTCCCGGAGTGAGTGTGGGGACGGATGGGGGGTCCGTCCCGAAGCGAGTGTGGGGACGGATAGGGGGTCCGTCCCGGAGCGAGTGTGGGGACGGATGGAGGGGGGGGTCCGTCCCGGAGTGAGTGTGGGGACGGATGGGGGGTCCGTCCCGGAGTGAGTGTGGGGACGGATGGGGGGGGGGGGGTCCGTCCCGGAGTGAGTGTGGGGACGGATGGGGGGTCCGTCCCGAAGCGAGTGTGGGGACGGATAGGGGGTCCGTCCCGGAGCGAGTGTGGGGACGGATGGAGGGGGGGGTCCGTCCCGGAGTGAGTGTGGGGACGGATGGGGGGTCCGTCCCGGAGTGAGTGTGGGGACGGATGGGGGGGGGGGGGTCCGTCCCGGAGTGAGTGTGGGGACGGATGGGGGGTCCGTCCCGGAGTGAGTGTGGGGACGGATGGGGGGTCCGTCCCGGAGTGAGTGTGGGGACGGATGGGGGGTCCGTCCCGGAGTGAGTGTGGGGACGGATGGGGGGTCCGTCCCGGAGTGAGTGTGGGGACGGATGGGGGGTCCGTCCCGGAGTGAGTGTGGGGACGGATGGGGGGTCCGTCCCGGAGTGAGTGTGGGGACGGATGGGGGGTCCGTCCCGGAGTGAGTGTGGGGACGGATGGGGGGTCCGTCCCGGAGTGAGTGTGGGGACGGATGGGGGGTCCGTCCCGGAGTGAGTGTGGGGACGGATGGGGGGTCCGTGGGTACCAGCCCGCTTTGCCGCTCCCGGGAATTCGCAATGGTCCCTATGTGTTGACAAGCGCCTGAGACTCAGCCCATGGCAGCGAGTGTCCGTAACCGGCTACATCTCGGGCTTCACATGGCGCAAAGGAATTGTCTGTTTATGCATATAATTTGGTAACCACCCAATTCCTGCAGATTTTAATTTGAAGGCAAGTAATTCATGATGCAAATTGTACGACCCCGATCAGCTGCAAACAGCCCGTGAGTGGTGGTAAAATCTTGGAGCAGGACCACATGACGGGGGGGGGGGGGGGGGTCAGGAAGAGGAAACAAAGTTGCAAAATGGAGAGAATCTATGGTCATGAGCAATGGGGGTGGTTATAGCAACACCTTTACCGCGCCAGTGACTGGGGGTCGAATTGCACGTTGTCAGAGGAAGCCCCGTGTCCGTGGGTTTTCTCCCGGAGCTTCAAAACGAACCAGGGGCGGCGGTTCATTGGGCGGCGCGGACTCGTGGGCCGAAATGGCCTGTTACCGTGCTGTTTGTCTTTAAAAGTCACGAACATTAGCATCAGGGCAAACATTTCGGTAAATCGCATTTCAAAAGAAATGAAAACGGTGCAAAAAAACCCCCAAGTGTTTATTGTCCCTTCCGAAATCTGATTTCTGCAAAAAATCAATACATCAGACAGAATGTTCAGCTGGTGAATCTCCAAGTACCTGAAGTAGCAACTTGGCTCATTCCTCGGACACTGCCCCAGTTGTTCGGCCAGAGTTGTGGCCGCAGGGAATACACCGCCTTCCACTCATCAGTCAAACCCTCACTCACATTAAAAACACAAATACTGGAGGGACTCAGCCAGTCTCACGGTTTTTTTAAAAACCACAATCACAGCAGTTCACATTAATCCTACACTAATCCCATCACCTCCATCGGGAGTAATTGGCAGTGGCCAATGCCCTTCCTAGCGCACACACACATCCGTGGGATAGGAGGCCATCCAAGCCACCTCATGAGGCAATGGAGGGTTTCCAGCACGTGTTCCTTTATTGTTAATACTCTCCACTGGCCACCGAGACAGAGGTGCACCAAAGAAGAGGTACAAGGACTGCCTAAAGAAATCTCTTGGTGCCTGCCCCATTGACCACCGCCAGTGGGCTGATATCGCCTCCAAACGTGCATCTTGGCGCCTCACAGTTCGGTGGGCAGCAACCTCCTTTGAAGAAGACCCACCTCACTGACAAAAGAGGAAAAACCCAACACCCAACCCCAACCAACCAATTTTCCGCTGCAACCGTGTCTGCCTGTCCCGCATCGGACTTGTCAGCCACAAACGAGCCTGCAGCTGCTGTGGACATTTACCCCCTCCATAAATCTTCGTCCGCGAAGCCAAGCCAAAGAATACTTGCATATCAGTCTGTTTTTGAAGCGAATTGATTTCAAACTTTGAAATGTCTGTGCCCTGCAAATTAGTGCTCAGTAAATTTCTTTCACTGTTACTCTGTTGGTCAACACTTTTGAATGCCAGATTTCTTCCGCAGATCAGGAAATTATGCAAAGTCAGGCTTAGACAACAGGGATCAAGTAAATCCATCAAGGAGTAATGCATGTCAAGGAAATCAAGTGGGCCAAAAGGAGATGGAATTGGCAAGGAAGGTAAAGGAGAATCCTAAAAGATTCTACAAGTATATTAAGAGCAAAAGGAGAGGAATAAGTCCCCTTAAGGATAGTGGAGCCACAGGAGATGGATGACATCCTAAATGAACCGTTCTCATCTATATTTACCATGTGGAGAAGGTCATGGAAGCTAGTGAGTTCAGGGAAGAGAAATGTCCACAAACATTTTGACATTATGAAAGAGGACATGTTGATTCTCCAGAAGTCCCCAAATGCCTGTGTCTGACCATATTGTGGGAAGCAAAGAAAGAAATTGTTGGTCCTGGCAGAGATTTCTGTTAGCCATAGGTATCAGAAGACTAGAGGGTGGCTAATGTTATGCCTTTGTTTAAGAAAGGCAGCAAAGATAATCCAGCGAAATACAAGCTAGTGAGCCTGAAATCTCTAATAAAAAAATTACTGGGAGGATTTGGAGATGTGATCTATCTGCATTTGGAAAAACAAGGACTAATTATGAATGGCCACATGAGTGAGGGAATGTCCCACAATTTTTTTTTGGAAGAGTTAAGAGGATTGATGAGGGCAAAAGTGTATGTGGCCTCCAATGGATGGTAATAAGGAGGAAGAACAAAATTCTGCACGGTAGTCCATCCTGGATGATTAGATCACATGGGATCAAAAGTGGATACTAAATTGATAATGGTAGGTGGTAGTGAAGGGTAGTGGTGCCAAACTGGAGGCCTGTGACCAGTGTTATGACACAGCTAATAATGCTACATTCTGTCTCTCATATATTCATTTGGATGAGAATGGTAAACAAATTGGAGGTGACAAAAACCAATGGTACAGAGTACAAGGTCATCTAAAGCTAAAAGATTGAAATGAACTGAGGAAATGGGCAAGAGAATGACAGATGGAATTTAACTCCCTCCAATGTTAAGAGATGCGTTCTCATGCTATTAGACCAGTGGTTCTCAAATCTTTTTCTTTCCACTAAGTAATCCCTATGCCATCGGTGCTCTGTGATTCTCTACACTCGTTACTGAAATATTTTGCTTGAGAAAAATTGTCATTCACCCATTTCCTTTGGAGTTATGAAACCATGCACATAACAAGTCAATTAGGTACAATTAACAGTGGTCTTCAACCTTTTTTCTTTTCACCCACACCTTAAGCAATCCCTTACTAATCACAAGAGTCCCTATGGCATAGGGAATACTTAAAGTGGTATGTGAGTGGAAAGAAAAAGGTTGAGAACCACTATATTAGACAAAGCCATGATATATATATATAGTGAATAACAGGGCCTTTTGGAACAGGGAAACACAGGGTGTTGAAGGCAGTTCATGCTTCCACTGTGGCATTGAGAGATGGGATATCACCTTACATTGGCTCAGCTATATTTGGAGCATTGTGTGCAGTTCTGGATGCCACCATACAGGATAAAAAAAGTGATTAGGCAGGAGAGGGAGTTTAGAAAAATTCATAATCTTGCATAGTTTGAAAGTTTTGAGTTAGAGGAGAAATCAGATAGGCTGGGTCTATTTTCCCTACAGTGGAATAGGTCAAGAAATGACATAAGGGAGGTATACAGAATGATGAAGGGTTGATAGCCAGTCTTTTTCCTATAGTAAGAGGTTTATGGTGAGAAGGAAGAGGTTTGAAGGGGATCTGAGGAGTAAATGCTTTTCACAAACACTAGTTCATACAGAAGTGAAGGTAACAAAATTTAAGAAGCATCTGGACAGGTACTTGAATGAGTAAGGCAAAGAGGGATATGGGATTAATGCAGGCAAGTGAGATTAGAATAGATCATAGATGCAGAGGGCTAAAAGGTCCGTTACTGTGCTGTACAACTTGAAGCTGGGGAAATCAGAAATAAAAACTAAATGCTGTAAACATTCATTAAACCAGGTAGCATTTGTCAAAAGAGAAGCAGACTTGTTTGTGGTCTCCAGATGCTGACTGATCTGTAATATTTTCAGCTTTTGGTTCTTCGTTTTCAATATTATTACCAACTTTTTCATGTGGTTTCTATAACTGCTCAAAGTGAGGAATGAGATTAAGTCTCAGATCGGGGAAGCGACCGTGTTTCGAATCCTATGCTGACTGGAGGGAGTTTGTACATTCTCCCCGTGTCTGCGTGGGTTTCTTCCGGGTGTTCCAGTTTCCTCCCACCCTTCAAAATGTATGAGGGGGTAGGTGAATTGGATATAATTGGGGCAACACAGGCTCATGGGCCAAAAGGGCCCTATTACCATGCTGTAAGTCTAAATTTAATCTCTGGCAATGCCACATTAACTAGCCATTGTCCCCTGGGCCATCAATGTCCTGGGTGTATTTTCTGTTCAGGTTCTGAGAAATGCTGCAGTTCTTTTCACACAACCAGGCAACACAAGCAACAACACTGATTCTTTTGGATATGGTCCAGCATACACTTTGACCATTGCCTTTAGGAAAAGGAGTGGTTGCAACATTCAGTGATGTACATTTCCTACTGTTCTAAATTAGCTTGAGTGCACTTTGACCAGATGCCACACATTTGTCAGAGAAAATGGCTGTGGTACAAGGGCTGGAATAAAAGATGCCTAAGCTACACTTGGAACGTAAGAGAATCATCCAAGCAAAGTCACAATCTTCAACTTATCCTAGCTGATGAAAGGTCATTTCAGAAACGAGGCAAAAGCAATCACGTGTTTAGCCTCAGATTCCAGCAACTGGAGCCTCATGTGGTTCTCCAGTTTTACATCTTGATAGGGTGCCCACAGGATTTTAAATTTCGCTGTGTATTAATAAATCATTTCTTTTTTTTTTGCATGATTATTCGTGGGAGCATGGCGACTAACTTTACAGTGGCATTAGTGTAGGAAAATGGTGCCATGATCTTGTTTGAATGACAGAGCAGGGACAAGGAGGGGACTAAATGCTATGCTTTTAGTTTTTTTCTTACATTCTTATTCTTTCAAGGCTTTTACCACTCAGTGGTTTACCAACACATATCTGCAATGGCCAGCGCATTTGTCACCCTATTTGCATTTACAGTCATTTACCAAGGGCCTGATTCCTGACGATAAATATTATTATGCTTGTGCAGCTTCAGAATAATGTGACATTATAGATACGACTTAAGATGAAGTGATCTTCAGAAAAATATGCCAAAATCAGCTCAAATAAAGTTTCTTTTTTTTATTTAACATTTGTACATAATAAATACAAGTTTTAACAGCCAATACACTGCAGGAAAAATTGCACATCTGCTTTCTCTCCTTGAAGTACTGACATGACACATAATGTGGATAGTCAATCCATGTATTATTGACTAAAAGGAACATAGTTTGAAAATTCTTAGCACTGCTTAATTTAGAGCAAATATGCAATTTTAAAAGGTTTGAGAAAATATAAAATATGGGCAAACTGGCAGATAATCATTAGGCAAATTAAATAAAGGAGGAATAATGAAGTATGGATGAATTGGCATCAATAGATTATAAAAATATGGTCTATAAACATAAAAGTGAAAAAATAACTGCAAACTATGTCAATAAATGAATTTAAAGTAGGTGCAAACATTATCTAAGTGCCGGTTTAAGATTTGTTTTATTGTTGTACAACTCAAATGTTTATTTTGGTTATATTCCTGTTATATTTTTTACCATTTCAACAATTTTGTGTTTTCTTTTTGTAAGTGCCATTATAAATTGTCATATTTCTTCATGGCTGGGTGATGAAACTCAGACATATGTTACTAAGCTTCTGTAGGTCTTCAACAGGATTTGAATTTGTATATCAAGTTGTTAGGAGCAAGTGGTTTTTACCACCACAGTAATGAGATGCCAGGATTAGTTTCTGGCAGGAAAATGCGTGCCCTGTGTATTCTGGAAGTATGAAAGCAACAGCAAAACAATGCTCAAAGGTCATCAGCGCAACTTGAGAAACTTGAAATAAGCTGAGTATGCACACAAGCACACCTTTTGCCACTTTCCTGGATTGAATTTCAACTTCATGCCAAATAGTTGATATATAGGCCAAAACAGCCTTCATGAATTGGCAATTCAGCAGTTTTTGTGATCTCTTCAAAACTTTCCTTTCAACAGTAAAACACAATAGTCTGTAGGCACCGTGGTTGAAGTCAAAGTACAATGCTGGAGAATCCGGGCGCCTGCCTACATTTTGGTCATTCCTTGAAGGGCTCAAGCCCAAAATATAAATTTGACTGTTTGACCTGCTGAGTTTCTCCAGCATTGTGTTTTTACTTTCCATTTAATGTTGGTTTGCAGAATTAAAAATGTACATTATGATTATTTAATATGTGACATGCTATTATTTCACTTTATACTAATTTGATTGAGACATCAGAGGAATCTCTTTCGGTTGCTATGATCTACCGTAAATTATTGTATAGTTTCGAGGAGTCGTGGGTCAGCAGGTCATAGAAGAATCCAGATTGTATTTAAAGACCAAAAGGTCAAAATCAAAGATCAGTTGGACAACTTAGTTTAAAAAAAACTATCACTCTCCAGCTCAAACTAACTGGTTAATGATCATAAAAGCATGTATTTATTCATTTGAAGTTTTGAAATGTTTTAATTACAAATATTCTTTAAACTTTTAGTTAAAATATACTTCGAAACTACCTACAAGAAGAATAAAAAAAAAATCAGTTAATGTCTGCAGCAGTTTTAGCACGTACATTCCAACTCCAATTATCCAAAATCGGAAGAACCAAAATCCTCATTTATCCAAATTTTTTGTTGGACCCAGAAGTGATGTCTTTCAGCTCCAAAAAATCAGAAATCCTCATTTATCTGAAAATTTTCAAAGCCGAGTGACTTAACTTTATTTTGTTCACGTTTTTTGGTGAGAATTAAATGTTATTTCATGCTTAAAATGCCTTCCCCTGTTGTTGCTTTAACACTGTTACAAGTGATTTGCTGGTGCTACTGGATTGCTTTTTAAAAAATGAACCATTATCCAAAAAAATCATCTATCCGAAATAGGCCTGGTCCCAACCAGTTCGGATAATCGGATGACCAGTTTGGACAATCAGAGTTGTATTATATTCTTTTCAATAAATCTTTCCAGTAAGAGTATTTCCTGGCCAACAGGAGATGCATCTCCATGACATAGAAGTACAAGTTACACACCTAAAGGCTTTGTTAATTACTGACGAGATGCAGTAGACAGTAGCATTGGTAGATATAAATATCTCAGATTAAATCTAAATAGGGAATGGATCTTCCAGATTGTGTTATTTTTATGGTTGCACAATTTTGTTTTGTTTGCATTCATAAATGAGTTTTCTGTGATCAAAATGATGTGTAAATCAATGCTCAAAGTTTTGTGGCCTCTATTAGTAAGTCAATCAGTTAGAGATATTAACAAACACAATCAACATTTTTTTACTTACTATCTTTTAGCAAACATTCTGATCTAGTCTTCATTCACAACCAATTCGTGAGAGTCATTGAGGTTCAAACATATTACATGGTAAGTTACACCCATGTTTCTTAAATTTTCTATTTTAACTGGAAAGGGTAAAGCCATCAATCATGGACTTCTCCAGGGGTATCACCATACAGCTCGCAGCTAGAAGCGTGCCAATCCATTGCACATATTTCCACAATGACCCAATATAATCAACAGCAGGAGCCTGGCCCTAACTAGATTTGTTTGTGATTGAGAAAGAAATGTAAAGAATGTACGGACAAATAAATTTAAACTCAGTGAGCAATTACGGCTCCAAGCCAGTCCCATTTTTACAGTTTTCTGATGATTTTTCTTGCAAATTATAACCAAGAAAGACAGAATAGAAAGATATGGCCAATTGCATTTTAGCATAATGTACTTTGATACCTTCCTGAATATTTCTTTTGATGTATACGCAAAATATCTCTTGTGCTACTGATGGTATGGAAGATGATTTATTGTGGGACACTGACGACGAAGCTGAAACCATCTCATTGGATACAGACTGGGACCCATGACTGCTTAAACGGTGAGAGTATGGATGTGCTCGCTGCCATCTTTGCTTCAGACGATGATTGCGAGAGTGATTTTGAAAGGTTCTAAATATGTTATTGTTTTCAGACAATGGTAACGATTTTGAAGGTGCTAATTGTGTTCTTGTTTTCAATAAAAATCTGTCACAGTTGTGTTTTTTTTTGTTTTTCAGGGACGACATATGCCTGATCAGCGCAGATTGGATTTTGAGTTGTATTTAAGGTTTCAAAAGCATATCCGATGTATAAGTCAACCCCCATTTTTTGGGTTTCACGAATTGACTTGTATGCCGAAATATATGGTCATTGGAATTGTAGCCCCTAAACACGACAGTTTTGCTTTTGTTGCAAGTCAGCCATATAAAGATGAAGGATACAAATCTAATTGTGGTTTACAACCTCTTACTGTGAGGCACTTTGACCAAGCAATGTAACTAAATTGCAAAACACAATTGCAAACCTCACTTTCTCCTCCAGCAATATCGGTATGCAAAATTAACATGAACACATTGCACTTTGAGTGGGAAAGATAAGAATTTGAACAAAAGGCAGTCGTCAGAATGAAAATGTCAGTCCGATAAACTAGATCATAAAAAAACTTAGCCTGCTAAAACTAATTTTTCAACTACACTATCTCTGCCATTCAAAATTAGCAACCTTTATGAAAACATTTGGTAGTTATTTGCTTAATGTTTCAAGTAGGCAACAAATAAAATGTTAGCTTCCAGTCCCGTATTTTTCCAGTTTTCTAGCATTTAGTACATTCAATACAGTAAATCTGAAAACCCTAGATGTGGAAATAATAGTGTACATAATTCAGAAACCTGAAGAATGCTTTGACAAAATGTAATTTAAATAGATTATCTTAACAGTGGAGAAAATGCTTCCCATGATCTTATTGATAAACTTCAAACCTGCCAACCCCATTAAAATGCAACAATTTTTAATTGATGTATTTAATGAATACAGCTACAACGTCAAACCCTTAATTGTAATAACAAAGCTGGATAACAGCAATAATGCCTCCCTTCCAGTCTCATACTGAATATGTATATTTTGGGAAGTACAATGTCAATTTTTTGAATGCAAATGTAACAAGTACATTATGATTAATGTAATGTGTATTTCAAAAGATAGTGATTTTTAAAAAAGCATTTATTTAAAAACTATTAGGAAAGAAAGTAATCTCCACAAGACAAATATTTCCGCTGGAAGGGCATTCAGATTCAGCTTCACTGACAACATATTTATAAAGTATCCTATTTTAACACGTCCATAATGTATTTTCTTTCTTGACTAGAATCATGGCATAAATATTAGTCATATACAATTATGGAAAACTAAGACTTGAGTTAACATAGAGGCATTTCTTTGTATTTATTCCCTTATTTGTCTGATTATCTTTCTTTGCACTAGAACTACCGAGAGGAACCAGCCTCTCTTAAAAGAACATCAGTCCTTTCACCTATTCCCTCAATTCTAGTCCAATTATGCTACTGCACATTACAACTGGATACATGTATACAGACTGGATTAATACTAAAGGGAGATTTGTTTTACAAATAGATCATCTCTCTGGTAACGAATGTACCCAGTAAATGGTATGAACATTTCCTGTGCCTTAAAAAAAATCATTCTACCTCACTTTTTCAGCCTCCAAACAATGATAAGTGATCAACTGATAGTATAACCATTCCTATATCTGGCAATGGTAGAGAAAACAACAGCTTTACACTTGAACAGTACCAGAAAAGTGCACCTTTCTGATACAAAACTGTGCCCTGCACAGCACCATAGGCAATACCATAACAGAAGTACCAGACTCTGCTACACTGTGAATGGATGAGGCAGTGTGCTTTATATCTTTTAGTGGACCAAAATAAGGCTGGATCATCAGAAGGGCCAAGCAGTATTCCTCTTTACTGTTTTAGAAGAAAAAGGACCAAAAAAAAAGCTCATGGCCCAATTTAAACAAAGCAATGGCTATAAAGGCACAAGATATTTTAAATGAAAGAATTGACATTGACTTTCCCGTGATCCACACTTCATAAATTCCTTTTAGTTTTAGCCTTCCGCTGCCTGTCAAATTTCGTTGTACAAATACGGCAGAGTGCAAGGAATCTGAAATCAAAATCTTCTGAATAATTCAGTCTCAAATCCGAACACACAAATCAGCTATTTGTTACACTAGAGTTATTTCTACTTCCTCTGTCTTTTCTGTTTTTCGGCGATAATGCTGAGTAGGTGGAGGTGGAGCAGCCCGTACCTACAAAGAGAAAATTCTCTCCATCAGAATCTAAGTTATCATTTTATTTTAACAATGATACATTAGCTATGAAAAGTATCGATCCCTGTGCAAAAGTGTGACAAGCACCGTTGAATTCTTTTGGATCAGGGTTAGCCAGATTTCAGATCTTAGCTTAAACCGAATCTTTATAGTTGGGCCCGTTCTGTGAATGAGGACCATATTTGGTGGGACAGAGACATTAGGATAGTGCCTCACCTATTTAATATTCCCCAATTTTAAAATGCAGCCTGCGTAAATTAAAAAAAAAATACTGATCTATTCCATTGATCCATAAAATATAATGCTGAGAGAGGCTTTTGGTCAGACAACATTTGGAGTATTGAGCAGTTTTGGGTCCCATATCCAAGGAAGGATGTTTTGGCATTGGAGAGGGTCCAGAGGAGGTTTATAAGAATGAATCCAGGGATGATAGATACAAGGAGCATTTGATGGCTCTGGGCCTGTACTTGCTGAAGTATAGAAGAATGAGGGGAATCTCATCGCAATATTCTGAATATTGAAAGGGCTAGATAGAGTGGATATGGAAAAAATGTCTCCAGTCGTGGAAGAATCTAGGATCGTGTGTACAGCTCAGAATAAAGTGACCTCCCTTTAGAATAAAGATTAGCAGAAATTTCTTCAAAGGGTACAGGTACATTGTTCCCTGAAGGTGGCGTCTCATGTGGACAGGGTTGTAAAGAAAGCTTTTGGCATCTTGGCCTTTATGAATCAATGTATTGACTATAGGAGTTGGGATGTTGTGTTGAAATTATACAAGACATTGGTGAGGCTAAATTTGGAATATTGTGTGCAGCTCTGGTCGCCTAACTACAGGAAGGATATCAATAAGACTGAAAGAGTTCAGAGAAGATTTACTAGGATGTTGCCGGGTCTTCAGGAGTTGAGTTACAGGGAAAGGTTAAACAGGTTAGGACTTTATTCCTTGGAACAAAGAAGAATAAGGGGAGATTTGATGGACGTTTACAAAATTATGAGGGGTATAGACAGAGTAAATGCAAGCACGATCTTTCCACCGAGTTTAGGAGAGATAAATACAAGAGGCCATGGCTTTAGGGTGAAAGGGGAAAGTTTTAGGGGGAACATTAGGGGGAGTGTGGAATGAGATGCCTTTTGATGTGATGGGTGCAGACTCGATCTTGAGTTTTAAGAATAAATTGGATAGATACATGGATGGGAGAAGTCTGGAGGGTAATGGAATGGGAGCTGGTTATTGGGATTAGCTTAACAATGGTTGGCACAGACTAGAAGGGCCAAATGGCCTGTTTTCTGCGCTGTAGCGTTCTATAGTTCGATGGGTTGTAAGTGTGCAATTTGTTGCCACAGATGGCTGTGGAGACTGAATCATTGGGTAAATCTAAAGCAGAGGTTGACAAGTTCTTGATTAGTAAGGCTGTCAAAGGTTATTAGGAAAAGGCAGCAGAATGGGGATGGAAGAAAAAATACACATCATGATTTGAATGGCAGAGAGACTCAATGGGCTGAATGGCCTAACTCTGCTCCCTCCCAAGTCTTATGGTCTAATACTTGGAGTGAAATCCAGCTTGCTTTTTTGGCAACCCCAACTGGACAAGCCCTCATTAAAAGACCAAAGTGTGGGTTTGATTTGAGAGTCAATGTTGAACAGGCTGTTTTCAATCTGCCTCTGTTCGCAAGTCAGGAACCAGTTGCTAAATGGCTATGCAGTTACCAAACTTCAGAAAAGCTTTAAAAGAGGCAATACCGTGAAAACCAATACAAAGAACTTACCGGTCGGATTTTTCCAACTGAATTTTCTGGCGTGATTCTCGGTTGCTGTAGATTAGTGGATGCTTCTGGAATTAAGTTTTCATGATCTGAAAATTAAATACTGATCATTCTCTCTGAAGTTGTTTAATCAAAACTGCATGTTACTTTGAATGATTTAAAATAATAGTTTCATATTCAACATAATATTCCAGTTCCAGAAATTAAGAGCATTATATTTAGCACAATGTTATTACCCAGGTTCAAATCCAGCACTGTCTGTAAGGAGTTTGTACGCCCTTTCCATGGCTGGGTGGGTTTCTTCCCACCTCTCAAAAAGTACAGGACTTGTTGGTTTTTTGGGCTATTTGGGTGGTGTGGGCTTGAGGGCCAGAAGGGCCTATTATCACAGTGCAAGCCCAAATTAAAATAATGTGCACTAAAATGTTGGGGTGATTGGAATTTAATATTAAAATGTGCACTTCACAACCACCAGCACCCAATCTGTAGGTGGCTTTGAGTAAATACAAACATTAGAGCATGCTGCACATCTTGATGTAATCTCTCAATACATCTTTCATTCCTTACCTGTTACTGATGGTGATGGGGGGAAAATGTGTGACCCTGCCTTGTCTGGACTGCTGATAGGGCTGGAAGGCGGCTGATCGTACAATGGTAATGAAGAAAGACTGGGCTGTGGTCTTGAGGATGGTGATATCTATAAATCAAATTTTAACAAAGAAAATGAGAATATCTGAGATTCCAACATTGAGGGATTCAGTTCTAACTTTACAATATCTTTCCACGATCTTATCAGCCAGTTTTTATGGAACTTTATCTCCCTATTTAAATACGTGTTCCTCTGTCATATTAACCTTGCTGCAGTATGTGTCAACTACAAGATGCACTGTGACTACGGGGCAAGGCTTCCTTCATGTTACTTCCCAAACCCATAAAGTCTACCATCTGAAAAGGCAAGAGTTACAGAGACACAAAAACAATGTCAGTTAGTAGTTCTCATCCGAAGCAGCTTGATTTGGAAATTTATTGCCTGTCCATTGTTGCTGTTGAATCAACAATCTGGAAGTCTCCACCCTCCTTACAGACAGAGACAGTCTTCAACACATTGCCAGCAATGATACCAAGCTGCTCCCCAGCTCTACCATCAAGGGTAACTGAAGAGAGGCAATAAATTCTGACCTTGCCAGCACAATCTCTGTACCACCATGCTCCCAGAGCTAGGGCCAATTTCTTCTTCCCATAATCCCTGACATGCAGCTCAGGACCAGCCCATCTGACACTTGATCCTGGCTCTCAGATACCACCCTCTTCTGAGATTGTGCAATTGAAATTTACATTGTGGTGGTGCACATGATGAAAAAGACCACTGCAAAGACCATCTCGTACCCCAATATTTCTCCATATTCCTTCAATTTCTATGTAATTCTTTTATTGATAATTCTGGTTCTGTTAAGTATACTATGATGTCATCTGTAAATAGACTGATTTTATATTCCTTCTCTTTTATTTTTATCCCTTTTATTTTATTTTCTGTTCTTATCAGTTCTGCCAAGGGTTCTATTGCTAAAGCGAACAGTGAGGGAGAGTTAACCTGCTTAATTTAAATTGATTCAATATATATCCATTTACTGTCACCATCGCCATTGGTCCCTTATATAATGCTTTAATCCAATTAATATATTTCTCTGGTAGGCTGAACCTCTGTAATACTTTGAATAAATAATTCTATTCTACCCTATCGAAGGCTTTCTCTGCGTCTAAAGCAACAGCCACTGTTGGTGTCTTATTTCCTTGTACCGCATGGATTAAGTTAACGAACTTACAGACATTGTCCGTTGCTCGTCTTTTCTTAATAAATCCAGTTTGATCTAGTTTTACTATTTTTGGTACACAGTCGGCCAATCTGTTTGCTAATAGTTTTGCTATTATCTTATGATCTGAGTTAAGTAGAGATATTGGTCTATACGATGATGGTGTTAGTGGATCTTTCCCCATCTTTGGTATTGCTGTTTTACATGAATCTGGCAAGTTTTGTGTTTCTTCTATCTGGTTCATTACTTCCAGGAGAGGAGGAATTAATAAGTCTTTAAATGTTTTATAGAATTCTATTGGGAGTCTGTCCTCTCCAGGCATTTTATTGTTCAGTAGCTTTTTTAATATATCCTGTATTTCCTCTATTTCAAATGGTTTTATCAATTTGTTTTGCTCCTCTTGCAATTTCGGTAGTTAAATTTTAGCTAAAATTCATCTATGTTGTCTTCTTTCCCTTCATTCTCAGTTCGGTATAATTGCTTGTAGAATTCCTTGAAGTTTTCATTGATCTCTGTTGGGTTATATGTAATTTGTTTGTCCTTTTTCCTTGATGCCAATACTGTTCTTTTAGTTTGTTCTGTTTTAAGCTGCCAAGCTAGTATTTTGTGCATTTTTTCTCCTAGCTCATAATACTTCTGTTTTGTCTTCATTATGTTCTTCTCCACCTTATACGTTTGTAGTGTTTCATATTTTATTTTTTTGTCCGCCAATTCTCTTTTTGTTGTATCTTCCCTTGTTGCTAGTTATTTTTCTGTACTTACTATTTCCCTTTCCAGCTGTTCTATTTCCCGATTGTAGTCCTTTTTAATCTTAGTTACATAACTTATTATCTTCCCTCTGATGAAAGCTTTCATTGGATCCCATAACATAAATTTGTCTTTCACCGATTCCGTATTTATTTCAAAGTAATTTTAATTTGGCGCTCAATAAATTCTATAAATTCCTGTCTTTTAAGTAGCATGGAGTTTAATCTCCATCTATATGTTCTTGTTGGGATGTCCTCCAGTTCCATTGCTAATAACAGGGGTGAGTGATCAGATAACAATCTAGCTTTATATTCTTTTTTCCTAACTCTCCCTTGGATATGGGCTGACAACAGGAACAGGTCAATGCTTGAGTATGTTTTATGTCTACACGAATAATATGAGTATTCCTTCTCCTTTGGTTGTTGTCTCCTCCATATATCCAAACGTTGCATTTCCTGCATTGATTTAACCATAAATTTGGCTACTTTGTTCTTTTTGCTAGTCTCTTGTCCAGTTTTATCTATCTTTGAATCCAAATTAAGGTTAAAGTCCCCTCCTATCAATATATTCCCCTGCGTATCTACAATCTTCAAAAAAATATCTTGCGTAAACTTTTGATCCCCTTCATTAGGTGCATATATATTGTCCAAATTCCAGAGTTCTGAATATATCTGACACTTTATCATTACATACCTCCCTGCTGGATCTATTATTTCCTCCTCTATTTTGATTGGTACATTTTTATTGATTAATATAGCTACACCTCTGGCTTTTGAATTATATGATGCTGCCGTTACATGGCCTACCCAGTCTCACCTTAATTTATTGTGTTCCACTTCAGTTAGATGCATTTCCTGCACGAATGCTATATCTATTTTTTCTTTTTTCAGTAAATTTAATAGCCTCTTCCTTTTGATTTGGTTATGTATTTCATTAATATTTACAGTCATATAGTTCAACATGGCCATCTCATACTCTGTTTCCATCTCATTTCTGCTTCCTCACCACGACCTTTCCCCTTTTCCCCATTTTCATTTCTCAGTTTTCCTTTTTTGAACTCAATGTATGACAACACTTCTAAAACATAAAATACTTCAACCACTCCCACATCTAAAATTCCCTTAACCCCAAATGTCCCGTCCCCCCCTCTGAGTCTTCCCTTGCAAGGCAACCACAACTCCCCTCTCCATTCGGACTGCAAACCCATTCGCAAGTGGCAACTGATTTTGCAGTGACTGTTATTCTCTCCCACCCAACCCCCTCCATAAAAGACTTTTATCTTCACATTAAAACAAAGTTCCCCCTCTTTTCTTCTCTTTTTCTTTTTTTATACCCCCTCCTCTTTTTTCCCCCTTCTCCCTTACCTTCCCTCCTTTAGTTCTTACTTATACATTATTTTTACATCTTTATATGTAGTTTGTTGTCGTTCTTCATTCTTGCAACATCTCTTCATTTCTCTTTCTGCCTTGCAGGCGTTCTGCAAATTCTTGTGCTTTCTCCGGATCCGAGAACAGTCTGTTTTGCTCCCCCGGGATAACTATTTTAAGCACCGCTGGATATCTTAACATAAATTTATAGCCTTTTTTCCATAGGATCGATTTTGCTGCGTTAAACTCCTTCCTCTTCTTTAGGAGCTCAAAACTTATGTCTGGGTAGAAAGACATTTTTTGACCTTTGTATTCCAGTGGTTTCTTGTCTTCTCTAATTTTCTTCATTGCCTTCTCCAATATATTTTCTCTTGTCGTGTATCTCAGAAATTTTACTAAAGCGGATCTTGGTTTTTGTTGTGACTGTGGTTTCGGGGGGGGGGGGGGTGGGTGGGGGGGTTAATGTTCTGTATGCCCTTTCTATTTCCATTCCTTCCTACATTTCTGGCATTCCCAGGACTTTTGGGATCCATTCTTTTATAAATTCTTTCACATCTTTGCGTTCTTCATCTTCCTTTAGGCCCACTATCTTTATATTGTTTCGCCTACTATAGTTTTCAATTATATCCATCTTCTGAGCTAACAACTCTTGTGTTTCTTCAACTTTTTTGTCACTTTCTTCCTATTTTCTTTTTAAGTCGTTCACTTCCATTTCTACTGCCATTACACGTTCTTCCACATTTTCTAATCCTTTCCCTACATCTGTTATGACCAGCTCTATTCTACTCAACTTTTTCTTCTGTACTTTTCATTTTTCTTTTCATTTCACTAAATTCTAGTGTCAACCATTCTTTTAATGCTTTCATTTGTTCTTGAAATTTTTTAAATCTATATACTGTCCATTCATTTTATCTCCTATTCCTCTGTGCAGAGCTTGGTGTTCTTCTTCTTCTTCTGTGTCTGCTCTTGGATTTGTGTCCTCTATTTCTCTTCCTTGTATCTGTGTCTCTTCTGACTTTCTTGTTGAGCTACTTGGCTCAGTTTGCTGGGTATTTTTTTTCATGGCTTCTTAATGTTGGTCCTCTTCTTCTGGGCTGGTTATCTGTTGGGCCTCCTGCTTCTGTTTTTCTTTCTCATCCCTCCCTTTCCCATTGCTTTCCTTTTCTTCCAGCTGGGAGCCCTGCTGTCGGGCATCTCTCAGCTGTTCGTGCTGTGTAGGTTCACTCCAGAGCTGGTCCCCCCTCCTGTCGGTGTTCTCCTTGTCCTTGTGTGCAGTTGTACACCTCTGTTTGGCTCAGTGAGCCATTTTGCAGTTCCGTGGTCGGGAGGTCGCAACCCTGCAGGGTCTCCACTAACTTTGAGGAGCGGGCTCCTCTTTCCACGGCGGGTCCCTGCTTTTTTCATGCAGGTAAGGCCTTCTCCTTTCTCTTCCGGCGTCTTTCCTTCTTTTTTCCCCGTTATTTTTGGTTTTTCTTTCTTAGGTGCCATTTTCTTTCTTTTCTCCACACCTTTATCTTTTATTTGTTGTGTTTTGTGTATCTGGGGCCTTGCTTTTCCTTCACTTTTTTCTTCTTTTCTGGAGAAGGCTGGTATTCTCCTACCGGCCACTACTCCATCACGTGACTCCTCCTGCAAAGACCATCTCGAATCTCCATTTAGTTTGACAGTTCACTCTTTCCTCTTATTGATTTCTGTATGCTCCAAGGATTAGGATGTGGATAATGACTAGGACAAAAGATGATAAATTTGTGTACTTTGAGTACTGTTTGAGCCTGTTAAACTAAACCTGAGCAAAATTGCTCAATTTCTGTTCTTGAAGTCTAGGCAATTATGATAGAGTCCACCACTAAACCTGAGCAAAATTGCTCAATTTCTGTTCTTGAAGTCTAGGCAATTATGATAGAGTCCACCACTAAACCTGAGCAAAATTGCTCAATTTCTGTTCTTGAAGTCTAGGCAATTTTGATAGAGTCCACCAGCAAAAGCCATTCTGAAGACTGTTTCCTCAACTGAAACGGGTTTGCTGTCTTGTCTGGTTTTTTATTTTAGTTTCAAGTGTTAGATACTTGCATGTGTTTGATTCTTACTTATGATGTAAAGTCATAAAATAGGTAATCCTACATATTCATGACCATTTTAAAACAAAATAGTAAACTTGAAATCGTTCAAAGTTCTGCTCATCTCGAATAACTGGTTGAAACAAAATTGTGGAAGAGCAATAAAACATGATGAGGATAACCCTCAAAAACTTATATCCACACCTTTAATCCTAATAACACCAAAAGCAGCAAAGAATCAGCTTATATTTCAGTAGAATCAGCTACAAATTTTTTGAATCTTGCACTGTTCCATAAACAAGCTAATGGGCAGGAAGTAAGGATTGTGTTATTTCCTTCTATTCTGCATTTCTGTATTTTTTAGGTCTAAAAACAACAAATCATTAAAACTGCTATGGCTGTACTTCAGAGAATTTGCTACTTACAGTTCAAGATTCTTATCACAATTGAGAAAGTAACATGCTCATGTACACGAAAATTTTAGTGCTCTCTTTTTAAATGGCACACCCATGCTTCTGAACAGATTAGGAAATATTATGGTAGTTATTTGCTGAGAACTAAGAAAAATATTGCAAAAAAGAAAAACAAGGAAATAACCACGACTAGATAGGTTCTTAAAATGTGCTCTCATTTGTATAGTGGAAGATTGAAACAAAAAAATTGGGGGAAAATTATTCACTTTTTTTGTTGTTACTTAAATTTATCAGAGACTGAAATCTTCAAAGTGCGTTAGGGAGCAGGAAGCATATTGGATCTTTAGACTTCAGTTGAGCTACTTTCTACTCCAAACATGAAAAGATCATGTTTACAGTACTTATACTGTAAACTGGATGACGGAACTACAATCAAAGAACATGGCCACATCAGGCTGCTTTGCAAAGGTCCTTTCGTGATGGTTAAGGAATTACTTACACTTGTCACATTAATAGGAGAAAGATTTTGAGTGAAGATTACTAAAATATTATATAACCAAATATTAGTTGCATAATGATAGGGACCAGCAATGAAACCCCAAATTTTTATTTGTATTGGTATTGGTCCAGAGGACCCCAAAACCCAGCAGCAATAGGAATTCACCAAGGCAAATGGTTACTTAAACAAAAGTTGCTTTTAATAATTTTTTTTAAACATAAAAACAGGATAAAACTTTAATTTATTACTATTAACTTAACCCCCTTCTAATTCTAAGCGCATATGTATGTAATGTGCATATGTTCAGGAAAGTTCTTTGATTCACAGTTCAATCTTACTTCTCACTCCTCCAAGTTCACCGGAATCAGGTAATTCTAATACCGTGCATAGAATTGAACATTTATGAATTTTCATCAAGCTCTGGTGCTTAAAGGTGATGGGTTACTGCTCAGGAAAGTTCTTGTTGGTTTCAGAGAGAGATTTGTTTATCACTGGACACCCACAAACTGATTCCCTCTGATCAGTCACTTCAGTGTTTTGCTGAAGACACTTGCCCATCGGGGTTTTTCAAATGATAACCTCTTCTTCCAGGTTACCATGGAGTTCCTCTTGTTTCCCTTAGAGAAACACTCTAGCCAGCCATTTCCTCTTGTAAGGACTACAAGGGTTTTCAAGAGGCTGAACTCAGAACTTACAACCCGTCTTCAAAATGGGTTTTTCCACAAGCTTCCAAAAGCCACTGCAGACGTCAGTTCCCTTTCTCTCTCTCTCTTTCTTAGAGGAAACCTGTTTCATCTTTTCTCTCTCTATCTCTCTCTCTCTGCTTGTAAAAACTAGACCTTCTTGCAGGGCTCCAAACCCAATCTTTTAAAGATCTTATCAACACTTGAGCTCAGACTCCACTGTTTGCATCTACTTTTGAAAATTCCTTTCAAAGTAGTCCCATTGTCTTTTGCAAAACCACTGGTGCCTGCATGACTGGCTTCAGCCAAGCTCTTGCATTTTAAATGAAATGTGAAGTGTTACTCTGTGGTGACCTACACTAAACCCCCCACAATCTATCTCTTTTAAGGACATATTAACATAAAATATACCCTGTAACAGTATCCTCCATAGCAGCCACTTCATTTGTGATCCACCTCATGATATCATTTGCTCACATCCACAGGTACTTTGTTAATTGTCCATTGTGGCCATGGAATTACAGTGGAGACGATGAAATAACCACGCAAGGCATTTTTTGAGTGAATCAAACGGATTTACTCTTCAGAACCTGCGTAACCTTTTAAAAGCCCGAATCCTGCGCTGATGTCATCACGCACTGATGTCACATAGCCAGTTCAATGCCTTCTGGAAGTTGTGGTGCTGCCGTAGTGCCGCTACACACCAACCCCCCCCCCCCCACCCCACTCCCAGAACCAGCAGAAAGGTTTGTCTGTCTTTTAGGTTGTTGACCTCTCCAACGGACTGTTAGCTCCTGTAGTGGGGAAGACTTGTCCACATAGTGAAAGACTGTGGCTTCCCTCCAATGTCCAAAATACAGGACAACTTAGATTGTCTGAGAATCCTATAAGGTCCTCTGTAAGGCATATGCAAATGTTGACCAAGTGTTCCCCTATGAACGAAGACGTATTCGCAGTTTTTGAGGTCTTCAGGCACAAAGGAAGAATGTTCTCAATGCGAAAATGGTGTTATAGGGGTCAATTTTCCTACCGTCTCCCTTAAGATCATCGTTGGAGTAGTAGGGGATGAACTCCTCTGGGACCACCAATGGCGCGTTGCACATGAGCTCCACAGATGAAGCTTGGAGGTCGTCCTCCAGAGTTGTTCTAATATCCAGGGCAGCTCATCAGCCCAGTTCGGCAGTCTATCTAAGCCATCAAGGCTGACTTGCAATGTCAATTAAATCTTCCCACCATTCCATTAGCCTGGGGATGCGAGGCATTTGTATGATGAATTGGTGCACTGAGCAAGCGAGACAAGGCCGTTCACAGCGAGGAAGTAAATTGTGGTCCTCTATCAGAAGTAACATGCGCCAGTAAACCAAAACAAGACACCCAGGAACTGAGGAACCCCTGAGCACAAGTCTGCAGTAGTATCTACCATAGGCACGGCCTCAGGCCAACATGTAAACTTATTACTGTAAAAAGTTAACGGTATCCTCTTGAAACAGGAAGTGGACCAACAATGTCTACATGGACAAAACAATGAGTAACTGCTGGGAAGGACTGCAGTGGAGCCTTCGTATGCCACTCAACTTTTGCTTTCTGGCGGCAATGGAGAATCTCACCATTTGTGTAACGTCTTTTTTAAAACAGTGCCACATGAACCTGTCTGAAACCATCTGAACAGTCGATCTAATCAATGGATGTGAGAGACCATGCACAGAGTTGAATACTCGATGTTTCTAAGATGCCGGAACTACTGGGCGTTGATATATCACAGAGGAGTAGTTTGCCATGAACTCCAAACTGGACATCTTTCAATTGCAGTCTGATAAGCATTCATCTTATGGTCATGTTCTTGGGCCGCAGCCAAAGCTGTGTAGTCAATACCTTGATCTACAGACGAAACATCAGTGGAGCAAAATGGGACAGTGTATCAGCTTCTACATTGTCCTTTTCGGAAATATGTAGTATTTTTGTTAAAAATTCTGTAATGAATGATAATTGCCATTGTTGTCGTGCTGACCAGGGCTCTACGACCTTGGAAAACGCAAATATTAAGGGCTTGTAGTCTGTGTACCTAGTCAATTCTCTCCCTCCAAAAAATAACGGAAGTGTTGATAGACAAGTAAATGGCCAAAAGCTCCTTATCAAAAGCGCTGCATTTTTTCTTTGCTTTGTGAAGATAAGTATGCTAACGGTTTTCATTGCCCATTGACACATTGATGAAGTGCACCTTCTACAGCCATATTGGAAGTGTCTGTAGAAAGGGCGGTGGCTGCATTTAAAACTAGGTAGCTGAGCATAGTGGGATGAATCAACAATTCTTTTGTCTTCAAGAAGGCATTGTTTTCCTCTTCAGTCCAAAGGATAGTTCTGGTATTTCCGGACAGTTAATCGAAAAGAGGCTTCATGATATGAGCTGCTCCCGGAAGAAACTGACAGTAAAAATTTACCATTCCCAAGAATTTCTGTAGGCTTTTAACTGTAGCAGGTTTTGAGTATTTAGTAATGGCCTCAACTTTGCATTGCATCAGGGTCACGCCTTCCTGAGTAGTCCTATGCCTCAAGAAATCAATAGTTTCTTGTCCAAAAATGCATTTATCTGGATTGATGGTCAGTCCAAATTCTTGAAGATAAATAAAAACTGTATGAAGATGTTCCAAATGTTCCACCTTGGTTGCACTGGCCATTAAAATGTCAGTGTAAATGAAGACATTGGCTATACCACGTCCTAAAGCATCCATCACCCTTTGAAGTGATTGAGCAACATTCTTTAATCCAAAAGGCATTTGTAAAAATTCAAACAACGCAAACGGGGTCATTATTGCGGTTTTTGGAATATCTTCTGGATCTACTGATACTTGGTGATAGCCACGCACCGTCTATTTTGGAGAAGATCTTTGCTCCATGCAAATTAGCCGAAAAATCCTGAATGTGAGGTATCGGATAACGATCCAGAATGGTGGTGTCATTAAGCCGTCTGTAACCTCCACATGGTTGCCAACTTCCATTGTGTTTCGAAACCATATGCAATGGGAGATGTCCAGAGGCTGTCAGACCTATGAATTATGCCTAGTTCTTCCATCTTGTCAAACTCTTCCTTATCTAAACGTAACACCGTGCTTTGCAGTGAAGGCAGAAAATTGTAGAGTAGTAATCTCAAGGAAATCTTCCAACAGCTTGGAGAATTCATCTACTGGTTTATTTAATGAGCAGGGGTATATGCATCTGCCAGAGGAATGGTCTGAAAAGTAGTTCCATCTATTGGCCGATGCCCTTTTAAGTTGACGAGGAATGAATGAGCCCGAAATCTGCACCAAGCAAAGGTCGGGATACTGCTACTATAATGAATAGCCAAGGGTAAAAATTATTCTTGAACTTGATATTCATCTTCCTAGTGCCAAAATTTAGAATGTTGGAACCGTTAACTGATCGTAGTTGCAGGTCCAGGGTAGGATAGTGTGTCAAAACTGGTGGGTGGAAATACACTAACTTATGAACCCATGTCCACCAGAAATTTTTGCTGGGACAACTGGTCCCGTACATACAGTAGACTTGCAGGTTTCTCGCCATCCGCTGCAGCCCTTACTGGTGGTTGACCTGGGCGTTTTCCACAAATGAGCAGGATAGAAGGCACTTGCGGGCATTTACACGCCAATACCTGAGATAATAACACCAAGATGAGATTGTCCACAGGCTGCTTGCCCATTTTGAGGCGTTGTCTGTTTGGAGGAAATGATGAGCTAAATGCTCTAGAATGTGACACAGGGTCAAGAGTGGAGGGGTTGGTCACACCATGTTGGTCAAGATTTGTCTTTTGCTGTCCTTTTTAGCCAGCCACAGAAAGTCTGCCTCCGCCGCCACAGCCCTTGGGTCTTCAAATGAACACTTGGATAACAAGAGCCTAATATCAACTGGCATTCGCTCTAAAAAGAGCTGATTGAATAGCATATTGGGACTTTCGTCAGATGCCAGGAACAGCATTTCATCCATTGGTTCTGAAGGGGCACGGTCTTCCAACCCATCGAGATGTAGTAGTTTCGCAGCCCTTTCCCTTCAGTACATATCATATATCCGTAATAAAAGTGCTTTTAAAGTGTCAAACTTGTTGGTATGTGGTGGATCCCATAGGAAGTTGCTGACCCTCTTAGTGACGGCCTGGTCCAGGGCACTGATAAGATGGTAATAACGAGCGGTGTTCAACTTGACTTTGCGAAGATGAAATTGTGCTTCAGCCTGTTGAAACCATAGTTCAGGCTCAGTGTCCCAAAAGGTGGTAGCTTCACAGCAACGGCTACAGAGTCCATGTTTGTCCAAAACTACATTTTTGGATTCGTTGTAGTCACCAATTGTGGCCACTGGAATCACAGTGGACACGATGAAATAACCACACAAGGTGTTTTTGAGTGAATCAAACGGATTTACTCTTCTGAACCCGCACAACATTTTAAAAGCCTGAATCACACGCTGACGTAATCATGCACTGACATCACATAGCCAGTTCGATGCCTTCTGGGAGCTGTAGTGCCGCCATAGCTCTACTACACATTTGTTATATGTGGATTGTGGAGGAACATGTGGCTTCCCTGTTTGGCACTTTGTGGATTGCAGAGGATCACGTGACTTCCCTGTCTGAAACTTATTTGGAGGTCACATCATTTGCCAATCAAGATTGGTCTCCAGCCACCTTACCATCTCCAATGGTGCATACCTTACCATTGACTCATTTAAATGATTCAGTGACATCATTTGTCATATGCCCAGCTAAGAACAGTGTAAACATTGATGTATACCACATTTCTCTCTCTCTCTACCTCTTGGTACAAGTCCCAGATATCGCACCACACTAGGTCACTACTGTGGACATCACTGGAGTTGCAAGTAAGGTTTGCACTACAAATGAGTTTGAGCCGCAGTGCTGCAATAGATCAGTGCTTGCAGACAGCCGCACCCCCACTGGTACAGGGAATCGGGAACGTGTTTGAAAGACCCTGTCTGTGAAGTGTGGGAGAGTAGGGTAAGGTAAGTAGCCACCAGTATTGGAGTCCCTTGTGCAAGATGTACCTGTTTGCACCATTATAGTTTTTGTCTCATACCATGTAGAAGATGGGCAGCCACTGGTATCAGAGTCCAACCTGGGTCTAATGTGAATGTCTATATAGTTATTTAGCGTAATTAAGTATTTTTGAGGTCTTCCCTTGTGTTCAGTAAAGTTACCTTTGATTGTAACACCTGTGTCCAGAGACTCGTCTCTCTGTGAACCCACTGATACTTTTCAAACATAACACCAATTGTGTTACAGTATTTGAGATAATCTGTGCTGCAAAATGACATGTGTTAAGTGAAGACTGGAAATTTTCCATGGCCTATTTGGTAACACAATATTTGAGTAAGACAGATGATGCTGTCAAAGGCAATTTTTGAAGACTAATGCTCACTTTAGTCACACAGATTCAGAAGGATACACCCATTTCCAGACACAGGGCATCTTCCTATATTTTGAATAGTCCTGTAACAAATGGATTGTACAATTTAAAATTGGACAGGAAGAATAAAACTTACTAGCCCCGTACAATGGAAAGCTACCCTGTTTCAATTAGTTTAATTTCCGTGCATACCTGAGGATTCTTGAGCCTTTTGTCAAGTCATACAGTCATACCACATGAAATTGGAATTACTCATCCATTTACACCAACTCTGCACTGACCCCATTTAATTTTTCTATCAACTCTTCCAAGATTTGACCATTCACCTACTCGTTAACAGGCAATTTACAGTGGGAAACTAATCAATCTTTGGAGGAAACCAGAGTACCCAAATCTACCTGCATTTGTAAAGGACTATTTAGGGATAATCTGCATGGAAAACAGACTCATGACGTGATGGAGTAGTGGCCGGACGGTGAACTCCAGCCCTCTCCAGAAAAGTCGGGAAAAACAAGAGAAAATACAAAGGCACAGAAATACAAGTTAAAGAAAAGTGAGTATAAAGGTGGAAAGAAGATGGAGACAAAAGGAGAAAAATCAAAATCAACGGAAAGAAGAGAGGAAGAGAAGACAACGGAGGAAAAAGGTGAAGGCCTTACCTGTCCGAAGAGGCCCGCTGTGGAGAGAGGAGCCCACTACCTCAGGTCGGTAGAAAGAGAACTACAACAATGGCTCACAGAGCCGAGTAAAAGTGCGCAACCGCGCATGCGCGACTCCCCGCGCATGCGCGATGCGCATACAAAAAAACACACTGACGGGAGGGGGGACCAGCTGGGGAGTCGATCTCCACAGCCGGCAACGACAGCTGCAGAACACCTGCAGCAAGAAGAGACCACAGAAGACAATAGAAACAAGAAAGAAGAGGAGGAAAGGGCAGCAAAGAAACAACAGATGGTCAACCTAGAGGAAGAAGAAGAGGAAGAGGAAGAGTACAGGGAAATAGAAGAAGAAAAGATAGGCAAGGTAAAGGAGGTACTTGCTCTTGTTAGAGGATACATGGAGTCATTTAAAGAATGGCAAACACAGGAATTCAATGATTTAAGAAGAAGAATAAACAACACAGAAAAGAAAATAAATAAAATGGATATGACCTTAACAGAAATGGGGAAAAAAATGGACAAGATGGAAGAACGGGCAATAGCAGCAGAAATGGAGGTAGAAGACTTAAAAAAGAAATTGGAGGAATCTAATAAAAAAACTAAAGAGACACAAGAATTACTAGCCCAAAAAATAGATATAATGGAAAATTATAACAGAAGAAATAACATAAAGATAGTGGGCCTTAAGGAAGATGTAGAAGGCAAGAATATGAGGGAGTTTATAAAAGAATGGATCCCTAAGGCCCTAGGATGTCCAGAACTACAGCAAGAAATGGAAATAGAAAGGGCACATAGAGCATTGGCCCCTAAACCACAACCACAACAAAAACCAAGATCTATTGTAGTAAAATTCCTAAGATATACTACAAGAGAAAAGGTACTGGAGAAGACAATGGAAAAAGTAAGAGAGGGCAACAAACCACTGGAGTATAAAGGGCAAAAAATCTTCATTTATCCAGATATAAGCTTTGAACTCCTAAAGAAGAGAAAAGAGTTCAATGCAGCAAAAGCGATTTTATGGAAGAAAGGATATAAATTTACACTGAAGCATCCTGCGGTATTGAAAATATTTATTCCAGGACAACAAAACAGACTATTCTCGGATCCAGAAGAAGCACGAAAATTTGCAGAACAATTACAAAAATAGACTGAGGGATGAAGACGGGTAATGAGAGCAAAAATTATCACGATTGATATGTATGTGGGTAAAGACAAAAATAGACTGAGGGATGAAGACGGGTAAGGAGGGTAAAAATGACCACGATTGATATGTATGCGGGTAAAGAGGTATAAGAGTGAATAGAGACAATGGGCATATGTGAAAGTATCTGTAATTAGAGGAAAACATAGAAAGTATAGACAAGAATTAATAAGGGAAGGTAATGGAATAGAGAGAATAAGGAGGGAACTAAAAGAGTGACCTTTGTGACATATAAAAAACGAAATCTTTTCTGGGGGGGGCTGGGTGGGGGGAAAAGAGCGGTCACTGCAAAATCAGTTGACGCTTGCGAGTGGATTCGCAAATCCAAATGGAGAGGGGAGATGTGGTTGTCCGACAAGGGATAAAGGGCAACTCAGGAGGGGAAGGGGAGATTGGGGATAAAGAAGATAGAAATAGGAGAATAAGGAAAATGTTGGATGTTGTAGGAATGTTGTCTGGTAAAGAGTTGAAAATAAGAAAACAGAAATGGAAAAGGAGGAAAGGTAATGATGGAAAAACGGAAAGAGAAGATAAACAAAATATAAAATGGCTACGCTGAACTATATGACTCTAAATATTAATGGAATACATAACCAAATTAAAAGGAAGAAACTACTAAATTTACTGAAAAAGGAAAAAATAGATATAGCATTTGTCCAAGAAACACATTTAACTGAATTGGAGCACAAGAAATTAAAGAGAGATTGGGTAGGACATGTAACAGCAGCATCGTATAATTCAAAAGCAAGAGGAGTGGCTATATTAATTAGCAAAAATGTGCCATTTAAAATAGAAGAGGAAATAATAGATCCAGCAGGGAGATATGTTATGATAAAATGTCAGATATATTCAGAGCTTTGGAATCTACTTAATATATATTCACCTAACGAAGAAGATCAAAAGTTTATGCAAGATATCTTTTTGAAGGTAGCTAATACGCAAGGGAACATACTAATAGGAGGGGATTTCAATCTGAATTTGGATCCAAATATGGATAAAACGGGGAAAAAAATTAACAGGAAGAACAAAGTAACCAAATTTATAATTAAATCAATGCAAGAAATGAAACTTGTGGACATATGGAGGAAACAAAACCCAAAAGAAAAGGAATACTCATACTACTCGACTAGACATAAAACATACTCAAGGATAGACCTATTCCTGTTATCAGCCCACATACAAGGGAGAGTTAGGAAAACGGAATATAAAGCTAGACTATTATCGGACCACTCACCCCTGTTATTGGCAATAGAGCTAGAAGACATCCCTCCAAGAATGTATAGATGGAGATTAAACCCCATGCTACTTAAAAGACAGGATTTTAGAGAATTTATTGAAAAACAATTAAAAATGTACTTTGAAGTAAATACGGAATCAGTGGAAGATAAGTTTATACTATGGGACGCAATGAAAGCATTCATTAGAGGGCAAATAATAAGTTATGCAACCAAGATGAAGAAGGACTATAATCAGGAAACAGAGCAGTTGGAAAGGGAAATAATAAACATAGAAAAAAAATTAGCAATAAAGGAAGATACAACCAAAAGAAGAGAATTGGCGGATAAAAAAATAAAATATGAAACATTACAAACATATAAGGTGGAGAAGAATATAATGAAGACAAAACAGAAATATTATGAACTAGGGGAAAAAACACACAAAATCCTAGCATGGCAGCTTAAGACAGAGCAAACTAAGAAAATGGTATTGGCAACAAGGAAAAAAGACAAACAAATTACATATAATCCAAAAGAAATTAAGGAAAACTTCAGAGAATTCTATGAACAATTATACCGAACCGAAAACGAAGGGAAAGAAGGGAAAATAGATGAATTTTTGACTAAAATTGAACTACCAAAACTACAAATAGAGGAACAAAATAAATTAACAGAACCATTTGGAACAGTAGAAATACAAGAGATAATAAAAAATTTACCAAATAATAAGACACCAGGAGAGGATGGACTCCCAATAGAATTCTACAAAACATTTAAAGACCTAATAATACCGCCCCTCCTGGATGTAATCAACCAGATTGATGAGACACAAAACTTACCAGATTCATGTAAAACAGCAATAATTACAGTGATACTAAAACAAGGGAAAGATCCACTCTCACCAGCGTCATATAGACCAATATCTTTGCTAAACACAGATTATAAGATAATAGCTAAACTATTAGCGAACAGATTAGCAGAACAGGTACCGAAAATGGTAAATTTAGACCAAACTGGATTTATCAAAAAAAGACGCACAACAGACAATATTTGTAAATTTATTAACTTAATTCATGCAGTAGAAGGAAATAAAGCACCGGCAGTAGCAGTTGCTTTAGACGCAGAGAAGGCCTTCGACAGAGTAGAATGGAATTACTTGTTCAAAGTATTGCAAAAATTCAGTTTACCGGAGAAGTATATTAATTGGATTAAAGCATTATATAAGGGACCGTTAGCGAAAGTGACAGTAAATGGACATGTATCAAAGCAATTTAACTTAAGCAGGTCAACGCGGCAGGGATGCCCACTATCACCATTATTGTTTGCGCTAGCTATAGAACCACTAGCAGAATCGATAAGAAGAGATAATAATATAAAAGGAATAAAAATAAAAGACAGGGAATATAAAATCAGTCTGTTTGCGGATGATGTGATAGTGTACTTAACAGAACCAGAACTATCAATAAAAGAACTATATAAGAAATTGAAGGAATATGGAGAAGTGTCGGGATACAAGATAAACGTAAATAAAAGTGAAGCAATGCCTATGAATAACGCGGATTTCTCAAAATTTAAGGAGGAATCCCCATTCAGATGGCAAACGCAGGCAATAAGATACCTAGGTGTGCAAATAAACAAAAATCTAGGCCAATTATATAAACTCAATTACAATCCACTAATGAAAAAATTACAGGACGATTTAGAGCATTGGAAAGAGCTACCACTAACACTGATAGGAAGGATAAACTGTATTAAAATGAACATTTTTCCAAGGATACTATACTTATTTCAGGCATTGCCAATACAACTGACAGAAAAATTCTTCAAAGAGTTAAAGAAAATAATAAGGAGATTTTTATGGAGAGGGGGGAAACCGAGGATAGCACTAGACAAATTAACAGAATGGTATAAACAAGGAGGCTTACAATTGCCAAACTTCAAAAATTATTATAGAGCCGCACAATTAAGGTACCTATCAGATTTTTATCAAACAAGGGAAAAACCAGACTGGACGAGACTAGAATTAGATAAAATAGGGGAAAAGATACCTGAACACATATTATATAAATGGGACGAAAAATTGGTACAACATAGAACTTCTCCAGTATTACACCATCTCCTCAATATATGGAAGAAGATTCATGTAGAAAGAAATAAAATAAATTACCAAATACCAAAACTAATATTGACGCAAAATAAGCTACTCCCTTTTACAATAGACAACCTTGCCTTTAGAAAATGGGAAAAAAAAGGGATTAAAAGAATAGAAAATTGTTTTTCAGGAAGTAGATTCTTATCCTTTGAACAAATGAGAGATAAGTACAATATAACGGGAGATACAGCGCTGGCATATTACCAACTGAGATCCTACTTGAAAGATAAATTAGGAAGCAACTTGAGTTTACCAGAGGGAAGTAACCTTGAATATGTGATTACAGATACAATGTTAATCAAAAGATTTATAAAAAATATGTATATTAAACTGCAAGAAAAGGAAAATGAGGAAACAAATGGTAAAACTAAACAAAAATGGGAACAAGATTTAAATATAAAGATAAAAAAGGAAACATGGGAGAAGTTATGCTCTGGAACGATGAGAAATACAATAAATACGAGGCTGCGTATGATACAATATAATTGGTTACACAGACTATACATTACACCGCAAAAGTTAAATAAATGGGACCCAACAGTAGCTGATAGATGTTTTCGATGTAAAAAAGAAAGGGGAACAACAATTCATGCAATCTGGACATGTGAGAGAGTAGAAAAATTTTGGGATGATCTCAATCAGATATTAAATAAAATAACAGAAAACAATATACCAAAGAATCCAGAGATCTTTCTCCTAAGTAACATAAAAAATAAAGAATTTGGAATTGACTTGGAGGATGCACAAAAAAGATTTGTTAAGATAGCCCTAGCTGTAGCAAAAAAATGTATTATGTCAACCTGGAAATTGGAAGATAATTTGAAAATACAACAATGGTATATAGAAATGAATAAATGTATTCCATTAGAAAAAATAACATATAGTTTAAGAAATAATATTGAAATATTCGAACAAGTATGGGAGCCTTACATTAAATACAATAGCGAAAACCTACCGGGAACAAACATTACCTAAGTTGATGGAAGGAGAAGAGAAGAAAAGAATGGACTCAGTAGAATTTCTGGTGTATTTTTGTTGAATGACAACATTGTCTAACTGAATTAATGCAACCTAGATTGTATAACTAAAATGGATGAGAGGGGGGGGGGATGGAGGGTGGCTTGGGAGGAGGGAGGGGGGAGGGAGAAAAAGTCACTGTAAATGTGTGGAAAAGAAAAAGTGTATATCATGGCTATTGTGATTTATGGTGTGAAAAATAAAAAATTTAAAAAAAAAAAAAAAAAAAAAAAAGAAAACAGACTCATGAACTTGATGAGTTTTTTGAAAAAGTGACTGAGAAGATTCACAAGGGTAGAGCAGTAGATGTTTCAACATGGAAATTAGCAAGGCCTTTGATAAGGTCATACATGGTAGGTTGGTCCAGAAGGTCAGATCTCATTGGACCCAAAATGAGCTGGCCAATTGGATACAGAATTGGCCTGATGGTAGGAGATGGTGGATTGGTGGAAGGTTGAGACCAGTGTTGTGTCTTAGGCATTAGTGCTGAGTCCACTGTTGTTTTCATCTCCATGGATGACAAGGTGAATAGCATGAGAAGTTTGCAGATGATGCCAAAATTGGTGGTGCAGTGGACAGTAAAGAGGGTGATCTATGATTACGACAGGATCTAGATGAACTGGAAAAGTAGACTAAGGAGTGGCAGATAGCATTTAACTCAGATAATTTAGATAAGTTAAATATTTAGATAGGGCAGGAATTATTCAGTGAATAGTTGGGCCCTGGAGAGTGGTGTAAAACAGAAAGACTTGGAGTCCATAAATGTGGTGACACAGGTAGATAGTATGGGAAAGGTAGCGTCAACACACTTGTTTTTATTGGTCAGAGCAGTGAGTACAGGACCAAGGTCGTAAGTACAGGAGCATGGACATCACATCACAACTGGCCAAAATGCGGAGAATCTGCACTTGGAGTATCGTGTTTGCAGCTTTGGTCACCTAGCAATCAGAAAGATATCATTAAACAGAAAAGGGTGCAGAAGATAGTCACATGAATGGTACTCAGATTGTTTGGCTTGGCGTGCGAGAGGCTAAAGAGGAAACTTATAAAGGCATAAATAGTCATAGTCATGGACAAGTTGAGCTGTACGGTCTGCTTTTCCATTGTAGAACCCTATAGTGACTTATACCCAACATATGAACATATGAATACATTACTTTACCATCGCTCTACATCCCCACCTCACTGCTTGCAATCAGATGTTCAACCATTTCACTGATATATTTGGCAGGACAGGTTTCCTCTAGGAGGGGAAGGCGGCACAAACTGATCAGCAAGAAATGACTGAAGAGGGAAGAAACCTCCTGACATATTCTACCTCCATTGCAAGAGGCAATGTGAAGTCTTCAAGTCAGCAAAAAGTACCGCAGCACCATATATGCTTTCTCTACTCATGAAACTTCAAATAGCAGGAATAAGTTAACCAGTACCTTGTTTACAAATGGCTATGATTTTTTAATGTCATGGTATGTCTTTCTGTGCATTGCCTTCAAGCAGTGATCTAGAATGCATCACTAGACTGAACTGTAGGCTATGAATCAGAAACATCACAAGTTTTCGGTTATGGATACCTCTGGCAAACACTCACTAGCACTTGTAGTAAGATGGTGGTGATACCACCATCTCCCAAAAAGTTTTGGAACTTTAAGGACACGTGTTCTCACGCTCTTGGCTGAGCTAATTTCTCTGAACTCTGATCAGATAGAAGTTGTATATACATCATGTTATTTTATCTTGGGTCCGTGAACAATTTTTGTTTGGCCGAAACACAAACAATTCCAAGAATATAAATGTCCATAACTTATGAAAAACATTTGACAACTGCATTTAGTGGTATTACATTCATTGGAAAGGGAAATGATAGTTACCTTAAAAGAGAAGTGTTCAATGTTACAATCATTAGAAACCATAATCATTCATTAAGGTGAGTTTCCTTGCATTTGAGGGTCTGAAACTTCTGATTTGTAAATGTCAGTATTAACATGCCAGTTAAAATTTTACTCAGATTTTATCTGCAATTACTAAACTCTCACATACCTGTGCATCTCCAATCCATTGAGAGTCACCATTCTCAGATCCTGCCAGTTCTTCTACTAATACGGAAGGAAAGACACCAATACGGCCATTAAGTTCGCCTTCCCAGAAGCCATCATCTTCTTGGTTTTCTTTGTTTAGTATCCTAATGATAGCTCCTTCAGGAAATGAAAGCTCATCTGCTGTCTGTCCTTCATAATCGTAAAGTGCCTTCACAAAAGAAACTGAACCAGAAACAAATACATTATTTTACAACTGAAAACTTAATGACAAGGCCAAGAAAGCAGTATTTGAGAGAAATCAATGCAGGCTTTCCTTTAGTTATTTAGGTTTGCAGATTATAAACCACTAAAAAGCACTGTAAATTTAATAGAAGAAATAAAGATATTAAGGCAAATGTATTTAATCTTAGGAAAATATTAAATCTTCATGGAAAATATTCAAACGATGAGCTACTGTGGAGGAATTGAGAGATTTAGGTGCCTGGGCATTCAAATTACTAAAAGCTAGTGATAAGAAATACACATTAGACAAAATGACTACTAAATTTTGAAATGGAATGGAGAAATCAGTTTTAAGATCAGAATTTATTACCCATGATTAGTGCTAAGATGATGACCTTGAACTGCTGGCAGTGATTTAGTTAATTGGAGTTAAGTCACACCTTAATGGTGTGGCATTTTGTTTTCACATTGTCGAAGTTTCTTCACGGAGTCCTGTTGTGTTTTTAATGTGAACTTAATTGCTTGTAAATTTTACTTCCTGTTTCACAATTCCAATCATGATGTGATTTGAGCCTCTACGTTAATAGACCAGCCCTTTGATTCTCTGTTCACTACATTAGTATATACTTAAATACATTGATACTTTTCATGAGGGCTTCAGGTCCAAGGTAAAGTCATATTTTATCCAGTTTTTGCACAATGTACCTCGATGAAGATACATTAACAATGCAAAAAAATACAGAATCGCAAATATTGAGTTTAGCAGATGATATTAATGATTCAGAAAAATATTATCTTATTGATAAATTAAGAGAAGGGATTGAAAACTTAAAACTAGACTGAAACAATTGAGGATTGAAATTACAGGGTTGAGAAAATCTGGGATTTTCCCTCTCAAAGTGTGGATGCTTATTCAACTGAGATGTTCAAGACTAAAACCACTTCTACAGATCCATGTCAAGGCATAGCTCCATAATGCTTGGCTGAAGTATTTAGGTACACAAATGGATAACAAATGTCATGCAGGTAATTAATTGAAAGAAACATCACAGTCCTGAAACACTGGTTACCCTTTACTTCCTATGAATGCTGCGTGATCTGCTGAATTTCTCCAGCACCTATGAGTATTGCACATGAACAAAATCTTAGTATCAGCAACAAAAGTTACAGTAGAAAATCTTTGAGGGCTGAGAACATTAGAATCATAAATTAAAGTTAGTTTTCTTTAAAGACACTTCTCAATTTTGAAGTCATGCTGGATGGAAGAGAATGTAACCTAATAAAAAAGCAAAAAAAAAGTTGAAAATAAATAAAAACTAAGTTGTAGAATATTCAGCCAGTCAGGCAGCATCTGTGTAGAAGGAAACAGAGTTAATGCTTCCTCAACAGATGTTGCTGGACTTGGTGAGAAGTTCCAGCCCTTAGTTTTTAATTGCTACTTAATCTAGGTCGCTCATTATTTTCCAGGTGGAATCAAAAACTAAAAACAGAATTACCACTGGAATCTCCATTAATGCCTCCAGTAACCAGTTCCGGCTCTGTAGAATTGCTAGAAGAATGAGATCGTGCATCCAAGGAACCCAGAGTTTGGAGCATACCGATTAAACTATTAGAGGTTGGAAACCGTAGGTACTTCTCTGGTACATATCCAATTTGTGCTGCCTTATTTCTTGCCTTTAAATAAAAGATGGAATAAGTAAGCCAATGAGAATAAGAAATGCCACTCTTTACCATGTTCCATCAAATTATACTGATTCATTTTGATCCTCATTTAAAGTTTGCCATGATGAAAAATAACATTATTACATGATCCAATTATCTCAAGGGATTAACTAAATTCACCTTCAACTGAAAGGAATGCCTTATGATATTAAAAAAATTGAATAATATAAAAAATAATCCAACACAAAATGTGTTTCATATAATTATTTAAATATACAGAACATTTCAGGATATGATAAAAATGTCAAGACCTCAAAATATATCGAAAGGCATGTAATTCAAATGTCACTGATGTGATCAGTTTGCATTACTTTGAAATTCTTTCTTTACCAAAACATGTTTTCAGAAGGCCACAGTCAGTATGAATTGGAAACAACGTCTCCTCCTCACTGATTATCAATACAGGCACACTCCAAGGATGCGTGCTTAGCTCCTGCTCTACTCATTAGACACCCGTGACTATGTGGCCAGGCACAATTCCAAAGCTCTCTACGTTTGCCGATGACACCACAGTTGTTGGCAGAATTACAAATGGCAATGGGGAAGCATACAGGAGGGAGATAGATCAGCTCGTTGAATGGTGTAATGACAACAACATGGCGCTCAACATCAGCAAAACCAAGGAGATGTTTGTGGACTTCAGGAGGAAGTCAGGAGAACACGACCCAGTCCTCATCGAGGGCTCAGAAGTGGAAAAGGTCAAGAACTTCAAATTCCTGGGTGTCAACACCTCCGAGGATCTGTCCTGGAGCCTCCACATGATGTAATCACAAAGAAGGCTCGCCAGCTCTATACTTTGTAAGATGTCTGATGAGATTTGGTATGTCACTGAAGACTCTCAACTTCAACAGGTGTACTATGGAGAACATTTTGGCTGGTTGCATCACTGCCTGATATGGAGGTGCCAACTCTCAGGACAAGAATGAATTCTAGAGGGTTGTTAACTTAGCCTGTGACATCAAAGGCATCAGACTTCACTTCATTGAGGACATCTACATCTTAAAAAAGCAGCCTCTACCATCAAAGACCCCCACCACCCAGGTCAAACCCTGCTATAATCGGGAAAAAGGTACAGGAGCCTAAAGACAAGCACTCAGCGGCACAAGGACAGCTTCTTCCCTGCTGCCATCAGATTTCTGAATGATCAATGAAGCAAAGTCACTGCCTAACTTTTCATGCACGATTATTTTAATTTTTTTAATAGCTGGCTATAATATGAATGTTTGCACTAAGATGCTGCCACAAAAGATCGAATTTCATGACTTGTTCATGACAATAAAATTCTGATTCTGAATGCATTTTACTTCAACAATAAAAAGATCACTTTATAAAATGTTTATATGCTGCAAAATGACAAATGAAAACTACAACACTTAAAAAAGATCTGTGTGACATCTTTTAGAAATTCAGCGGCTCCGTGAGTTTTGCAGCAAAGGGTGCACAGAAACACACATGTATTGGGCTAGGAGGCAGCCCAGTCGATATACATTAAATGCACACACAAAATACACAGAGCAACTGGCATTAATGTGATTAAAGTGCACCTCAAAAAAGGGACATTTAAATTCCTTTGAAGTCTCTAATTACAGCTGTTCAGAAAAAAAACTTGAAAATGCATCGCAAACCTTCACCCAGTCTTCCATGTCTCCATCTTCAATTACTTCTAAGAGTTCATGTTCTTCAATGGTGAGCTCATCTGGCTGATTGGCCTACAGTAACCAAAACAAAAGAAAACCAGCTGGTTAAAGAAAACCAACCATTGTTGCAAAACAGTTCATAATTTGAAAAAAGTCATTAACTTGGTTGCCTCCTGTTCATTACATTTTCAGAATATTTATGATGCATTAGCTTTTAGCTACAGTTCCAAAAAATGTCACTTCAGTCAAACATGGACTGTTAATTTTGGAATACAAGGAATGTTCACTATTTCATGTAACTATGTGCAACAATCTTCAGCCACACCCAATGAAATGCAGGAACATTTCCTGTATTTTTGTTGTGACTAAACTGTTCTTTACCTTCTTCAGCTCAAAAAGATTGGCATCATAAAATTATGCACTAAGAATATGCATTTTAAATCTGTATCAATGTCAAACTGTACATGAAAATTATACTTTACAATAAAAATGGCTATTGAAATAATTAACATTAACTGAGAGAAGCAGAGTGATTGCATTAACATCACAAACCTATGTCATTGTTTCACACTGATGCAGAAGTAAATTCTAGAAACAGAGCCTGTATAAAGTCAGCTTGTTCTTGTTCACAGAATTTGTTTTAAGCACTAGTGCTCAGCAAAATTGTTTCCGGCTATGAGGCAGCTGTAAACAATGCATAAAAGGGACAGGAAAGTGTTTTCCACACAGTTTGTACAAATAAAAAGCAGAATTCCTGAACATTTGCTGCAGTAATGGGGAACATTGACGACTTTAATTGCTGTTGTGGAGGAAAACAATAAAAGAGCATGTGGGAACTACAATAATACTGATGACCATGGCAAAATGTACTTTGCAAGAAACTAAATGAAATATTTTGGCTATCCTCTGGAAAGGAGGGGTGAAGTAAATGACAACTTGGTTTCAAGACAATTCTAAAGTATCCTTAGTTTGGAACAAGAATTGTCTTTTAAAAAAAGAGATTTTTATTTTTGCCTTTCTAAATTTCAAAGCTCCCAATTAATTCAGACATAATTTTCATCTCCAAAGGGCCTCTTTGGAAAATTCAATCATGTTTTGTTTCTGCTGTTCAACAGTAGCATTTCCCCCCCATACAATCGTTTCTTTGTGTCCCATTTGATGCGACTTCTGCTATACTTTAGGAATCAGCAAAATTCCTTAAGTACAAACTATTTTCTTACATATTTAGTGTTTTCTTTATGCTGTTAATTTTCTGTGCCATTTCTAAGACAGAAAATTTAAGTGCTTACTTCTGATTTTCCCCACAAGTATTTAACTTAAAGGTCCATTTTTTTTGTGTTTAATGGTTTTTAAACTTCATCTTACCTTTATCCAAACAATAAATGCTTCCCACTGGATCTTTTCAATTAGTTGGAGCAATTAAGAAGAGACAAAATCATGTTGTATGTAATTCTATGAAGAGGAAGTTTTATTAACCTGCCTTCTCAGCCAGGAAGAAGCTTCAAACCAAAAATGTATCAGAGCTGGTCTCAGGTTTGTGCTGTGATAGCGTTTGTAGGCTATAGCAAACATTCAATTCCTGCAGCTGGCATTGAAAATCTAAACAAGTGTGGGGAAAAGTACAAGAAGAATTCCCAATGACCATGAGCAATTTCCTATGGGAGATAAGGAGGGGAAGAGGAATGTGATTAAGCAGGAAGGATAAAGAATAATTTTTCTTTTAAACAGCAATGTCGGGAAATTTGCTGAAAGAATTAACATAATTACTGCCTGGGTGCCTTTTTAAACTGCAAGTACCCGAGTGTAACAGTCCCAGGGGTTGGACATGCAATAGAGTGAATGACCAACAATGAATTTTTCTGGTAAGATTTACACTGTAGGCTTCCTCCAAAAAGTTGGAGAGGTTCTGCAGGATAAATCAAGGCGCAGGAATTGACTCAAAATTCCTGCACATTTCCTTTTAGATTGCCCATGGAGCAGCAAAATTCCTTGATTGTTCCGATACATGTCTGCAGTCTAAAAACCATATGTGACAGAGGATATAGATATGTTTTTGGGAGATAAATAGGGACAGGGTTTGTTAGTGTAGGTCACATATAAACACTTTAAAACAGATCTTATTTAAAATACTGAGCTTTGCTAATGCTAGCCTTTGCAAAAGCTTTGGAGAGTGCCCAAGAGACTTGACTAATGATTGTTGTTTACAAAAAGGCAACAGATGAAAGAGCTTGTCGGAGCCACGTATTGTTTGCAAGGGAACTTGCTGCTCTAAAAGGGTCATGCAGTTTTGCAAGCAGAGAGAGTCAAACAAGTTTTTCTCTCAGAGAGAGAGACACACACAGAGATCACTTCTACAATATTACAGTCAGCATTAGCAGCTGGGATTGGAACAGGACAAGCTGGAAAGCTTGTGGAAAACCTCAGTTGGAAGACGGGTTGTGAGTGCTTAGTTCAGCCTGGTCAAAGCCCTTGTGGCTCATGCAAGAGGAGAGAACTGGCTGTCTAATGTTTCATTTGAAATAAGGGAAAGAGAAAAGGCACTCTGTGGTGACCTGAAAGAAAGAGGTTATCATCTGGTGAACCTGAGGGGGCAAGTTTTGTCAGCAAGACACTGGAGTGGCTGATTAAAAAGGAATCAGTTGTGGATCTCCTGGAACAACAAATCTCCCTCTGAAAACCGACAAGAACCTTCCTGAGCAGTAACCATTTACCTTTCAAGCACCAAAGCCTGGTGAACTTTATAAATGTTAAATTGCCTGCAACCAGTGAACTTGGAGGAATGAGAAGTGAGATGGGACTGTGAATCAAAGAACTTTTCTGAACTTACATATGCATGCGCTTAGAATTAGAAGGGGGCTAAATTAGGTTAGTTAAGCCAATACTGATGTTAAAGTGTGATTCTGTTTTCATGTTTAAATCAAAAGCAACTTTTGTTTAAGTAACTATTTGTCTTGGTGAATATCTATTGCTGCTGGGTTTTGGGGTCCTCTGGGCTTGTAACACATAAATGTTTACTGGAACTGCAGGATTACAAGGAGAGACTGGATAGGAATAACTGTTTACCCTGGATTGAAGGAGGCTAAGGAGCGACCTTAAACAGCTTATAATATCATGAGGCACCAATAAGGAGGATAGACCCTGTCTTTCCCACCCACCTCAAGAATTGGAATTTAAAACAAAAGGATATAGGTTTAATGAGAGAACACAGCACAGTAAAGGCACTTCGCCCTTGATGTTATGCCAACCTACACAAATCTACTCCAAAAAACGAAACCTTCTTTATATCATACTTATAATGGTATAATTACTTAAAATGGCATGTGTGTGGAAAGAAAATGGTTGAGAATCACTGGTTTAGAGGTATGTAGACCAAAAGCTTGCAAATGATAGCTCAGGAAGGTACCTTGATTACCATGGACAAAATGGGCTGACGGGCATGTTTCTGTGATGTACAACTCTATGGGTCTATGACTAATACTCCATAGTGAATACTGTTTGGAATGATGATCCTTCTATGAGATATTCAAATATATGTTGACTTTGCTTTGTTAGCTTAACCTCAAAAATGCTCTGTATTTAAGTATATCAGAGTCAGAGTGGATTTCATGCACAAGATTTTGGAGTGTGTACTTCAGTGTAACTTACTCACTTTTCCCATCATTTTGAAGCTCCTGAGGGCCTACATTAAAAAAAAATACACTTTTTACAACAATCTCAATGACCAAATTACTAACCTTGTATGAATAGAGCACCGTGCACGTAAGGGGATACATTCGCAATGTGCCAGATGGACTTGAACTGCTGTCATCAAATACATCCATATTGTCCTCAAGTTCTTCACCATCATCTTTCTCAAGATCCAGAGTTCCCTGCAAGGCGAATTAAAAGTTGCAAGTTGTCAGCTACTGTTCCAATGACATGGCAAAACAATGCAAAAATGACAGATCATAAAAGCAGCTTAGTATTCATGTAGGTTATCTGGTCTTCTGAACTAATTCAACTATCATGGTATCCTTGCAGCTTGTTATGATCTCACTTTATAAACTTCATTTCTTTTAAAATCCTTACCTTTCTACTTCTTTTTAAACATCTTAATTATTTTACATTTTCAAATAGTTCAACCTCTATTTGCAAGCAGTTGTAATAAAAATATTTTCATGCATTTGTTTATAAGTCACCTCCATGTGCATTTGAAAGTGAGCCTTTCCTAATTATGAACGCCTTCAAGATAGGAAAGATTTTTACCATACTAACCACCAGATAATCAGATTATCTCTTTGACAACCAAAAAATTATAATTCAAGATTGCCCATGAGAGTTTAGTTCAAGTTTCCCTAATCTCATTTGCTGAAGCACATATACTGCAATAGTATATTTTATGACAGTATATTTTATGACAGTAATACTAGCACCCTTTAAAACTGCAATAGTATATTTTTGCTTCATCCTCTATACTGTTTGGGGAAAATCCAAGAAATCAGACAGTCTCAAACCTGTATAACTGCCTAATATTGTTTTTTAGACTTCAATGTTGGGAAAATTGCAGAATAAAATTAACATGATCACTGTTCATGTGGTCATTCACACTGGAGGCCTTTTTAGGCTGCAAGTACCTGAGTGCAACAATTCTGGTGGTTGGTCATGCAGCAAAGTGGATGACCGACAACAAATTTTTCCTGTAGGATTTACACTGCAGGCTTCCTCCAAAAAGTTGGAAGGGTCCAGCGGGATAAATCGCGGTGCAGGAATTGACTCAAAATTCTGCACATTCCTTTTTAGATTGTTCATGTAGCGGCAAAATTCCTTGATTGTGCTGTTACACATCTGCAGTCTAAAAACTTATTAACACAAGAAGGTAACATTTTGTAGGACAACATTGACAACACTTGTTATGCAGTGCATAAATCCTAAAGTTACTGAAAAGTGGTTTGCACTCTGATACTGGAGCTCTGGGAGCCAAGCAACATGTTGTGGTTTTCCCATCATTTATTGGTGTCATCAAAGTGAAGAAACTTCAGGAAAAAGGGTGGAATATACACACCATAATCTGTATCAACTGTGCTGAGGTAGAGATCATAGACAACTAAGTTTTTAGGTGTAACTATCACTGACAATCTATTCAGGTCCAACCATTTTGAATACATGGCTAAGAAAGTACACTAATTTCTTTGCAGTGTGTAGAAAATTGGCATGCCTCACAGAAAGTAAGTATCCTTTCTAGATGCATCACAGTTTGGTTCAGGAACTACTCTGTCTAAGACTGGAAGGAATTGTAGAGTTGTGAAAGTAGCGCAGACTATCATACAAATGAACATCAATTCATTGACTCTGCCTATAGAGTACTTCCTGCTATCTCAGGGAAGCTGTAAACATATTAAAGGACCCATCCTACCTCTGACACACTCTCTTCTCACCCCCCTCCAATTGGGAAGAAGATAGATGAGTTTGAAAACATGCACCACCAGATTCAGGACAATTTCTTCTTTGGTTATCAGATCTGAGGCACTTTTACACAGCCATTGAACAGGAGAAAATTTCTCCTCTGGTGGCAGTGTAAAAATGTCAGGACGGAATTTTTATGCAAATTCCATCCTGCCATTTTTCCACTCATACCCCTACACATTTTTATGGCACGGCTGTGGTGTAAATTGACCACAACCACTCCGTAAGAAACAGGCCTAATGAATACGACGTTCCCCCTCCAATAAACTCCACAACACAGGAAAGCTGTGTAAAAGTGCCCCTGTGTAAACGACCACTTTGGACACACTAGAGATAAGTATGCTCATTTTTTTCCAGAATAATTCTGAAGTTTCTATGTAAAAATGTCCTTTGACTACTGTATATGCTGGTGTATTGGACAATCTGAAACTTTAAAATTTCACCTTAAAATTGGGTCGTCTTACATGCTGGTCTAAAATCTGAATTTTGACGGCGAAGTCTCAAAACCATTGCCACCTTAACACCACTGCCATCTTAACACCATTGCCACTTTAACACCACTGCCATCTTCCCACCACTCTGATGCAATCTCGCGCATACTCTGTTAGTTAAAAGCGAAGTCCCAGCGCTCCCCCACAGGGCCTGTCCACCTAATCCGACCGCCATCAGCTCTGTACAAGTTTTAAATGGTTTGTTATAAGATCTGACTGACAGTGGTTTATTTTAAAACAAGCAAATAAAATGAAAACCTTTTACATGGTAATTTATTATTAAAATATTGCGATTTGCTTTTAACTGCATCCAATAGTCAGTTGGAAGTGCCAGATTTTGGGGTTAAAATTGTTCAAAATCTACATTTTAGGTGGAAATTCTGAGCGTATGCTAAGACAATGCCCTTGCACTGCTTTAACTGAACTTTCACTTCAATGCTACACTCTGCATTTTTGTTTTATTTTGCATTGACTTGCCTGGAGAGTAAACAAAGGTTTTTCAATGTTTTTCAAAACATTAACATTTCAAAATTTGTTCCTCAGAAAGATCAGTCTGAGCAAAGATTGTTTGATGGAACCAAAATTAAACCATTCTCTACATTTCAACTTTAGGCCCTTTCATGCCAGGCCTCCACCTGGAGTCCAGTTATAAGCGCGGAGGGAAAACATAAACTTACCTTTCATGGAGCAGCCCTAAAAGGCTACTCCTGCATCATGTTGAGCAGTGCCTTGTAGTGCCCTCCAGAGCCGATGGGAGGCGGGGAGACTGGTGCTGTGGTGCCACCCTTTCATAAATACGTGGCAGAGCAATGGCCGTCTTCCCTGCCCATACTCAGAACAGTTCCAGCTGCATGGGGGGTTATGGGTAGGGAAAATGGCCATTGCTCTGCCACATTTTGAGCCACTGAGGAGCAGCCCAGTGAGGTGCCGGAGCGGCCGCAGGGCTGTCACAGCCTGCACTGGCTGCCCACTGACGGCTCCCACTGTCGTCCCCTCCCCAACAACCTGATGTCTCCCACCACCCCCCTGCCCTGAAGGGGTTATGGAGGGAGAGGAGTGAGTGGGTGGGAGAGAGAGGGGAGATGGGTCGCGGGCTGACGGTGTCATCGTGACGTCATCAGCCCATCCCTTGCAGCGGCTGTACATTCATGTGAGGTAGCGGAGTGCCCGCCGATATCCTTTCCCAAAAGGAACTGCAGTCGGTGCCTTAGAGCCGGCCATGGCACATTCATAAAGGTAAGTCTCTTGACATAAAGGCGGAGAATCTCCGCCTTTATAGTCAGGCTTTTTCACTGCATGAAAGGGCCTAGTGACTACACATTACAAGTCTCAAATTGGTTCTAAAGTACCCGGAATTCTGGACAGAGACTGCTAAACAGGCAGTAGATATGAGAATTCTTGCAACTTTTTCTAAATAAATTACAGAGGTTGGTATTTTATTTCTACTCTTCAAAAAAAAATATTTGCTCCTATTGAGGTTCAGCAATTTTTCAATTGATATTAAACTCGTTAATCTACGACTTATTTTCTTAAGAAACATGCCACTTTCAAATCATTTGCCTTTTTCCAATCCTGCAAGAGTTGGAAGAATAAGGAAAATTTGATCCACTTGACAACTTCTGTCCTTTTGGTTGAAGCAAGATCAAATTCCAGACGATGAGGATTTGTATTTTTAAGAGAGAGAAAAGGACACAAGAGCACTTGAATGTCTGATACTTTTCTTTGTCATGCTTCCACTACTACTCCCTGCTGTCTTCCTACAAGCCAATTTTTTATCCACACAGCCAAGGTTCCACTGATTCCGTGCCTCATGACTTTTTGGATGAGTCTCTCCTGGGAGACCTTGTCAAATGCCTTGTTAAATCCACGTAGACCACATCTACCATCCTACCCTCATCAATTTCTTTTGTTACCTCCTCAAAAAACTCAATTAAACTCGTGAGGCACGACCTTCCCTTCACAAAGCCATGCTGACTATCCTTGAGTAGACTACTCTTCAAATGCTTATAGATCCTATCCTTAAGAATCCTCTCCATTAGTTTGCACACCACTGATGTATAGAATGCCTTGGTGTTCTCCTTAATTCTACATGCCAAGGCTTTCTTATGCCCCCTTTAAGCTCCTTCCAGGATACCATATACTTCTCATGAGCCCTTCCTGTTTCCTGTACATAATGTATGCTTCCTTCTTCCTCTTGACTAGTTGCCTGACCTGTTTCTTTGGCCATGGTTCCCTTTTCCTACCATCTTTTCCTTGTCCCAGTGAGACAAACCCATCTTGAACTCTGCACAAATGGTCCCTAAACTTCCTCCACATTACTTCTGTGCTTTCACGGTGAAAACATCTGTTTCCAATTTATTCTCACTAGTTCCTGTTTCATTCCTTCATAATTAACCCTTCTCCAGTTTGACTGTTTTTATCCTTTTCTATGGTTATGTTGAAGCTAAGGGAGTTGCGGTCACTCTCACCAAAATACTCCTCACCGAGAAATCCTCCACCTGTCCAGGTTCATTCCCCAGGAACCAGATCCAGTACAGCCTCCCTCGCCGGCCGGTCCACAGATTGTGTCAGGAAACCTTCTGTACACACCTGACAAATTCAGTCCCATCTATCCCTCTTGCAGTCAGTAGGTGCCAGTCAATAGAAGGGAAGTTGAAATCACCCTGTATTTCCCACACCATTCCAAAATCTGCCTGCTTATCTGCTCCTCGGTATATTGAAGGCTATTTGAGGGCCTATAGACTACTCCCAGCACAGTTCCCATTTCTGATTTCCACCCACACCAACTTGGTGGACACACCCTCTGCAGCATCCTCCCTTTCTATAGCCATGATACCGTCCCTGACCAACAATACTACTCCCCCCACCCCACCCCCACTTTCTACCTCCCACCCTATTCTTTTTAAAACACCCAAAGACCAGTACCAGCATCACCCAATTTTGCCCTTCCTCCAGCCAAGTTTCAGTAAGGGCACAATGTAGTGCCACATACTGATCCATATAAGTTCAACACCTTTATTCCTAATGTACACATTTCAAACCCTGTAACTGGCTACCTTTATGTTTTGTCCCCTGCCTGTCTTTCATCACCATTTCAGACCAGACAGCATCATGTTTTTGTCCTTCTACCCTAATCTCTGCACTCACATTCTGATTCTCACCCCCCCCCTCCCCCTTGCCAAACAAGTTTAAACACTCACCAACAGCTCTAGTAAACCTACCAGGATATTGGTCCCCCTCTAGATCAGGTGCAGCCCCTCCTTGTTGTAGAGGGTCAGTCTTTCCCCAGAAGAGTTGCCAATGGTCCAGAAATCTGAATCCCCCCCGCACCTTGAACCAACTCTTCAGCTACGCATTCATCTGCCACAACTTCCTGTTCTTATTCTCTCTGGCACATGCTACAGACAACAATTCTTTGAGCCCTACTTTTTTTACTAACTCCCTATATTCTGTCTTCAGGACCTCATCCCAACACTTATCTATGTCACTGAAGACTCTCAAAAACTTCTACGGGAGTAACATGGATACTGTGGAAAGCATTCTGGTATGTTTGGTATGGAGGTGCCAACGCTCAGGACAAGAAAAAACTCCAGAGGGTTGTTAACTCGGCCTACGACTTCATGGGCACCAGTCTTCATTCCACTGAAGACATCTACAAGGGGCACTGTCTTAAGAAAGCGGCATCTATCCTCAAAGACCCCCATCACCCAGGCCATGCCCTCTTCACTTTGCTCCATCATGAAAAAGGTACAGGAGCCTGAAGACAAGCACTCACAGCACAAGGACAGTTTCTTCCCTGCTGCCATCAGATTCCTGAATAATTAATGAACCACTGACACTGCTTTTGACATTTTTCTTGCACTCTTTTTATTTTGTAAGGTGGTTAAATAAATGTTATCACGGGACATGTTCGTGATAATGAATTCTGATTCTGAGACTGTGACCCCTGGGCAAGGAAAACATCAATCTGCATCCAATTTGTTTTGGGAGGTGCAAAGAGATTACAATTTTGTGCGCTCTGCAGACTTTTCACTATTAGAAATATTTTGATCAGTGAGCAGACATTATATCATTCATGCTACCAAGAAATTCAAAAGAATCACTTAATCTAGGAGCAAGAAGAACTATTCGATAAACTTCTTGTGAAAGACGAGGGTAACATGCCAAAGATTGATATGAAGGAGCAATCAGGACCTCGATACACATGAAATCACTAAATAGGTAATGTTGGGCAAGCAAATAGACTTAAAAGGCAAATAAATCTTCTGGTCCTAATGGAATGCATCCTAGGAGCCTGAAAGAAATGGCAGAAGTTATAGCAGAATTTCTAGTAATTTACCTAAATTCTCAGGACTCCAGGCAGGTTGATAAATGGGAGGTTGTCCACATTGGAAAGGAAAATAGCAGGTCTGATTATTATTTAAATGGTTAAAATTGCAGCATGCTATTGTGCAGGAATTACAAAGAAATAGCTTGCAAGCAATCAAACGAGATGCTGGCCTTCACTACTAGAGAGATTGAATTTAAGAGCAGGGAGGTTCTGTTGCAACTGTCCTGCAAAGGCCAACACTGTGTGTTGTTCTACTATCTTTACCTGAGAAAGGGCACTTTCTTACTTGGCTTTGGAGGTGATGCAGAGAAGGTTCATCAGATTTATTCTGAAAATGAATGGGTTATTTTAGGAGGAGAGATTAAGTAGCCTCAGACAATAGTCACTGGGGTTTAGAATGATTGGGGGGGGGGGGTATCTTAGACATAAAATGATTAAAGGAAGAGATAAGATAGCAGAAGGGAGGCTGTTTCTACTGGCATATGTGTCATAGCCTCAAGACTCCAAGGAATAAATTTAAGACAAGAGAAGGAGGAACTTCTCCTCTCAGAGTCACTATTCTTTGGAATGCACTGCCCAATGAAATAGTAAAAACTTAACACTGATGTAGATTCCTGAGTAGGAATTTTAAATGGCAGAGCAGCCTCGATAGGCTCAATGGCCTATTCCGATCCTGAAGAAATTATTCCTCATTTTCATGGGATTCCTGTCTGAAAGTATGATCGAAACAAAGCTGAAAAATCACTCAAATAGGGGTTGCTTCTTCTAGTAAAAATCATGCTTTAAGTTTATTGTTACCACAAAACTGTGGGAAAAATCCATCCATCAAAACATTCTCTTGCTTCAATTAACGTTAAACCAACATGGTTCCGATTAAAGGTCCTGTCAGTTGTTCAAGTTTTAACTAAATGGCCTTTTATATGTTGTTCAGACACACAGCAGCAGGCAGTATATACGTCTGAACTATAAGAATGTGCATTCAGATCCCACTCCAGAGACTAGTACAAAAATCACATCATGTTTGATACTACAGAATGGTACCGATAGGATGTTGTATTTTGATATGCTATGCTTCAAGTCTGAAATGGCAACTTCTCTCTTGGGGGTGGCAACGACAAAGATTTGAAGATTCTATTTCACAGAACCATCTAGTCTGTAACAACCTATTATTCTGTCTAGTCTCATTGACCTGTATACTCCTCCCATCTATCTATCTATTCAAAATTTTCTTAACTGTCAAAATTGAGGCCAAATTAATCACTTCATTTGACAGCTCATTCCACACTCTCACCACTCTCTGCATTAAAAAGTTCACCCCAATGTTCCACCCCCAAACATCTCACCCTTCATCCTTAACCCTTGCCTCGAGATCTTGTCTCACCTGACCTCAGAGGAAAAAGTTTGCTTGCATTTACTCTATCAGCAGAGTTATAACCATATAAACCACTTACAGCACAGAACAGGCCAGTTCGGCCCTACTAGTCCATGCTGGAACAAATCCCCACCCTCCTAGTCCCACTGATCAGCACCCGGTCCATACCCCTCCAATCCTCTCCCCTGCATGTAATTATCCAGTCTTATATAACCATATAAAGCACAGAACAGTCCAGTTTGGCCCTACTAGCCCATACTGGAAAAAATCCCCACCCTCCTAGTCCCACTGACCAGCACCTGGTCCATACCCCTCCAATCCTCTCCCCTCCATGTAATTATCCAGTCTTTCCTTAAATGTAAATAACGTCCCTGCTTCAACCACCTCCGCCGGAAGCCTATTCCACATCCCAACCTCCCTTTGCGTGAAGAAATTTCCCCTCATGTTCCCCTTATAATTTTCCCCCTTCAATCTCAAACCATGGCCTCTGGTTTGAATATCCCCCCCCACTCTTAATTGAAAAAGCCTATCCACGGTGACTCTCTCTGTCCCTTTTAAAATCTTGAACACCTCCATCAAATCGCCTCCCCAATCTTCTACACTCCAGAGAAAAAAGCCCCAGGCTGCTCAACCTTTCTCTGTAACTCAAACCCTGAGATCCTGTCAACATTCTCGTGAACCTTCTCTGCACTCTCTCTATTTTGTTTATATCCTTCCTATAATTTGGTGACCAAAACTGCACACAGTATTCCAAATTTGGCCTCACCAATGCTTTGTACAATTTCCTCATAACATCCCAACTCTTGAATTCAATTCTCCGATTTATGAAGGCCAACATTCCAAATGCCTTCTTCACCACTCTATCTACCTGAGTATCAACTTTGAGGGTACTATTTACCATAACTCCTAAATCCCTTTGTTGCTCTGCACTCCTCAATTGTCTACCATTCAATGTATATGACCTATTGAGATTTGCCTTTCCAAAATGCAGCACTTCACACTTATCCGTATTAAATTCCATCAGCCATTTCTCAGCCCACTCCTCTAGCTTTCCTATATCTCTTTTTAAGCTATGGTAATCTTCCTCACTGTCCACAATACCACCAATCTTTGTATCATCTGCAAACTTACTAAACAATAGTGGACCCAGGACCGATCCCTGAGGAACTCCACTAGTCACCGGCCTCCAATTGGACAAACAATTTTCTACCACTACTCTCTGACAACTCCCATCCAACCATTGCTGAATCCATTTCATTACCTCCTTATTTATACCTAATGCCTCCACCTTTTTTCCTAACCTCCTGTGGGGAACTTTGTCAAAAGCTTTACTAAAGTCTAAATAGACAACATCCACAGCCTTCCCTTCATCAATCTTTTTTGTAACCCCCTCAAAAAACTCTATAAGGTTTGTTAAGCATGATCTACCCATGACAAAACCATGCCGACTACTATCTATCAATCCCTGTACTTCCAAATATTTGTAAATGCCATCCCTCAGAACACTTTCCATCAACTTACTATGCACTATGGTGGTCAGTAAACAAGAGACTACCTACCCCAACGCACTATAAATCATAGTCTGTGATTTTAACCAGGTCTGTCTCAAAATAAAAACCCTGTATAATTACCACCAGCATGTAACATTTTGCACTAGAGGCCCCAGAACACTTGATCACTGCTACATCAAGATAAGGAAGGCTTACTGTTCTTTCCAAAGACCACATTTGTCAAGTCAGATCACCTAGCTGTACTCCTTCTGCCTTTATACAGAGCCTAAAAAGAGAGGCTTCAGAGATCAGGACAGCCAGAAAGTGGTTGCAGAAGACTGAAGAATGGTCACAGGACTGTCTCGAGTGAGTGGATTGGGAGGAGTTCAAGCACTCAGGTGAGGATCTGAAACTATTACACCAAGGTTGTTACAGATTATACGATGAGTGTGTCCCCCACCAAATCATTCAGGATTTTCCCTAACCAGAAGCCCTGGATGAACAACAAAATGCAAAAATTGCTGGGAGCAGGTACAAGCTACAAATAGAGAGCTCCTGAGTGGAGGAGTTACCAGATGAAAATGAAGAATACCCAACAGCTGGTGCAAACATTACCTGCAACAAAACAACATCAGGTATAGCAGGAGACAGCAGAGCTTCATTCCCAGATGAATACAATGCCTTCTACGCCAAATTTGACCATAAGAGCAAGGAAGAGCCACTGTGCACACCATCCTCAACTGTTGGCATCTGAAACTTATCCACGAACTGCCTTCAAAACAGTGAATCCAAGGAAAGCATCCAATCCAGCGAGAGTACCCAACCAAGTACTGAACGCCTGTGATGACCAACTTGCCAATATATTCATGGATATCTTCAACATTTCACTCTGGCAGGGCATAGTACCCACCTCTTTTAAACAGGCCTAAGTCATACCTGTGCCAAAGAAGTATGTAACCTGCCTAAATAACTACTGATCAGTGCCACTCTCATCCACAGTGACGAAGTTTTTTAAATTAAATATTTTATCTTTGGTTTTCAAACATTTATCAAATATACATCTTTTACAATAATAAAAGTCTGCTTACAGCTTGCACGTAAGATGTTTTCTTAAAAATACATATTTTTCATAAATATCTGTATATTAATATAATGTAATCCCATATGCACCCATTTTGGTGGGTTTGTATGGAAGAAAGATGCCAAAAATCTTAATTGTGCTGCCAAATAATATATTTTTTTTAAATCTGGAAGTTGCAGTCCCCTTGGTTTATGATCCCATGTCAATTTTTCTAATGCTATTCTTGGTCATTTATTATTCCATAGGAATTGTCTTACTAAATTATTTATTGTCTTAAAAAACTTTTTTGGTAAATGTATTGGTATCGACTGGAACAAATATTGAATTTTTAACATTATCTTCATTTTGATATAATTAACTCTCCCTATTAATGTTAGGGGCAGATCCTTCCATTTTGTAAGTCTAGTTCTATTTTCGCCAGCGGGGGAGAATTATTCAATTTGTACAAATTATTCAAATTGTTATGAAGCATAATTCCCAGATATTTGATCCGTTCATTTTTCCAAATGAGTATACTGCTTGCTTTATATCATTTCACTTTTACCCAAATTTATTGCACACCCTGATACTCTTCCATACTTTGTTAAAGTTTCCTGCAATTTTTCCAGCGATCTCCCGAGTTCAGGTAATGACATTAATATATCATCGGCAAACAAACTTATTTTGTGTTGACCTTGACTGACCTCGAAGCCTTTAATTTCAGGCTTGCTTCTGCTAGTGGTTCAATTGCCATAACAAATAGAACTGGGGAGAGAGGGCAACCTTGTCTACTTGATTGGCTTAATGGGAACGTTCCTGATATTTGGCTGTTAGTTATTATTTTTGCTTGTGGTATTTGATATAATGTCCTAATCAAGTTCATAAATCCCTGTCCTATACCCAACTTTTCCAGTGTTTTAAACAGAAATGGCCACTCAAGTCTATTGAATGCTTTTTCTGCATCTAATGATACGACTATATTAGGATCCTGTCTTGATTGGGCTAAATGTATTATGTTACACAATCTAGCCAGATTATTTGACGCTTGTCAGCATTTAACAAATCCCACTTGATCTGTATGTATTAACTTAGGTAAATACTGTCCTAACCTGTTTGCCAGTGCTTTTGCTATTATTTTATAATCTGTGTTCAATAGACATATTGCTCAATAGGAATAAGTTTTAAGTGGATCTCTATTCTTTTTTGGTAACACCGTAATTACTGCCATTGAGAAAAAGTCCAATAATGTCTGTGTTTCTACTGCTTGCTCTATTACATCCATAACGATATTAACAAATCCTTCAATTCTTTGTGAAACTCGAGTGGAAATCCATCTTTGCCTGGGGCTTTATTAGCTTGAAGAGTTCCTAATGCTTTCTCAATTTCCTCCCTAGTGAAATTTAAATCCAATTCTTGTCTATCATTATCATTCAGTTTTGGGAGTTCCACATGGTCTAGAAATTTCTCTATTTCAGTCTCATCTCCTGGCGAGTTGGATATATATAAAGTTTTATAATATTGTCTGAATGTTTCATTTATTTTTCTGGTCATACACGACGGTATTGTTTTCCTTCTGTATAGCATTTATAGCTCTTGCTGATTCTATGGCCTTCAATTGTCATGCCAATATTTTATGTGTCCTTTCTCTTTGTAATATTTCTGTTTTGTGTTTAATATTGTCTTTTCTGCTCTGTACGTTTGTAAAGTGTTATATTGAATGTTCTTATTTTCCATTGTTCTATATTTGTCTTGTTCCCCCATTCTTTGATATTCTTTTTCTAATTCTCCTATTTCTTTCTCCAATTTATTCACTTTAGCATTAAACTCTCTTTTAATCTTTTTTGGGAATGCCCACATCAAAAAGCTATGGTCAGTTGACCCCAAATTTGTTTCACAAAAAATTTCAATCCCTTTCCTCCCTTTTTAACAACAATTGCCATCTGTACATACTTTCTTGTTTCTCTGGTATTTGTATTTTTAAGGTTAGTGATGAATGATCCGAGTGTAATCTAGGTAGGCATTCCATTTTTACTACTCTATCCTTCAGACTCGACAATAGCAAAAACAAGTCTATTCTTGTATGTGAATCATGCATTAGAATAAAATGAGTAGTCTCTTTCCGTGGGATTGGATTACCTCCACACATCCATCAAATTTAAATCTTTCATATATGAAAGAGTTAGCTTTACTGCCTTTGCTCTTGTTACTGTTCTTTGCTGACTTATCAAGTATTGGGACTAGACAAAAATTAAAGTCCCCTCCGATCAGTATACTTTGCCTTCCCTCTGCTGGTTTTCAAAACACATCCTTCATAAAGGCCTCGTTGTCGTAATTTGGAGCGTAAAAATTCATCAACGTCCATGATTCTGAATAAATTTTGCCGTTTATCATTATATATATGCCCGCTTGATCTTTTGAAATAGTTTCTATAACAATTGGAACATTTTTATTGATTAAAATTGCTACTCCCCCTGCTTTTGAATTAAATGATGAAGAAATGACCTGTCCCACCCATAATCATTTTAGTTTATCATGTTCTACTTTCGTGAGATGTGTTGCTTGGAGAAATACCATATCAGCTTTCAGCTTTTTAAAATATGTATTTTTTTCCTCGACTCTTTCATTCAAACCATTAACATTAAAACATAAATTTTAATGTCCTATTCATAGGATCATTTTGTAAATTCTGTGCAAATAAATAAATATTCAAACAGTTTCATGATCTGTGCCCTCTCATTAAAAATTGTGCAATCTCTGCTCCGATGGTGATGTACACAGCAAGTCCCTGAGGCCCGCTGAAACCTCTAGGGATAAAGAAGAGGAACCCCACCCTAAAACTCCTTCTTTAAAACTAAACTCCTCTGCTGACGCCATTGCCCCCCTTAAGTCAGAATTTGAACTGTGCTGTTACCTTCAATACCTTCTTTCCACTTTCTGAGCTCCTGGGAGCCGTAGATAGGATGAAACTTTGACATTTCTTAATATAATTCACAAAAAATAAAACTTCACTAGGTCCATAAAATATCTTATTTACATTAGTTTTTCCACAGCCATCTTTTCTTCTGTCTACTTTCCTTTCTCTTCATCTTCGTCATAATTATCAAATGAAGTCTTCCACCTCTTCTTTTGTTTTAAAGAATCTTCTATTGCCTTCTAAGAATTCCACTCTCAAAGTTGCTGGGGATCTGAAGTTCTTTTTACGGAGTTGCCTCATTGAACTCTCTCCTCTTTTCGATTACCCCATTACTGAAGTCCTGAAAAGACCTAATCTCTGTATTGTCCCACTCTATTGGAGAGCAGGTATTTTGTGAATGTTCAAAAGCAGCTCTTAAGATTGTCTCTGTCTTTGAAAGCTTAGTAGCCTTACCAAAATGGGTCGAGGACTGGTTTCACCCATTGTCCTCAGTCCAAGCGTTCGGTGAGCACGTTCAATGTGGACACAATTGCTGAGTTCATCGGTTTGAAGGACTTGAGGAATCCCAGTCTCAAAAAAATTCACAGCATCTCTGCGTACTACACCTTCTCCACCTTTCTCAGTCCAACTATTCTCAAATTGTTTCTCCGACTGAAGTTTTTCATGTGATCAATTTTATCTAAAAGAAGTTGCTTGTCTATTGCCCAATGTTTGGCTTGTTTTTTCAGGTCTTCAATCTGTTTATCATGTTTACTGAGATCTCTCTCAGTGCCATCCATTCTTTCGGATAGATTATTTATTGCTTCACCCATATCTTTCACTGAAGTGGTGAGCTCTTTCATAGCATTTTCCACCCCTGTCAAACATTGTCCCAGCCCTTCAAATTCTTGCAAAACCGTTCCATCCCTCGCGTTTGTTGAGGAGGCAGCTCCCCCCACACTGCCTGTTGAGGTAGCTGGTGAAGCCAGAGCTTCTTTTGTCGTTGGTCTTGGCTTTTTTGCATGTGATTTTCCAGTCATCTTCGACACTTCTTATTCAAATGTTATATACACACTTTTTCAAGCAAAATTTCTATTAGAAAACACTGTTTGGTCATCTTTTAGCACTTTTTCTCGGAGAGCTTGGAAAAACATGTCTGCTCAGCCACTCAGCATGGCCACGCCACGTCAGTAATGAAGTTTTTTCAGAGGTTGGTGTTGAAACACATTAGTTCCTATCTGAGTGGCCACATGGATCAGTTCCAATTTGCCTACCGCAGCAGCAGATACCATCTCACCTGGTCAGTAAAGATGCATTATTAACAATAGATCGGCATTCAACACCTCATCTCCTCAAAAATGATCAGCAAAATGAAGAACTGGGCCTCAATACCTCATTCTGTAATTGGATCCTGTATTTCCTCACCTCAAAACCACAATCAGAGAGGAATGGCAAAAACATCTTTTTCACAATCTCCATCTGTACTGGAGCACCACAGGGCTGCATTCTTAGCCCCCTACTGTACTCACTTTACAACTATCTAGGGAGGCCATTCCAAAAGGAGAACATGGTCATAGGTTACAATACATAGATGGATTAATAGATACACACAGTGTTTTTTAAAAATTCTTTCTTTTAAAAATATTTTTATTGAATTTAACATATAAATCTTACATACAGAGTCTTCTCATATAACAAATATCACAAATTAATATAAATGTAAATTTAAAACCTATCCATATTTGTTTATTTAACAATATTCCTTAAAAATAATTCTGGATGGAAACTAAGTAAACTACATTAGACAATCCCTTGGTCTAAACAAAGGATAAGTTCTGTCTAATTAAAGATATGATTTAAGACCAATCATAATTAAACCCATATTTAGCAAGTTAATCTAAAAAGGGAAACATAAAACTAAATCTAATCTATCCCCTCCCTCTTAATCAAGGTTTCTTGTAGAAAAAGATGTACCGGTATGGATGAAATAGTGACCTTCAGAAACGAGACAGAGAATCACCAGAGCATCCAACCATCATGATAGCGTTCTACGAATAGACCCACATCTTTTCAAATTGAAACTTGTTATCTATAATGTTGTATCTAATTTTCTCCAAGCTTAAATAGGACATTACATCACTGTGAATGAGTCATCTTTCCATTTCATTAAAATTGCTTGTCTGGCTATCAACATGATACAAGCCAAAAAGTTTTTCTTAGAAGATTTAAAAGGTATTGCAAAAACAATAAAAGCAGTCAGGGCTTCTACTTTCTCAGAGGTTTCCAATGTCATGTCAAACTCTTCAAACTAATATGAAAAACTTGGAAAACTTCTACAGATGTGTAGTGCAATATCTACTGACAGGCTCCATCATAGCCTGGTATGGGGACATTAATACCTCTGAGTGGAAAGCCCTGCAAAATGTAGTGGATATAGCTCAGTACATCACAGGCAAAGCTCTTCCCACCATCACGAAAATCTACATGGAACACTGCTGTTGGAGAGCAGCAGCAGTCATCAATAATCCACACCACCCAACACATGCTCTCTTCTCTCTGCTGCTATCAGGAAAGAGGCACAGGTGTCATAAGACTTGCACCACCAGGTTCAGTAACAATTGCTCCACTGTCACATTCAAAGTTCAGATTTATTCTCACAGTATATACATGACATTATATACAGCCCTGAGATTCTCTTTCCTGTAGGCCAGACAGAGCAAAAATCTGTCATGCAAAAAAAAAACTGTACTTAAGATACATATACAAAAGAGACAAATTTAAGTAAGAAGGAAGTGTAAATGAACTATGCAATACAGAAAATAAATATTCAATAATAATAGCCTTAAATGAGTCTCTGATTGTTGTTTAGGAGCCGGACTTCTTAACAAACAGACCAATTATTTATTATTGAATATTTATTTTTTGTATTACACAGTTTGCTTGCACTTCCTTCTTGCTTAAATTTCTCTCTTTTGTATACATATCTTTTCTTAAATACAGCTTTTTTGCATTTCCAAAAAGTAGAAATTTTGCCTGGTCCATTAGTAAAAAAATTTTAGGGTTGTATGTGATGTCATGTATGTGCTCTTACCTTAAACTATATAATTTGATATACCTCTATCAAATCGCCCCTCATTCTTCTACAGACCAAGGTGTAAAGTTCTAACCTTTCCCTGTAACTCAGTTCCTTAAGTCCAAGCAACATTCTAGTAAATCTTCTATGCACCTTTCAATTTTATGGATATCTTTCCTAAAGTGTCCAGTACTGCACACAATACTCAACATTTGACCTCACCAATGTATTGTACAACTTCACCAAATTTGTTATCATCTGACTGTACATATATAACCCAATGAAACAGCGTTTCTTCAGATCATTGTGCACACATAACCAGTACATAATAATTACATATATACATAAAGATATGATTTGAAATAAATATAAATATTTTGGGATGATTTACTCATAAAAGGATAAGTGAAAGAATCTATTTTGAAGCATAGCAGACCTGATTTTGATGCCTCTGTACATCTGTGATTGTAGTGGGTCAAAGATACTGAGTGCTGGATGCAAAGGGCCCTCTATAATTCTTTGAGCCTTATTTAAGCAACATTCCTAGTCATGTTGTTAACAGACGAAAGGGAGACCCCAGTGATCTCTTGATTGCATTGACTTCTGGTCCGATGCTTTGCAGCTACCACACCATGCAATGATGCCACCACACCAAACACTCAATTATGCTCCTGTAAAAAGGTGTTAACATGGAACCTGGTAGCCTTGCCCTCCTCTACCTCCTTTGGAAGCCTAGAGGGTGTTGCACCTTCCTGACTAATGAGGTGTTGTTGTGGATTCAGGATAGGTTCTGCTTTATATACATTCCAAGGAACATTGTTTTCTGTACTCTTTCCTCAACAGAACCATTGATATTATACAGAATTATCAACCTTTGTCCTCCTGAAGTCCACAATCATTTTCCAACTCCTATACTCAATACTTTGATTTACGAAGGCCAACATGCCAAAAGCTCTCTTTACAATCCTATCGATCTGTGACACCACTTTAAATGAATTACATTTATTCATATATTTCTCTATTCTTCTGCACCTCTCAGTGCCCAACAATTTACCATGCACATCCTACCATGGTTAATCATCCCAAAGTGCAACATCTCACACCTGTCCTCATTAAATTCCATCTGCTATTTTATATCCCATTTTTCAAACTGGTCCAGACCCCACTACAAGCTTTGAAAACCTTCCTCATTGTCCATTACACCTCAAATCTTTTGTGATCTACAAATTTGCTGTCACAATGAATCACATTATCATCCAAATCATTGATATAGATCAGCCATTCTTAACTGGGGTCCTATGACCCCTCTTCAGGTTACAGTACATTTAAGTAAAAGGCTTGTTTTCTCACATTCACCTCACACAACAAATATTTTTTGATGATTTTAGTCAGTAGGAGAGAAGAATTAAAGAAACCAAAACTTGGCTGCTTCACAGGGAAAAGGCCATTAATTTGAGCAGAATCCTGGGGGGAGGGAGAGTAATAGTCAAAAATAAGATGAGAATGGATGATATAGATGACAAACAACATTGGACCCAGCACCAATCCCTGAGGCATATGACTGATCACTGCAGTCACATAGCCAATAATCTTCTACCACTTTCTGGATTCTTCCACAAAGTCAATGTATAATCCAATTTACTACTTCATCCTGAATACCGAGCGACTGAACGTTCTTGATCAAACTCAAGTCAACGTAGACAACATCCAATGCTTTTCCCTCATCAACTTTCCTAGTAACCTTCTTGAAAAACTCTAAGATTTGTTAAATATACCTCCCAATAACATATCCACTACCAACATTAGGCTCATTAAATAATTTCCTTGATTATTCCTAGAGCTTTTCTTTAAAAAAAAACAGATTAGCTATCTTACAAACCTCCGGCACCTAACCAGTGGCTCATGAAATTTTAAATACGGTATCTCTACCAGAGCCCCTGAAATTTCTACACCAGCCTCCTTCAAGGCCCAAGGGAATATCTTGTCAGGCTATGGAGATTTATCTACATTTATTTGCCTCAAAACAGCAAGCACCTCCTCCACTGTTATCAGTACAGGGTGCATGACCTCTTCCGTTTTGCCTCATTTCTATAGACTGTGTGTCTATTTCCTCAGTAAATAAAAATTCAAAAAATCCATATCTCCCCCCCATCTCTTTTGGCTCCATGCATAGATGACCATTCTTATCTTCAATAGGACCAGTTTTGTCCTTTGCAGTCCTTCGCTCTGCTATGAACCACTTTTTCCTCTTAATCAAGACCCCAATCTCTCTCGAAAACTATGGTTCCCAATAATTTTCAGTCTTACTGTGAACTTTGAAGGCTCCCACTTACCAAGCACTTACCAATCACACTTTTGCCAGAAAATAACCTGTCCTAATCCACTCTTCTCAGATCCTTTCTAACACCATGAAAATTGTCCTGTCTCCAATTTGATATCTCAACCTAAGGACAAGAACTATCCTTTCCCACAATTATGATTACTAGATACAAAATTATCCTTTATACACACTTCCATCACCTGCCCTGACACATTTCCCCAAGATGAAATCCAGTATTACATTCTCTCTAGTTTGGACCTCAATATTTGATGATCTCTAACTCAACCAGCCATTTTACAGTGTGGGTGATCCAGTCAAAGTGCGGAAAGCTAAAATCACCTCCTATTACAATGTTGTTTCTTCAACTGTTGGTTTCCTCTCTAAAAATTCACTCCTCCAATTCCTGCTGAGAATTGGAGTCTATAATATAATCCATTAATATGGTCATTATTTCTCATTCCTCAGTTCCACTCATACAGCCTCAGATGACCCCTCTGATCTGTCCTGTCTGAGCACTGCCTTGACATTTTCTGTGACTAGTATTACCATCCTTCCCCCTTTCGCCACTCCCCTTATTACATTTAAAATAATGACACTCCAGAACATTGAGCTGCCAGTTCTGTCCCTCTTGAAACCAAGATTTACTAATGCCCACAATATCATAATTCCTCATGCTGATCCATGTTCTAAACTCTTCCGCCTTTCCTACTATACTCCTTGCATTGAAATAAACACAACTCAGAACATTATTCCCATCATGCTTAACTTTTCTATTTGTCTTTGCAACATGCGATCAAAAACTCATACAGGCTACGGGCTGCTGGAGACTTGACTTATGGGAACCTGAATATGAGTGGGTACTAAGGGCAAGAAGGGCTCCTGAAGAGCCTCAGAGGCAGAAGGCTTCCTGATCGTATTGAAGGTTTGGATCAGTGGCTCGTATTGTCACTAGTTTGAACTGGAAGGTCTGCGGCTGCAGAGGCTATGGGAGTGATGGAAGTGAATCAATGGACACAGTGTCTCTGAAGGGACCATCTTTTGCTTCTCTTTCTCTTATTGTTGGAGACACTGGGTAATGCTCATTGTGACTCTTTATTTATCTTACAGCAGGCAAAAATTTAAGAAAATAATATGCATTACATTTTTATGTATTATTGCATAACGATAAAAGGAACTTGAATCTTGAACCTTTGTCTGCAGGCTTAAAAACATATATGTCCACAACTGCTCCATTGTCTGATCTGGCACGCTGGTTCCCATCCCCCTGCAACTTTAGTTCAGTTGCAAATCATCCTGCCAATACAGGCCACACCTTCACTGGAAGAGAGGTCAATGATGAAGCCCTTCCTTTTGCACCATCTCCTTAACCATGTATTTATTAAAATGTATTATCCCATTTCTGGCCTGACTAGCATGTGGCAAGAGTAGCAAAAGGTCATAATCCTGTTTTTTCAAAAAACTTGGCACCTATCCCCCTGAACACTCTTTGCAGGACTTCGTAATCCTTCCCACCCATGCCATTGGTCCCGATATAGACGATGACACCTGGCTGCTCACCCACCCTCCCCCCCCACTTGAGAATGTCATGGGCGTTCTGAGATATCCTTGATTCTGGCACCTGGAAGGCAACATATCAACCGGGAAACTCAATCTCATTCACAGAACCTTCTGTATCCTTAACTATCGAATCTCCCAAATCACTACAGCTTGCTTCTTTTTCCCCTTCCCTTCTAAGCCAAAAGGCCAGACACTATGTCAATGACTTGTCTACTATAGCTTGACTTTGGTAGGTCATCTCTTCAACAGTATCCAAAACAGTATATGTGTTATTGAGGAGAATGGCCACAGGATTACTTGGCACTGCATGTTCCTTTTCCTCTCATGGCGGTCACCCAGCTACCTGCTTCCTGGGAGTGATATACAAATGCTTCTTCTTTTATTTGTAAAGCAAATGTCATAATTTGATTAGAACTATACTTCATCAAAGAGAAGTCACACTTGATAAGGACAAGTGAATATTGTTGAATTCCACAATTGTGAAAAAAAACCAAATAAAGCCTAACCCTAGCAGAAATAAGCTATTCAGCCCATTTTCTATCTCAGCCCCACTGCCTTTCTTTTTCTCCATAACCTTTGATGCCCTGGCTAATCAAGAACCTATCAATCTCTGCCTTAAATACACCCAATGACTTGGCCTTCACACCCCCTGTGGCAACAAATTCCACAGATTTACCACCCTCTGGCTAAGAAATTCCTTCGCCTCTCTGTTCTCAGCAAACATCCCAGACTCTCCTACCATAAGAAACAACCTTTCTATATCTTACTCTGTCTATGGGTTTCAACATTCAAAATGTTTCAATGAGATTCCCCCCTCGTCATATTTTTCATTCCCGGAATCATCCTTTTGAACCTCCTCTGAACCCTCTCCAATGTCAGCACATTCTTTGATGATGAGCCCTAAAGCTGCTCACAATCCTCCAAGTGGCCTTAACATCACACCCCTGCTCTTAGATTCTATTCCTCTTGAAATGAATGCCAGCGTTGCACTTGTCTTCTTCACCACTGACTCAACCTGCAAATTTACCTTCAGGCAATCCTGCACGAGGACTCCAAGATCTCTGCGTCTGGGTATTTTCAATATTCTCTCCATTTAGAAAATAGTCTGCCCGTTTATTTTTTCTACCTGTGCATGACTTTCCATACACTTTCCAACATTGTATTTCATTTGCCGCTTCTCTGCTCATTCTCCTAATCTGTTTATGTCCTTCTGCCCTGTCTGCTTCCCTGTTTCCTCAACACTACCTGCTCCTTTACCTACCTTCAAATCATCTGCAAACTTGGCCACAAAGCCATTCATTCCATAATCTAAATCATTAATATACAAGTATGCGGCACTTAATGTCAGTTTAGGAAACGTTCAACAGCATATACGTCCGTCGCCCCATAAGGACGCATATGAAAGCTAAAACTTAAACATTTTCAGATCAGATTGTGTTAACCATGAACAAAATAGTGTTACTATTTCAGTTTGACCTGAAAGATTAATTCCATTTCATTCTCTGCAGAAGTCACTCGACCTTCTGAGTGCTTTGAATATTTTATGTTCTTTATACATTTTAGATTTACAGCCTGTGCAGCTTTTTTTTTTGCATTTTGATATTTGTTCATTTAGATTTTATTTTACCTGCTCAAAACAGAATTTTACAGGTTTCATACTTCAATTTTATGTTTTCAAGCCATAACTGAAAGTTAACCAGATAAGTGCTTGCAGATAATTAGTAACTTTTCAGTAATGTACATGGATTTAATGATAGAATTAGAGTATACAGTTGAAAGCTTGGTCATTAAATGGGTGAAAAATAAAGGATGCATGAGAAACCAGTGCTGGAGAAGTACAGAGATTTTGCAAGTTTGAAGATGATAAAGATATGATGTAGAAGTACAGTGATAGGGAGTGACAGATTTGCACCATGATTTAACACTAGGATGAGAAAGTTAAAATTGGGATGAGATGTCAGTAGCTGTTAGTGAACACAAGTGGATTGGAGCTGTTGAGAGTTTGGACTTTGCCGCTCACGGAAGGTGCAGTATAGGATTATGGAGAATTGTTGATGAAGATTTCAGGTAACAAGGGCATGGATGATGCTTTTATGCAGTTGATGAGCTGAGGTAGAGGAGAATCTGCTAACATTTCATAAATGGCTCTCTGAGTGATCAGGAATTCACCGTGGGTGTGGTGGGTGTGGGGGAAGAGAATCAAATATGACACACACTTTTGAATGGACTGGTTCCAAGATTATTGTAAAAATAATAATGGAGTTAAACATTGGAAGAAGGTAAAGCTAGGAAATGAATGTGTGCTTGAAACAGACAATAACCAGTTTGGCCTTCCCAATGTTTAACTGCAGAAATTTTTATTCAACTTGAATTGTACGTCAGACAGTGAATAAGAGAAATAGTCCTGGTCAATTAAACATTTGAAATTCTTACCAAGTGCACAGCATCACTGTTGGGAAGTGCAGGGAGGCTTGCCCAACGCTCATTTTCTAGTTCCTCCATTACTTGATTCATGGCACTTTTCAACCACGTGTCCACTGCAACCCCAATCTGTCTCAATAATTCCAGTCGTGCTTCTGCCTTTAGCTTAACTGTCTGTAAATCAAAATATTTTACAATGATTAAAAAGTTAAATATAAGTAATGCAAATAAAGTACTTTTTTGTCATAAGAAAACCAATATCCCAAAATATTAACATACTATAATAATCTTATGAGCATCCATTATATTATTGTTTCATGTTTTACTCTGATGCAAAGAATTTAATTAGTTATGCAGTATTTAAAATTCTAGTCTGTAGCCACTGAAACAGCAGTGGTGGCTGATGAACATGAAATAACGATGCACACAGTTGCAGGTAAATCAGAACTTGTTTACTTGGTTTGCTAAACTTCTGGGAGTTGTAGTCTATCTATAGCGCCGTAACATGGCTCCTCTCACCCAGCACTACCACCTGATAATTTTTTGGGAGGTCGACCCCTGCATCGGACTGCTGGCTGTTGAATAGGGACAGTTTTGTCATATGAGTAGGTTTGAGCCAGTCAATTGTGAATGACAGAGGCTCCACTGGCCACCGTGACAGAGGTGTACCAAAGAAAAGGTACAAGGACTGCCTAAAGAAATCTCTTGGTGCCTGCAACATTGACCACCGCCAGTGGGCTGATAACGCCTCAAACCGTGCATCTTGGCGCCTCACAGTTTGGCGGGCAGCAACCTCCTTTGAAGAAGACCGCAGAGCCCACCTCACTGACAAAAGGCAAAGGAGGAAAAACCCAACACCCAACCCCAACCAACCAATTTTCCCTTGCAACTGCTGCAATCGTGTCTGCCTGTCCCGCATCGGACTTGTCAGCCACAAACGAGCCTGCAGCTGACGTGGACTTTTTACCCCCTCCATAAATCTTCGTCCGCGAAGCCAAGCCAAAGAAAGAGAGATAGCGCCGTAACATGGCTCCTCCCACCCAGCACTACCACCTGATAATTTTTTGGGAGGTCGACCCCTGCATCGGACTGCTGGCTGTTGAATAGGGACAGTTTTGTCAAGATGAGTAGGTTTGAGCCAGTCAATTGTGAATGACAGAGGCTGCCCGGCAATGTCCAAGATGCAGGTTGAGCTTGTTCATCTTATCACCCTGTATGGTCTCTCGTATGGCACCTGCAAGGGCTGTCCATGTATTCCTCTACATACGAACACGTATTCACAATCCTTCAGTTCGTGTGGTACAAAAGAAACATGTTTGCCATATGATGATGGTGGTACAGAGGATGATTTGCCTACGGTATCCCTTAGTCTGCTCAGCAACTCTTTGGGATCTTCATCTTTACTGGATCCGTGTGGAACGAATTTCCCTGAGGTCACCAAAGGCTTGCCATATAAAAGCTCCACAGATGAAGTGTGAAGATCCTCTTTTGGAGTTGTTCTAATGCTGAGCAACACCCATGATGATTCATCTGCCCAGTTGGGACCATCCAAACAGGCCATTAAGGCTGATTTAAGGTGACAATGAAATCGTTCAATCAACCCATTGGACTGCAGATGATAGGCCCTTGTACGATGAAGCCTAAAGCAGAGCAGCCAAAATAAGGCCGCCATAACAAAAATGTAAATTGAGGTCCTCTGTCAGAAGTGAGTGCGCCAGGTAGGCCATAGCGAGTCACCCAGGAATTAATGAATGGTCATGCACAAGAATCCTTAGAAGCATCCGCCATGGCGACTGCCTCAGGCCATCTCGTAAACCCATCGATCACAGTGAAGAGATAGTGGTAGCCTCATGAAAATGGAATTAGTCCCACAATGTCCACATGAACATAGTTGAAGCAGCAAGTTACCAGCGGGAACGGTTGTAGCATGCTGATGGATTTTGACATTTTAACAAGCTACACAAGATCTGGCCATTTGCATGACATCTTTCTTTAAATTGTGCCAAACAAATCTGATTGAAATCAGATGAACAGTCAATCTGATGGATAGATGAGAAAGACCATGGACAGAATCAAAAATATGACGTCTCCACGAAGCTGAAACCATTGGCCGTGGATGTCCTGTTGACACGTCGCAAAAGAGCAGCTTGCCGTCAGCATCGATTTGCACATCCTTCCATTGTAAGTTGGTTATCAAGGTGCAGTATGTCTTATGCCTGGGCAGCGGCAAGAGGCACGTGGTCAATACCGTGATTTATAGCTGATATCTCGAGAGGGAAAGTGCATCAGCCACTACATTGTCTTTCCAAGAAATGTGCATTCCTCTGGTAGAGAATTCTGAAGTGAAGGATAACTGCCGCTGTTGTCGATCTGACCAGGGCTCCGACACCTTCAAAAACACGGTTTATGGTCTGTGAAGATGGTGAAGCATCTGCCTTCCAATAAGTAACGGAAGTGATGGATGGACAAATATATGGCTAGGAGCTCTTTATCAAAAGTGCTGTACTTTTTTCTTGGCCTAAAGAATACCAATGACTTCCATTGTCTATCGACAAACTGCTGCAGAGCGCATCTGTGGCCACATCAGATGCATCTGTTGAAAGGGCGGTGGCCGCATTTAGGACTGGATAACTGAGCATGGTTGCTTGAGCCAATAGTTCCTTTGTCTTTATGAAAGCATTTCGACTTTCATCTGTCCGCTGAATAGATTTGGCATTACCAGAGAGCAAATTGAATAGAGGCTTCATAACGAGAGCTGCTGCTGGAAGGAATCAACGATAAAACTGAACCATGCCCAAGAATTCTTGCAGACATTTGACTGTGATTGGTTGGAATATTCATTAATGGTGTTGATCTCGGAAGGCAGCGGAACTACACCCTTGTCGGTGATTGTATGCCCCAGGAATTCTATGGACTGTTGTCCGAAAACACAGTTATCTGGATTAATGGTCAGTTTAAATTCTCACAGATGTCTAAAGAGTGTATGCAGATGTTCCATGTACTCTTCTTTAGTTTTGCTGGTGACTAATATCTCATCTAGATAAATGAAGATGAGGCCATGCCACACCCTACAGCGTTCATAACTCGCTGAAAGGTCTGAGCTGCATTTTTTAACTCAAAAGGCATATGTAAAAATTCAAACAATCCGAAAGGGGCAATTATTGCAATTTTCAGGATGTCACCTGGTTCCACTGGCACCAGGTGATATCCGCGCACCAAGTCCATTTTTGAGAAGATTTTCGCCTCGTGCAAATTCACTGAAAAAGTTTGAATATGGGGAATAGGGTAGCAATCTGGTATAGTGGTGTTCTTGAGCCATCTATCTATAATCTCCACAAGGTCTCCATCCTCCAGTGGGTTTTGGACTAAATGTAGTGGAGACACCCGTGGACTGTCTGATCTGCAAATTATTTCCACCTCTTCCATTTTGTGGAATTCTTGTTTAGCTAATTACAGTTTCTCCTGAGGCAAGCATCATGCCTTAGCATGAATGGGAGGATCATTGTTAGAAATATGGTGAGTTACTCCACGTTTCACGATGTGGGTCAAAAAATGCAGAGTTATAATTTCGGGAAACTCTTCCACAAATCGAGAGAACTTATTAACAGTCTTACAGAGGGCTTGAAGGCATAGCGAAGGAATAAGCAGTTCTGCCAGACAAATAGTTTGAAAGGTGGTACTATTCATCAGCTGACACCCTTTTAAATCCACCACGAACAAATGAGCTCAAAGGAAATCAGGCCTGAGTGGCGGTCGTGATACTGCCGCTTTAATAAAAGGCCATGTGTAAATGTTCCCCTCAAACTGAGCATTCATTTTTTTAGTGCCACATGTGGGTATGTTTTAGAACTACTGACTGGTATGAGTTGAAGGTTAGGGTAGGATAATGTATATCGAAACCAGTTGGTGGAAAAACTCTAACTTTCGATCCTGTGCCCACTAAAAATTCATGTTGAGATAGCTGATCCCTAACATATAGAAAGCTTGTAGATTTTCTGCCAACCATTAACGACGGTTAGCCAGGGCATTTACCGAAAACACACACAGGGTGGCAGGCACCCCAAAGCCGATGGTAAAAACACCAGGTGGAAATCTCGACAGGCTTCGAAAGAATTGTGTAATAATAAGAGTCTAATGTCTTCTGGCATCCTCTCCAGGAAGAGCTGTTCAAATAACATATCTGGCCATTGGCTGGATGCCAGGCACAGCATGTCATCCATTAGTTAAGATGGGCCACAGTCACCCAACTCCTTCATGTATAACAGTCTGGTGGCCCTCTCTCAATGGGACATGTCGTAAATTCGTAGGAGGAGCACTTTTAGAGTGTCATACTTGCGCTCTCCAGGCTCCAATGGATCACGTGGAATGTCATCGACTCACTTGGCAGTGGCTTGGTGCAAGGCACTGATACAGTAATAATAGTGAGTCGTGTCCACCTTGATCTTCTTGAGGTGAAATTATGCCTCAGCCTGTCAAAACCACAGCTCTGGTTCTGCCATCCAGAAGGGTGGTAGCTTAACAGCAACAGGTGCAGTATCCATAGGGTCCAAAAGCTCGTTTTGGATCTGTTGGGGTCACCAATTGTAGCCACTGAAAACAGAGTGGTGGCTGATGAACACAAAATAACGACACACACAGTTGCAGGTAAATCAAAACTCGTTTACTTAAGTCACGCACGTATTCTTTTAAAACAATGAACAACGCATTATGTCGTCCCGTGCGAGTTCGCTAGACTTCTGGGAGTTGTAGTCTATCTATAGTGTCTCTACAAGCCATTATTTAATTTTATATTGGTGATCTTTTAACTCTTCCTCTCCATTGTATTTCTGTTTCAGATCTCCACCACATTTACTTTAATTAGGCCTCCTATATTTTGAAATATCCTCTGCCAAGTTCAATCCTGATCTTGGGTACACTCTGTTGACATATTTTCCATGAATGTAGGGGTTTTCTTTCCCGAGGTACTCTGGTATCCTCCTACATCCCAAAGATGCATGGATTAGGAAGTTAGTCAGTCACTGTAAATTACCCCAAGCATGTAGGTTAGTGGCAGATGAGGAAGGGGATGACAATGTAGAGAGAATAAAGATTGGTGGAAATGGGTGATTGATGGTCATTGAGAACTCAATGAAGCTTGTTCCCGTGCTCTATGACTTTATGACCAAGTGTTCTAAACAACTTGTGCTCACAATATGCATCATGCATTCTTGATGTACAAGGTCAAACACTAATACCAAAAATTCTGCATTCATCTATAACATTTACTATCAATTGGAACTTCAGATGGGTGACATAAATTGGCAAAGGAATCTTTTCTATTGTGATAATACACAATCTCTTTAAACCAACGTTAAATGTTTAAATGGTTGATAAAGCTACAAATTTAAAGAAATTGTTTGGTAACTACAGCTTCCATACAGATGGAAGTAATTTAACTGTCCAATTCCTATGTGATTAACCTTGCCACCAGCAAGCAAAGAAACAGCACTCAATCTGTTTATTGATAGTTTTAGATAATGACCTTCCAAAAGAAATGACCAAAGGCCATCCAATAAAAACTTATGTTTACATGCAATTTTTCAAACTGGAGGATTAAAGTCAAAAATTTTAAAATTCCTTGAAATGAGCATTAGGTGCATTCATGAAAGTAAATTTAAAGTATTTTTTAAATGTGGTTAAAATTGCTAACATGAACAGAAAAAAGAGAAATAAATTCCTCTATTTTCTGTTACATGAAAATGAACTCTACAAAATTCCAAAATTTGGAACCTGTCTTTCATCAAACACATTAAAACTAAATGAGCAAACATCTATACAGTGCATGGCTAAAATACCAGTGTTTAAAAATATAATGATAATATGCTTAAAAGTCTCAAAGAATGCTCCTGTTTGTTTCTCAGTAATTACCAAGTGTCTGCAAGGCTGCATGGAGTAATGGCGTAAATTTGTGACTCAACAGCAACCTCTTTAGACAATTTCTTTACTTGCTAATAAGAAGCAATTTTCCCATCTCACTTGCCTAAGATCATAACTCATTCCTTTCAATATGGATGTGCTAATGTTGGAGAGAGTTCAAAGAAGGTTCACTCGGATGATTCCAGGAATGAAAGGTATCATACAAGGAGCATTTGACAGCTCTTGGCCTGTATTTGTTGAAATTTAGGAGAATGAGGGGGTGCCTCAATGAAACATGAAAATTGGCCCATTTCTTTTGGAGTTATGAAACTCACAGAGTACTGATGGCATAGGGAATACTTAAAGTGGTACGTGAGTGGAAAGAAAAAGGTTGAGAACCACTGGTCTAGGACAAGAGGGTACAACTTCAGGATTAATGGTGTCCGCTGAAAACAGAGATGCGTAGGAATTTCTTCAGTCAAAGGGCGATAAATCTGTGTAATTTGTTTCCACAGATGATCGTGGAGGCCAGGCCTTTTGGTGCATTAGAGGCAGATATTGATGGGTTCTTGTTTAGCCAGGGCATCATTGGTTAAGGGGTGAAGGCTGGGCAGTGGGACTGAGTGAGAAAGTGGATCAGATGATGATTGAATCGGGGGGAAAGACTCAATGGTCTATTCTGATGTCTTATGGTCTTAATCCACTTAGCCAACGTAATTAGTTGATTTTTCCCAAATTACATCATAGAAAAATGTTCCAATTCCTTTTCTGCCTGGAATGTTGATCAAGACTGTTAAGCAGAAGGCCAACTCTAATCTTTTCTTGAAAAAAAAAATTCTTAACAGAATATTCCATATTAAAATCTTTTCCTTTCAGTAAATGTCAATCTGATTTTATGATAAAAGTTTCAGATAACTCATTATGCGGTTGTTTGCCCCTGATTTAACTGCAAATTATTTACTCCATTGATTTTAACAGGAACAGGTGCTTTGGCTTCCTTTAGTTGAGCAGCCATTGACTGCTTCTTCTGCTTGTCCAAAAGATTCCCAGTGAAGCAAACGAACACATCCAAAAATGAAGGAAAAATTGTTCGTAAAAGGCAACAGTTAAATTTATCTTTGCTGATCCTATCCAGGGTGAACACACAAAGCAGCAGGACCAGATAACATACCTGGTTGGGTGCTGAAGGACTGTGCGGCACAGCTGACGGAGGTCCTAATGGACAACTTCAACATCTCACTGCAGCAGTCCACTGTCCCAGCAGGATTCAAGGCAGCCACCATCATCCTGGTGCCCAACAGAGTGATGGTAACTGGAGTAAATGACTATCATCCAGTGGTATTAACCTTTACTTGAGTGAATGTTAATGGAATGCATCAAATCACAGCATCCAACAACATTGGACCTGTCCAGTTTGCCATACCATCCAAACTGGTCCATATATGATGCTGTAGTCTTGACTCACTACTCCATCCTGACACACCTCAAGGACAATGGTTCATATGCCAGCCTGTTGTACATTGACTGCAGCTCAGCATTCAAAAGGCTCAAACCTCAGAGGTTGGTGGACAAACCATTCTTGCTGGTTCTCAATACTAGAACTGTATCCTGGATTTCTTGATGGAAAGACCACAGTCTGTCGAGGTTGGCAGCAAAATATTAATTCCCATCATCATGGTGTGTACTAGTGCATCTCATGGCTGTGTGCTCAGCATACAACTGTTCACACTGCTGACTTATGATTGCACTGACAGATTTTCAAACAGATCATCAAGTTTGCGGATGATAGCAGTTGGCCTCATTGGCAACAATGATGAATTGGCTTACACAGAGGAGATTAGGAGTCTTGTCCAATGGTGCAAGTACAACAACCAGAGTTTCAGGGTGGACAAGACAAAGATGATTGTGGACTTCAGGAGGATAAGGGTTGGCCATTCTCTGCTAAACATCAATGGCTCTTTTGTGGAGAAGGTGAGGAGTATAAAATGCTTTGGCATATAATGAAAGTCCTGTCTTGGACCTACCACACCGCCTCAATAGTCAGGATGTCTACACATCTCAAGGAGGTTGAGGGCAAGGCTATTGACCGTTATCTTGACAACATTTTACAAGAACACAACTGAGAGTGGTCCTGTCTGGCTGCATCATTTCATTGTGTGGTAGCTGCAAAGCATTGGACTGGAAGCCAATACAGAAGATAATTAAAAGAATCAAGAAGATCCCTTTTCTCTACTGAAAACATTCACCAGGAGCATTGCTCAAATAGGGCTCAAAGAATTATTGAGAACTGCTACCATTCATCACACAGGATCTTTGACCCACTTCCGTCACTCAGATGGCGCAAGAGCATCAAAATCAGGAATGCCAGGCTGAGAAAGACTTCTTCCCCCAAATGATGAATGGTATCCTGTAACCTTGGGTCTCTTGTAAATTCAATGATTAAATTATTCTAAAATATTTGTAATATATTTATTTTATATTATCATATATTTTGGCATACAAGTTGAGCCTTAAAACCCTCAAAAATATCTCAAAAAATGGGGTTCGACTTATACGCCAGATATACATTTGAGACCTTAAATTCAACTCAAAAAAACCAATTGACGTATATTCAGTGTTTAAGTTGTCCCTTGAAAACCGATTTGGTGTACAAGTCGAGGGTTCAATAGTGGAGAGGGTCAAGCACTTCAAATTCCTGGATGTCAACATCTATGAGGCCTCCACATTGATATAATCACAAAGAAGGCTCACTGGCAGCTATACTTTGTGAGGTGTCTGAGGAGATTCAGTATGTCACCAAATACTCTCGAAAACTTATTTAGGTGTAGCATGGAGAGCATTCTGACTGGTACTGAAGCGCCAACTCTCAGGACAAGAATAAACTTCAGAGGATTGTTAACTTGGCCTACGACTTCACAGGCACCAGTCTTCACTCCATCGAGGACATCTACATGAGGTGGTGTGTTAAAAGAGCACCCTCTATCCTCAAAGGCCCCCTCCACTGAGGCCACGCCCTCTTCACTCTGCTACCACAGGGAAAAATGTACACGAGCCTAAAGATGTGGATTCAGCGGCACAAGGACAGCTTCTTCCCCGCTGTCATCAGATTCCTGAACAGTCAATGAACCAAAGACATTGCCTTACTTTTCATGCACTATTATTTTAATTTTTTTATAGTGATGGTGAAAGATGGTTATAATATAAACGTTTGCACTATATCATGCTGCCGCAAAACAACAAATTTCATGTCTTGTACGTGACAATAAATTCTGATCCTGAAATCGACCCTTGAAAAACAAAAAGAAACTACAACAAATTTTCATGCTACCAATATATTAGAACAAAAATTTTTTTAGAAAAACACATCCTTCAAAATCACTCTCATCATCTGAGGCAAAGATCGCGGCAAGCACATCCATACTCTCACTGTTTAAATTGCCATCGTACAGGTCCTAGTCTGTATGATGCTGCAGCCTCAGTGGCCCACAATAAATCATCTTCCATCACATCAACTGCACAACAGATACAGAACTTTTTAAACAATCTTATTAGTCTCTACTTTCACTTTATCCCACACAGCAAACCAAGTGATGCAGCATGTATTGCCCCGCCTTTTATGAACAATTGTTCTGCTCTTGTCATCCAAGTATTCCATTCTTCACGCACATGGTCTTTGAATGGCTTGTTCAAGCAGACATCGAGAAATAACAATAGAGATGTCATATCACCTGAGATAACCGCCATGTAAGTATTATTTAGCACTAACTTATCTTTTAGTCTTCTCAGTTAAGTGGCTACAAAACATATCCCAGACCAGCAAATTCTTGTGTAAACCGCCTGATGCACACATTGTTTATCTATAGTTTTACACCATCATCTATCTTCATTAATCCATCCTTTTTCATGAAAATATACAAAAATATCTGCTGGAAATTTTATTTTAGGTTTAAGTTTGTGTTTGAAGATTACCATGGGTCTTAACTTTGTCCCGTTGGCATACATGATAACACCACTGTAAACCTGGTCCTTTCATGGCCTGTACTTCTGGATTGCACAGTTTTCACATCTTTACATTCCACTGTTCTATTACCTACTATGTGGAAATTCATGGGGGTTTTGTCCATATTTCCAATATTGAAACTGGTGTTTCTGTATAATAAACTGCTGAAAACTTAAAACTTTATGATCAATATCTTTTGATAGTTTCTGAGCAATTTTTTTCTGTTGCAATACCAGATTTTTCCTGTTCATGTAACGGTTGCACCAGCTGACTGTAGCTTCAAAATCTTCACTGCGTTCTGGGTGCAACTTTGCCCACTTCAGTACAAATTTTTTTATCTTGCATAACTATGTAGCAATCCTATCTTGATTCACATACCCACGTTGCGATGTGGCCAACAAGAGATTCCTCTTCTCATCCAACATTGCCTTTTTGGTATTTTTCTTAAAGTCTCTTCTTTCTTTCTCCAATCTCTTACCAAGTTCTCATATATATCAAATTTTCTTGCAGCAGCGCACTTGCTGGATATCTTGGCCATTTCTATTATTTTTAACTTAAAACTCGCTTCATACTTTCATTGATTTGCTGCAGCCTCCATAATAATGAACATCCTCGGCCAACACCCAATTGCGATTTTTGGGGATTGACTTGTACGCACGATATATGATAAAAACTATTAAAATAAGGCTGAAAACAGGGACTTGACTTATCTACTGGTCAACTTATACACTGAAATATACTGCACATCTTTATGCACTGTATATATGTGATTATGTACTGGGTATTGTGTTGTGTGTGTTCATATTATGACGTGGAGAAATGCTGTTTTGTCTAGTTGTATATGTACAGTCAAATGATAATAAACTATCTTAGATTAGTTATTCACTACTATTAATAACTTCCACTTCCCTATTGAAAGAAAGATAGAATTTAAGATATTCCAGTGGAAAGCGACATGGCAATGTTATTACTGCTATTGTGGAACATGAAAAAAATAGAAAAGAGAATTAACCAACATTGTTAGTTTAATATTCTTGATGGCAACTTCATGATATGAACAGAAGTATTCATATTCATGTTAAAATAGAATGGTTTCTATTTCTATTTGTTGTTTACTACATTTGACAAAGTCATAAAGCAAGACAATTACTCTCTATATTAATCAGTACCAAATTGGTCAAAGTTTTCTCCCCCCAAGCCATCAGGCTTCTGAATTCCCAGAATATATGTGAATAGTGTACCGTGAACTTTTATGTCTTAATATTTTAAGATTTCAATGTGTTTAACTTCTATTCTAATTTATATGTAAATATGCTCAATGGTCCTGGAAAAATGCTATCTCATCTTTACCATGCAAGCATGGTATGAATGATGAATCAAGGTGACTTGACTACTACTTTTAGAAAGGTAATTTTTTTGCCCTCAGTTTTCTTACCTCAGCCTTCCGTATTGTTTCTCTAACATCTTCTACTTTCTGTTCTAATTCAACTTTTCCTTGTTCTGCGATTACAGTCCCTTGAGCTTTTAAATCTTCTAAGGTCTGTAAATTTAAAAAAAATCAATAATTTGATAATCAACCAAAATAAAATAAAAGCAAATGTGTGATTCCGTGATGTTAAAGAGAGAAGGACAAATAAGATGCACTTAAACTGTCATTGTTTATCACTCAAAGATACTACTTGCACATTGGAAGAGCCTTTTATATCATCTCCATAACATGAACAACTTGGGCCATTGATAGATGTCAAGAAAGGCAAACACTTGGAATTACTGCATTAACTTCTTCAATGAATTGGTTCAGCTTTCATAAACTATTTTGTGAAACAGCTTCTGGTGTCAATTAGAACTAGTTTTGTTTTTGCACGATCATTCCAAACTTGTTCGCCAGTCAAAGAGAGTCAAGCTGATTTTACAAAAATATTATAGAAGGTATCTATTTTTCCCTTACCCTCTGACCATGGATTATTGTTTTATGTTCGCGTGCAACCCGCGTTGCCCATTTCCGTGCCTCCTTGTTTAGGCTGTGCTCCTCAGTGGTTCCAGATTCGTGCTCCAACTGCCGACTCTGTAACAGGTGGTCCCAAAGGATGATGACAAGGAACATAATTTTGTTCACTTTTCTGAGAAACTTGTTTCCATTCAAGTATGCTCTTAATAAAAAAAGATCTTGCATACCAAGGGATATGGAAATTAATTTTTTGGGGGCATTGGCCAAGATATATGCAGAAGAGCAGGAACGATATTGGAAATTGATCATAAAACTGCATAATGAAACAAATAATCTGTTTTCACATGCAATGGATTTAAGAACACCATTTCTAAACATTAAATACACTTTCTACTTCTCTTATGTAACTAATGCAAGGATTGCAACACCTCACAGTCAATGAGAAGTGGCAATAGAATATCAAAAGAGAAAATTTTTAAACAATATCAATACAGCTCTTCGGCTTATTCTCTTGAATTTCAGTACCAAACAGAATGAGACAAATAAAAAAAAAACAAGTTTTTCCACACACACAGAGCATGCAAAGCACCAGGGCAGCCAGTCTTGGCATCAGCTATTTTAATAATCCATTGCTACAAATCGACATGCAGGCTCAAACACCAACTTTCTACTCTTTGTTTCCAAGTTCTTTTAACAGTCTACCGGTAATTAGCTTTATGTTTGTCTATAGGTGGTACATTTAAAACCAAGTATCTGGAAAATTTGTTCCATATAATAGTTGCTGTACACAGTATGCATCGGTGACACTGTCACAGAAGCAAATTCATCACTTTTTAAAAAAAACAGGCAAGCATGATTTCTTAATGATACAAGAACCTGATTAATTTTGAAAGTCAAAAAAGTATAATTCTGCATAAAACTTACAAAATATTAGCATTTTGTTTCATTTGTAGAAAAGAACGTGAACAGCAGGGGACTTTTCTCATGGAAAAATATCATTTGAAAAGCTAGGCTGATTTCCCAAAAATGCCAAGACAATATTTAATTTCCAGGCAAATAATTATATACCCCACTGACTTCAAAATATAAAAAATCACACAGCTATTCTTTAGCTGTAGAACATTGCATAATTTCACAGTGGAATACCACAAAATCTGTAGTATTATACATTAATGTTGAATGAAATCGCTCACCCTCAGATCTAATAAGACTATGGCATTGAAGAACAAATCCTATTCTAAAACAGTGAAAGAAAGCTAAGTTAGAAATCAACAAGCAATTTGCTGATTTTTATTTTAAAGATATCTTTGTATACAATACTCAGAATACCCTTTCCTTTTCAAAAAGGATTCCATCAATATTTACTTTGATAAAATCAAGTAGCCATCTACTAAAATAGTAAAACGCATGAACTTGCAATCATGGTGACTTTAACAATAAAATGTTTATAAGATCACATGACACTGGAGCAGAATTGGATCATTCAGCCCATTGTACCTGCTCTGCCATTTGAATTACGGCTGATGCATTTCTCTTCTTAAACCCATTCTCCTGCCATCTCCCCATCTTTGACATCCTTCAAAATCAAGAATCTATCAACAACCACTTCAAATATACCCAATGACAGCTTCCATTGCTCCCTATGGCAACAAATTCCAGTGATTCATCACCCTTTGGCTGAAGAAATATTTTGTCAATTCTGTTCTAAGTGGATGCCATTTAATTCTGAAGCTGTGCCGTCTGATACTAAATTCTGCTATTACTGGAAATATCTTTTTCAAATCCAATACATCTAAGCTTTCAATATTTTGTGGGCTTCAGTGAGATCCTCCCCTTTCATCTTTCAAAAGTTCAGCAAGAACAGGGCCAGAACTAACAAATACTCCTCATGCTTTATTCTTTTCATCGCAGAAATCATCTTATAAATCTCCTCTGGACCTTCTCTGCCTGCACACCATTCCTGAGATAGGGTCCATTATAATGCTCACAATACTTCAAATGTGGTCTGACAAACACCTTAGCATTCCATCCTTGTTTTTATATTTTAGTTCTCTTGAAATTAGTGGATTTGATTTCCTTACTATCAACTCATCTTACAAGTTAATCTTCAGAGAATCCTACACTAGGAATCCCAAATTACCTTTTGACCTCCGTTATCTGAATTCTTTTCGCATTTAGAAAAAGTCAACATCTTTATTCTTTCTATCAAATTGCATCTGCCACCTCTTTGCCCATTCTCCTAAAATGTCCACATCCCTCTGCAAACTCCCTGCTTCCTTGACATTACCTGCTCATCCACCTATCTTTGTATAATATGTAAGCCTAGCAACAAAGCCATATTGTCACCCAAGTCATTTGCATTTAATGTGGTAAATACTGGACTCATCACCGACCCCTATGAAACACCACTGGTCACTGGCATCCAATCAGAAATGGCCTGCTTTATTCCCGCTCTTCACTTGCCTTCTGCCAGTCAATCTTCAATCTATGCTTGAGCCTTTCCAGTACAATCATGAGTTCCTATATTGTTCAACAACCTCACCTTGTCAAATGCCTTCTGAAACATCCCAGAAAACGTCTACTAACTGAAAACTAAAAGAAAGAGTGGAGGCATTTGAAGATGAAATCCTAGGCACCACTAGAGGGGTGGAGAAAAGGAAGTATGGATCCACGGGAATGGCAGAACGCAAGCGTATCATAAGAGTGTAGGGCTTGAGGTCATGAAGCAACTTGAATGAGATGATCATTTTTAAATTAAGACATTTGTGGGCCAGGAGCCTGTATAATCAGCAAGTGCAAGTAAACAACTCAGGATACGAGAAGCCGACTTTTGGTTGATGTCAGATTATTCCAAATTTCATTTATTGAGGCCGAACAGAAGAATATCAAAATTAATTAATCCTGGAATCAACACGTATTTTTAAAAATAAGGAAAAGGTAGAACTAATTAAAGGATTTATATACAGCCTAATATTTGTCATTCAGGAAAAGTGACATCTGAATATTTCATCGCAAAAGATAAGCTGTAATGAATTTAGAACTCCCAATTCAAGCAAAAAACTGCAATAACTAAAAAAAAAATTATCATCATATTTGTGGGTGATAAATACTATTAAAGAAATCTTATTTTTCCATTAATCAACATGGAGTGATGGAGTTCAATGCTCTGCAGATGACATCAAGCTCATATTGAACTCATCATGTTAAAGTGGAAGGTAATAACATTAAAGGAAGCGTAATAAATACCTTATTAGATAGAGTAAACAAGCTAATAGTTTGCTTTCTCGAATATATAAACTTATATTTGAAAGCCCTTTAATATCCAGGATCCAAATAACCATATGAAATAGAATTTAGAGTACGACTTCCTGGTAAATTTCACATGATCTAAGTTCTCTGCATGGCTTGAATGACAAAATTTTAAAATAAAGGATCTCCAACTCACTAGATTCCGAAGACCATTCAAGTTGCAACTAACCCCCTGAAGTCTATCGAAATGAATGCCATAGACTGAGAAACACAATGAATTCCTGAAATACATTTTGATGCCGAAAGGGAAAGAAAATATTGAACCCAACATGGGGAGTGGGGTGGGGAGGGGAGGAAAAAGAGTGCTGTATTGTAGCAGGGTGGCGGAGAGGTTTTGACAGAGGACATGAGGCATTTATTTTCTGGCCTGGGGCAATAACCTTATTTCTAAGGGATGTTGCATTCAGTTATTCAAAGCAGTATCTAGGTAATGTAAACTACCCCATGCTTCAGGATTGGTTGGAATTTTCTGATACATTGTTTGGCAGTACATGCAGTATGTAGGTAATGTCAACTACTCCATGCTTCAGGAGTGGTTGGGATTTTCTAATACATTGTTTGGCAGTACATGCAGTATGTAGGTAACGTCTACTACTCCATGCTTCAGGATTAGTTGGAATTTTCTGATACATTGTTTGGCAGTACATGCAGTATGTAGGTAATGTAAACTACTCCATGCTTCAGGATTGGTTGGAATTTTCTGATACATTGTTTGGCAGTACATGCAGTATGTAGGTAACGTCTACTACTCCATGCTTCAGGATTAGTTGGAGTTTTCTGATACATTGTTTGGCAGTACATGCAGTATGTAGGTAACGTCTACTACTCCATGCTTCAGGATTAGTTGGAATTTTCTGATACATTGTTTGGCAGTACATGCAGTATGTAGGTAACGTCTACTACTCCATGCTTCAGGATTAGTTGGAATTTTCTGATACATTGTTTGGCAGTACATGCAGTATGTAGGTAATGTAAACTACTCCATGCTTCAGGATTGGTTGGAATTTTCTGATACATTGTTTGGCAGTACATGCAGTATGTAGGTAACGTCTACTACTCCATGCTTCAGGATTAGTTGGAGTTTTCTGATACATTGTTTGGCAGTACATGCAGTATGTAGGTAACGTCTACTACTCCATGCTTCAGGATTGGTTGGAATTTTCTGATACATTGTTTGGCAGTACATGCAGTATGTAGGTAACGTCTACTACTCCATGCTTCAGGATTGGTTGGAATTTTCTGATACATTGTTTGGCAGTACATGCAGTATGTAGGTAACGTCTACTACTCCATGCTTCAGGATTAGTTGGAGTTTTCTGATACATTGTTTGGCAGTACATGCAGTATGTAGGTAACGTCTACTACTCCATGCTTCAGGATTGGTTGGAATTTTCTGATACATTGTTTGGCAGTACATGCAGTATGTAGGTAACGTCTACTACTCCATGCTTCAGGATTAGTTGGAGTTTTCTGATACATTGTTTGGCAGTACATGCAGTATGTAGGTAACGTCTACTACTCCATGCTTCAGGATTGGTTGGAATTTTCTGATACATTGTTTGGCAGTACATGCAGTATGTAGGTAACGTCTACTACTCCATGCTTCAGGATTAGTTGGAGTTTTCTGATACATTGTTTGGCAGTACATGCAGTATGTAGGTAACGTCTACTACTCCATGCTTCAGGATTGGTTGGAATTTTCTGATACATTGTTTGGCAGTACATGCAGTATGTAGGTAACGTCTACTACTCCATGCTTCAGGATTAGTTGGAGTTTTCTGATACATTGTTTGGCAGTACATGCAGTATGTAGGTAACGTCTACTACTCCATGCTTCAGGATTAGTTGGAGTTTTCTGATACATTGTTTGGCAGTACATGCAGTATGTAGGTAACGTCTACTACTCCATGCTTCAGGATTGGTTGGAATTTTCTGATACATTGTTTGGCAGTACATGCAGTATGTAGGTAACGTCTACTACTCCATGCTTCAGGATTAGTTGGAGTTTTCTGATACATTGTTTGGCAGTACATGCAGTATGTAGGTAACGTCTACTACTCCATGCTTCAGGATTGGTTGGAATTTTCTGATACATTGTTTGGCAGTACATGCAGTATGTAGGTAACGTCTACTACTCCATGCTTCAGGATTAGTTGGAGTTTTCTGATACATTGTTTGGCAGTACATGCAGTATGTAGGTAACGTCTACTACTCCATGCTTCAGGATTAGTTGGAGTTTTCTGATACATTGTTTGGCAGTACATGCAGTATGTAGGTAACGTCTACTACTCCATGCTTCAGGATTAGTTGGAGTTTTCTGATACATTGTTTGGCAGTACATGCAGTATGTAGGTAACGTCTACTACTCCATGCTTCAGGATTAGTTGGAGTTTTCTGATACATTGTTTGGCAGTACATGCAGTATGTAGGTAACGTCTACTACTCCATGCTTCAGGATTAGTTGGAGTTTTCTGATACATTGTTTGGCAGTACATGCAGTATGTAGGTAACGTCTACTACTCCATGCTTCAGGATTAGTTGGAGTTTTCTGATACATTGTTTGGCAGTACATGCAGTATGTAGGTAACGTCTACTACTCCATGCTTCAGGATTAGTTGGAGTTTTCTGATACATTGTTTGGCAGTACATGCAACATTGTTAAGTAATAAATCAGTACTGTAATGTCCAATTTATGTCATGCTCGCTGACACCAAAACTTTTATGTGGCTACACTGATCAAATGAACTGTTAAAACTTTAAAGATAAGATGTGCACCCACATCCTGGTTTCTAACTATTTGTTCAATATCATCAGTGACAGAAATATTTTTCCATGGTGCCTTTGGAATTACTAGCTGTTTTCACACCTACTTTGTCCTGGTGAAATTCCCGGGAATTCAGGACCTCTTGGGCCTTTCACACTGTGGCCCAAATTCCTGGGAATTTGTCCTCCTCAGCAATTTGGTGGTCCCCCACCCCCAACCAATGACGCATTAGGCACTCACAGGAGTAAGAGTAAGTTCAGCCCCCCGTCCATTGGTGTTTGCCCGCCTGCTAGCTCCATCCCCGCCTGCACTTAGGCACGTTGCAACGGCGGGAGAATGTCGAATGAATGGCCAACTTTGTTACCTATAATCTCTCAAGCAGCTGGAACCGCTCTGGGAAATCATGGTTAACGAGGATGGCCATTCATCCAGCATTGTGCTGCTGTTGCGACGGGCTGAAGCGGAGTAGGGTCGTGGACCCTTTTTCAAATTCCCAGGCCAACCTTTTCATACCACAGGTTCATGGGAGAGTTCTCAGAAAAATAAAATTTCATTTTATAGTGCAGTGTGAAAAAGTCTACTGATTACCAAAAATTGGCATATTATTGGAGCTGCAAAACAAGTTGATCACAACTTTGTTCTCAGTTATTGTCCATGTAGTTAATAGTTCCATGAAATTCATTACAATCCTATTTGTGAACCAAGATTCAACATATCATTTCACATGGGAAACTAGTCAGTAATTTTAGAGGCAAAAGTATACAGAGAATCTTAGGAGGAAATGAGCAAAAATTAAGTAATCCATTAAGGATGATTGCTACTGAATGCATTCATTGTAATCATAAATAAATTAGCAATAGTGTCTCTTTAAGCATGCTATGAATGCCTGATGAATACAATAAAATTTCCATTTGTGAAGCAAATAGAATTTTTGTCAATCAAAGGACATTTGTATTGATTAAATGCAATAAGCCCAAATCATTTCAGCATTCTGCTTGCTTATGCCTCCATGAAAATAATAAGGGTGCAACACAACTACAACATACACCAGGCTGTGATACAATAATAATCCAATATAAATAAAATATGCACAATGTTATTGAATGAAACAATTTGTTGACAAATTTATAGCACGTCTGGAGCAGTGGCAATTTTAATGAAAACATTTCAAAATTGCAATGTGAAGTATTTCATATTATATTTTTGGTGCCAATTCACAAGCTTCCAGATATAATGAAATAATAGAGGTAGCACAGCGTCTAAGAGATGTTGTTGTCCTTCAAAAAAATGTCAATTTCTCCACATGCACATTAAACTTTCACCACAGTACACAAGGAGTATGCGTGTACCTCTGTTAAAGTCATTCTCAAAGTGGTGATGGGTGAGAGGTCAATATCCACAAGCTGCACTGCATTAAAACTCTGAGCAACAAAAATGTTAATAGGACAAAATGGACATGTTAGCTTCAACAAAGTATAGTTAGAATAAAAGCAGAACAAATAACACAGCATTTGGATTATTCAAGCCTTTTCTGAGCACACATGTAAACCATATGACCACCAAAATGATATAACATTATATTAAGACAAATACAAAATTAGATTTTGAATAAAATAATTAGCAATTAATTGGCATTCAATTTTCTGCCAAAATTATCTAAAGAGAATTTCACCCCCCCCCCCCCCCCCCCACACACCTAGATATATAGAAAGGAAAAACACATGTTCTTCTTCTACCAAACTTGGATATACATGCATGGCATAAGAAAGGTCAGTTTAAACTTTAGAAGAACAAATCCCTGAGAGAGGATTGCAACATTTCAAGATAACATTGCAAGTGGATCTATTCTACATAGATCACAGATTGTTGATACATTTACTCTCAATTATTTTCAGTGCTGATATGGAAAGATACATTTTGGGATAAGACTTTTCAACCATCCTGAAAACAAATACATTAATTTGGGCTGCCTCAATACAATTCTCACTAACAGAGTAAAATAAAAATCAAATGGCACAATTCAACACAAATTCCTATTAAACAGTCAATCTCAGTCAACAAGCAGTGATAGTTTATACACAGAATGTGATCTGTAGAAGATATAGGCTGATTACATTTTCACCTTCTCTGTAGAACTAGATGATGTTAATAGGTGACATCAACAGCAAATAACAAAACCAGATTACAAAGGAAAAATCATTTCTGAGGGGATGATCATACTCAAAAGAAAGTGATGAGTTCCAAGCAATAATTGAGGAGCAAAAGCTACTCAGATTCTATTTAATTTGTACAATTTATCATTGATTAAACTTTGGACAAGTAACCCATATACATGGACTAACAATCCAGAGACCTTAGCTCAAGTCCCACCATGGTAGCTATACAATTTAATTTTTCAAATACAATTTAATATTTAAAAAAATATACTTAGTAATATAGATTGTCACAGTCTTCTGGATTTCCATTAATAATCTATCCTATGTACTTCAAGAGAGGAAATTTGGCATCCTTCCTGAGTCAAATAAATATTGGCCTGCTAGCCATACTGTGACAGCGTATGTTTTTGGGAGATAAATTGGGAATGGTTTGTTAGGGCAGTTTACATACAAACACTTTAAAACAGATCTTATATGAAATACTGGAGCTCTGCTAATGCTAGACATATCAGCTCCACAGCTTTTGCAAGAGCTTTGGAGAGTGCTCAAGTGACTTCACTAATGGATTGTTGTTTAAAAAAGGCAACAGTTGGAGCAACAGATTATCTGGAAGAGAACTTGCTGTTCTAAGAGGGTCATGTGCTTTTGCAAGCAGAGAGAGTCAAACAGGCTTTCTCTCTAAGAGAGAGAGAGAAACTTCTTATACAGTGTTACAGCCAGCAGAAGCAGCTGGGACTGGAACAGGACAAGCTGGCAAGCTTGTGGAAAACCCCATTTGGAAGACGGCCTGGTCAAAGCCCTTGTGGTTCATGCAAGAGAAGAGGACTGGCTGTGTAATGTTTCACTTGGAATAAATGAAACAAAAAGGAACTCTGTGATGACCTGAAAGAGGTCATCATCTGGAGAACCCTAAAGGGGCAAGTTTCGTCAGCACGACACTGAAGTGGCTGATGGAAGTACATCAGTTGTGGATGTCTTGGAACAACAAATCTTCTCTGAAAACCGATAAGAACCTTCCTGAGTGATAACCTTTCAAGCACCAAAGCCTGGTGAACTTTATAAATGTTAAATTCTGTGCACAGTATAAGAATTGCCTGCAACCAGTGAATTTGGAGGAATGAGAAGTGAGATTGGACGGTGAATCAAATAACTTTTCTGAACTTACACACATGTACACTTAGAAGGGAGCAAGGTTAGTTTAGGTAAGTTAAAGTGGGATTCTGTTTTCATGTTTAAAGATAATTAAAAGCAACTTTTGTTTAAGTAACCATTTGTCTTGGTGAATATCTATTGCTGCTGGGTTTATGGGTCCTCTGGGCTTGTAACAGTACCCACATACTAAAAAAGAGATGAAAATAAAACATCCGCAGGAGAGAGAGAATCTATGAAAAAGTATTTTATGCAAAATTCACCAGACATATTGAAAAGAAGCTGGACTGTCACCTTGACAAGCATTTTGAAAAGTTAAGAGACCAAACCGCATTCCCTGATTTCCTTTTCATGTATGAGGTACGGAAAGAAATCTAGTTTCTTAGGAGACACAAGCAATTTAGTTGACAATTTGGGGCAATTAAAGACAGACAGCAAACATCACTATATTCAGTGACAAATATGGATATTTAAATTTAAAGGGATAACCAGATAATTTCTAATTGAAAAGTCAATTTAATGAAACCTGTTATGTATTTGTCATTTAGTAATACATAAATACACAGAAACGTGAAGCTTCTCTCAAGGTTTAATACAAGTTAAAGATGGTTCCCCTTGTCCACAGTATATATGAGCGACAACATTGTCCTGCTGAGCGTGATGACATCATATGCACGCAGACATATATACATAACAAAATCATTTCCCATTTAAAAAAATCTCCAAAGAGTACTGGTCCAATCTGCTTAACTTCACCACACTTTACAACGCTATGATCCCAAGAATTAACCAAATAAGTCATGCCAAGGTTACCCCAAGCTAATGTGAAAGGAAACTGTCCAGGTTAATACATGTTGAGGAGTGGTGCATAAATGAGTGCTTCAGATTCTTGGGGGGATTGGGAATAAGTTCTAGGGTAAGAGGAAAAATATAAAATGAATACATTGCACCTGTCAGGACCAATGATCTTAATGAAAGATTCACTTGGGAGGTTTGAAAGGTTTAAGCTAATTTAGCAGAGGAAGAAAAAAGGAGCAAAGAGTAGATGTGATAATCTGATACTAACAACAGCAAAAGCAGAAATATCCGATGGATGAACTACTCTGGAGGACAATAGGTTGAAATCTGTGAGTTTTAAATTGTGTATATTATCCATATCTGTGGTGTAACTGATACTGTTTTTGATATTCCTTTGAGGCAACATTACAATAACAAAGAATGACAGAACAGGTTCTCACTATTTCTAGGCAACAACTTTAGTGAAAAAGCTGGAGAATTGGGTGGGTCAGTATTGATCAAGGATGATATTACAGTTCTAAATAGATAGAAGATACTAGGAGGTCTGAAACCACAGTATGAGTTAAGGATTTGCAGGGAAGGTTGTAGATGGAAAATATTATTTAGTTAATATTCAGGAAAGGTATAGAGGTATAATTGAGTACTAACTAAAGACAGGAAGATTACAAAGCTTATCGTACAACATTAAACAGAGTACTAAAAGACTCTACAAATGCAATACAACTCCGATGATCCAAAATGGCCAGGACCAGGCCTATGTCAGATAAACGTTTTTTTTCAGAGAACAGGTAATTTTTTTTTAAAACAGCCCAGTAGCAACAGCAAATCACTTGTATCATTGTTTAAGCAACAACAAGGGAAGGCTTTTTAAGCATTAAAATAATGTTTAATTCTCACCAAAAAAAAATGTCTGACATCTCCCTACCCAGTTCTGCGCTGCCATCAGCAGGTCCTACATCCTCGCTGCTGCTGACAGGCCGAGGTCCTCGGTCAGTTCGGCTCAGAAAAAAAAATTCAGATAAATTAAGATTTTGGAGAATCTGATTTTGGATCTTTGGAATTATACTGTGCAAACAAAAGGAGTGGCTGGAGGAAAATGATGGGACGTCTTAAAAGGACCAAAAGGAAGATATTCATGTAGAAGCAGACATGATCCAAAGGTTTAATGTGTAAAAATTGAAGCAATCTTTTGATCTTCACTGGGGCTGTACACAGTAGTGTGGAGAAACTCAGCACGACAGTTTTTCAGCTCTTTTGTGTACTGCACAAGATTAGTTGTGAGGGTTTGAGTGCTGCAGATAGCCTGTATTAAACTCTTTATTCACAAGAGGAAACAGAGAAAAGCCAAAACTACAGGGCAATCATCCCAACACTTGCAAATGCAAAATATTCTTTCATGTGAAAAGGATAATAACCATTCAGTTGGAATGAATGTGATAAAAGCAATATATGTCTGATAACTTCAACTGACTGCTTTGCTAAGTACCAGAGGGAATTAATATTGGCAAATAGCATTTTACTCATAAAAGTGGCAACAGTGACCATCTATTCTTGTCAATTGAATGTCAAGACCTCGTCGGTCAACACCTGACAGTCATCATAAACTCAAATGGGCCAAAGACATAAAGACTCTACTGTGGCTACAAAACAGGCCAGAGGATGGGCATCTAGCAACAACTGACTCACATCTTGACACCCTGAAGTTTTTCCACAACACACATGTCAAAAGTATGGAAGAATATTATCCACGTAGATTTTCAGCTGGAACAAGAAGTCCAATAACATCAAACCCCCTCGACTGGCCTCCCATCCATCACCTTGAGCATTAATTTCTGTAACCAGTATACAGTGATGGCAATGAGGAACATCTGAAAAATGCACCCTTTACTTGCCTCGTCCATTCGAAAAGCATCTCGCAAACTCACGATTTCTATCACAAAGAAGGACAAATGCAACAGGTGCGTGGGAACTTGTAGTTTCTCCCCCAAGTTGCACATTACCCTCAATTAGAAATATATTGCTGCTTCCTCATTGCTACACCAACATCTTGGCATTCCCCAACACCACTATGGGAGAACCTTTACCATAAAAATGGCAGGCAGTGTTTACGATAATGGCTCACCAGTTCTTGCTCAAATACAATTAGGATTGGACAATAAATACTGGTCTTACAGGTGACACCAAAATCCTGAAAATTGAAATGGCTTTGAAGCCATTATCATGAAAGAAACAATTCAAATGATAATCTGTTATAGTTGTTTTTCAATGTATAAAAATGTTCATATTTTAGTAGCTACCTTTAACTCCTTCAAATGTTAATTCCTAAACAGTTTTACCAGTTCCAGAAGCAAATATTTGCTATTTGTAATTAAATCTTCCATGCTTCAGGAAACCTTTCTCAAAAGTCTAGTGACCAAATGACTGATTATATTCTGCATATTGAATAAAGAACAAACTTATCAAGAAGGTTATGTCAATCTCCAGAATTAAAAATTGAATAACTACTTTCTGGAGTTTAGAGGCATAATTATTTCTCAATAGCCATTCCTATAAACCTCAGGTTTTCTTAACACCTTGGGTGACACAGGATGAAAGGCATACTTATATTATCCACTAATAATAGTATTTTTGAATAAATGCATCTTACCGTATCATTATCACTAGGCTGGAACTGGAATGACTGTGATTTTTGAAAAACTGGGTTTTCTTGGAGAAAAAGCTGCAAATTGTAATCTTGCAAAACCTAAGTAAAATGATCACCAAATAATATAGGAATTATTCAAAGGGGCTAAAGCAATCAGTGCCATGTTAGTTTTAAAAAAAAAACATATGGAAAAACCCTTTGTATACTACTTGTCCAATTTATGTGATACTTCAACCCTTTACCTGAACTATTTGCATGCTTGATAACTTAGTTATTTATACCTTAATTTCTTCATACCAAACCCAACCCACACTGGCAAGATTTTTAATAATGTTAATGAATTTATTGTCATACATACATATGTATACATTATACGGCGGCACAGTTAGTGCAATGCTGCTACAACACCAGTGATGGGGACCTGGGTTCAAATCTCGTGCTCTCTTTAAGGAGTTTGTACATTCTCTCTGTGTCTGCATGGGTTTTCCACGGGAACTCTGGTTTCCTCCCACCATTCGAAACGTTTCGGGGGATTATAAGTTAATGGGGTGTAATTCGGCGGCAAATACTCGTGGGTAAAATGGCCTGTTACTGTATGTCTATATTAAGCTGTATTGTGACAGAGTATATAGAGGTGTTTTTGGGAGATAAATTAAGCAGGTTTTAGTGTAGGTCACTTACAAAGACTTTAAAACAGATTTTATTTAAAATACTGGAGCCCTGCTCATTCAAGACACTTTGGGGCCAACAGTCTTTGCAAAAGCTTTGGAGAGTGCCCAAGAGACTTCACTAATGGATTGTTGTTTACAAAAAAGCAACAGATGAAAAAGCTTGTCGGAGCCACATTCTGTCTGGAAGGGAACTTGCTGTTCAAAGAGGGTCATGTGGGTTTTGCAAGCAGAGAGAGTAAAACAGGCTTTCTGTGTGTGCGTGTGCGTGTGTGTGTGTGTGTGTGTGTGTGTGTGTGTGTGTGAGAGAGAGAGAGAGAGAGAGAGAGAGAGATACAAGTTCTCCAGTCAGCAATAACTGGGACTGGAACAGGACAAGGTAGCAAGCTTGTGGAAAACCTCATTTGGAAGACAGGTTGTGAATGCTTAGTTCAGCCTGGTCAAAGCCCTTGTGGTTCATGCAAGAGGAGAGGACTGGCTGTCAAATGTTTCACTTGGAATAAGTGAAACAAAAAGGCACTCTTTGTGGTGACCTGAAAGAAAGCGTTTATCATCTGGAGAACCCTGAGGGGACAAGCTTCTTTGGCAAGACATCGATGTGGCTAGGTGTCCATTGTACAACAAACCTCTCTGAAAACTGACAAGAACCTTCCTGAGCGGCAGCCATTTTCCTTTCAAGCACCAAAGCCTGGTGAACTTTATAAATGTTAAATTCTGTGCACAGTATAAGAATTGCCTGCAACCAGTGAACTTGTAGGAATGAGAAGTGAGATTGGACAGTGAATCAAAGAACTTTTCTAAACTTACACACATGTACATTTAGAAGGGAGTGAAGTTAGTTTAGTTAAGTTAAAGTGTGATTCTGTTTTCATGTTTAAAAATAATTAAAACCAACTTTTGTTTAAGTAACCATTTGTCTTGATGAATATCTATTACTGCTTGGTTTTGGGGTCCTCTGGGGTCATAACAGTATGTCTAAATTAATAAAAATTGTACAATGTACATAAAACATCTTCTTATTTGCTGCAGCTAACAGGTTCTTGTTAAAAACAAAAATATTATAAAAACAACTACAATATTGACTATTGTAGTTAAAGAGATAATACACAAAAAACAGATAATAAATATTCAGTTATCCAAGTGCAAAAAAATGACTGCAATATTAATTAATTAAATAACAGTTAGATCAATCATGAAAACAAAGCAAGATTGGCCAAGTTACTTTCCAGCTATAACTGGCTGCAAGGTAAGAATGGGTCAAAGAATTTTAGTTTCTCATTTCTGGGAAGCTAGCAATTTAGTATAACATTGAAGCTTAACCAAAATTATGAGAATGAGAGCAGTTTAATAGCGAGGACTTTCTCTTCCAATTCTTGTTAAATCATTGGGCATCACTAAGGGGGGTGTGGACCACACTGGGTGACACCATCAGATGGGGTGACACCAAAATGATTGTTTATAAAATTTTTATGCAAATATTTTTTATAAAAAATCCCTGTAGTTATAACAACAAAAACATTTTTCGTAAGCCCATCAATATACCTACAAGGCTAAAACTATGCTAATTTACATTTTGAACCTTCTAATGCGCTCCGGTCAGAGCTGTCATTATTACCCTTGGTTTTGTCTGCATGCACGTGCTGTGGTTTTTGTTGTTGATGTTTTTAGAGTCACTGTTTTTGTCAAATTTGCTGGTGTTATAGCTACAATATTGTGGTAATTAGTACTTGCTGGTGTTATTGCTACAATATTGTGGTAATTAGTATTTGCTGGTGTTATAGCTACAATATTGTGGTAATTAGTATTTGCTGGTGTTATAGCTACAATATTGTGGTAATTAGTATTTGCTGGTGTTATAGCTACAATATTGTGGTAATTAGTATTTGCTGGTGTTATAGCTACAATATTGTGGTAATTAGTATTTGCTGGTGTTATAGCTACAATATTGTGGTAATTAGTATTTGCTGGTGTTATAGCTACAATATTGTGGTAATTAGTATTTGCTGGTGTTATAGCTACAATATTGTGGTAATTAGTATTTGCTGGTGTTATAGCTACAATATTGTGGTAATTAGTATTTGCTGGTGTTATAGCTACAATATTGTGGTAATTAGTATTTGATGGTGTTATAGCTACAATATTGTGGTAATTAGTATTTGATGGTGTTATAGCTACAATATTGTGGTAATTAGTATTTGTGAACTTTTTTGAGAATGAAGTAGTAATTAAAGGAAAAGGAGAAAAATCAAAATCAACATAATTTTGATGTAGTTCTTAAATGCTTTTATTTTGAAATCTAATGTTTTCCTACTGAATTTTCCCTTTAACCACATGTAAATAGGTTTCAGGTGTGCATATGATATTATAATTTAAAGGTGTAATTTTAATTTTGTTAGTTGTTCATTACTATTATCATTACATTCAGTGATATACAGGGAAGTACAATTGATGAATAACATTAGTACAAAAACATTAAGGATTCTGTATGGTCTGGTATGGGAGGAGGTCGTGGTTTGGGGGGCTGGGGGGTTGACACCGACCTTAGTGATGCCTCTTGCTTAAGCTATCTGTAAGAAGGATGCTGGAAAAAAAAGTAGCACCTTACAGCGGCGACTCTGTGAGCAGCTCTGATGGGAATAATCAAATATTCCCATTCAGAACTTTTAAAAACCAAACAAAAAACAAGAATCACAAAATCCGACATGGGTGTCCTAAGATCACTGGCAGACCTTGGAATCTGCAGTCTCCACCGGGCCTTTAAACAGCTCACTCAAGTTGATCGGGCCATTTAAGCATCACGTGAGTTGCAGACAGCAGACAGTCAGCACATTGAAACATTGCAGTGGATTTAAATGGACAGCGCACAGACCATTTAAAAACCATGGGAACTACCAGCAGCGGACCGACAGGCCAGGTAAAGGGGGGCTGCAGATCAAGCTGAGATGCTGGGTCCTGAGGCTTTTGCTCCCTACCATCCTCCTGGCCAACATACAGTCCTTGGAGAACAAACCTGATGATCTCCAAGCCAGATTTCAACATCTGAGAGATATCAGTGAGTGCTACGTGATGTGCTTTACAGAAACCTGGCGAAAAGCGGACATTCCGGACATGGCACTACAGCCAAAGGGCTACACCCTCCATCAAGCTGACCGAACACCAGCATCTGGAAAAACCAGGGGAGGTGGCATTTGTGTCATCATCAATTCATCGTGGTGCACAGACGTGACGATCACATTCCAGTCTTGCTCCCCCAACCTGGAACATCTGGTGATCAAGTGTCACCCACTCTACCTGCCGAGGGAGTTCATTGCCATTATCCTGGTTGCAGTGTACATTCCACCCCAGGGACTGAGCACTGTGATAAACAGCCATAAGCCAGCACATCCTGAAGCCTTCCCAATCATTGGGGGAGACTGAAGAAGTCTCTGGCAAACGCATCATATGTGAGGCAAGGGGAACCGACACATTCAACTACTATTGCATCACCATGAAGAATGCATACAAGCCATACCACAACTGGACTTCGGCAAGTCTGTTCACCTGGCTGTACTTCTACTCCTGGCATACAAACAGAGACTGAAGACCACAGCATCAGTGGTGAAGAGGGTGAACGTATGGTTGAGGGAGGCGGAGAAGCGTCTGTCGGACTGCTTTGAATTGGTGGGACTAAAACATATTCAAGAACTCATCTATAGACTTGAATGAATATGGAACAGGTGTCACCGACTTCATGGATGAGCGTGTGCCCCCGTGCAAATACTGGGTGTTCCCCAACCAAAAGTCCTGGATGGATCAAGGAATTCACAACCTGTTGAGGGCAAGACAAGGGCGTTTAAGGATGGGGATCTGGAAATTTACAAGAAGTCCTGGTACAACCTGCAGAAGGTCGTCTCTAAAGCAAAATGGCAATTCTGGAGGAAGCTAGAGACAGATACATGCCAGCTATGGCAGGGAGTGCAGGCCATTACAGTCTACAAAGTGAGGGCGAAAACTATAGATGGTGGCGATGCTTCATTACCTGATCAGCTGAACACCTTCTATGCCAGCTTTGAGAAGGTGAACCAAACAGTGCCTACTGGAATCCCTGAAAAAACTGAGGGCCCTGTGATATCTGTCTCTGAGGCCGATGTCAGAATACCATTCAAGAGGGTTAACCCTCACAAGGTGTCAGGCCCTGACAGGGAACTGAAAATCCAAGCCAAGAATCTAGCTGGAGCGTTCATGGACATTTTTAGACTCTCAATGCGGCTGTCAGAGGTTCCCACCTGCTTCAAAAGGGCATCAGTCATCCCGGTGCCCAAGAAGAATAGTGTGAGCTGCCTCAATGACTTCCGCCCAGTAGCACTAACTTTTACTGTGATGAAATGCTTTGAGAGGCTGGTCATGGCCAGAATTAACACGTACCTAAGCAAAGATCTGGACCCACTGCAATCGTTATAATTGATCCAAAGCAGGTGCAATATCGCTGGCTCTCCACTCAGCTCTGGATCACTTCAAACACACCAATTCATACATATGACTGCTCTTCATCAACTACAGCTTAGCCTTCAATACAATTATTCCCTCAGTGCTGGTCAAGAAGCTGCAAACTCTGGACCTCTGTACCTTCCTGTGCAATTGGATCTTTGACTTCCTCACCAGAAGGCCACAGTCAGTATGAATTGGAAACGTCTCCTCCTCACTGATCATCAACACAGGTGCACCCCAAGGATGCGTTCTTTGCCCACTGCTCTACTCATTATACACCCATGACTGGGTGGTCAGACACAATTCCAATGCCATCTACAAGTTTGCCGATGACACCAGAGTTGTCGGCAGAATCACAAAGTGTACAGCAGGGAGATAGATCAGCCCATTGAATGGTGTAACAACCACCACCTTGCACTCAACATCAGCAGAACCAAGGAGATGATTGTAGACTTCAGGAGGAAGTCAGGGGAACACAACACAGTCCTCATCAAGGGCTCAAACGTGGAGAGGGTCAAGAACTTCAAATTCCTGTGTGTCAACATCTCTGAGGATCTATCCTTGAGCCTCCATGTTGATGCAATCACTAAGAAGGCTCACCAATGGCTATAATTTGTGAGGTGAATGAGGAAATTCGGTATATCACCAAAGACTCTCGTAGATCTCTAGCATTCCATCTGGTTTCATCAATGCCTGGTATGGAGGTGCCAACTCTCAGGACAAGAATAACTCTGGAGGGTTATTGACTTGGCCTGTGACATCACAGGCACCACACTTCTTCACTCCATTGAGGACATCTACATGAGGAGGTGTCTTAAAAAAAGCAGCCTCTATCCTTAAAGACCCCCAGCACCAAGGCCATACCCTCTTCACTCTGCTACCATCAAGAAAAGGTACAGGATCCTAAAGACAAGCACTCAACAGCACAAGGTCAGCTTCTTCCATGCTGCCATCAGATTCCTGAATAATCAATAAAGCAAAGACACTGCCTTACCTTTTATGCATTATTATTTTAATTTTTTATAGTCATGTCAAAAGATGGTTATAATATGAATGTTTTCACTATGATCCTGCCGCAAAACACCAAATGTCATCATTTGTTCATGATAATAAATTCTGATTCTGATTACAGCTTTTATCCAAACACACAAGCTTTAAAATAACAAATTCTAAGAAGCTAACTTTAGGAGCTAGAAAATCAGCCTGGTAGATTCAATTTTGAAATTGTACCTGGAATTTCAATTAATCAAAATAGTAAAAGTCTACAATTATTTCATTCCAATAACCAAACTTTTGCAATGACTGCACAAATTAACCATAAAAAGTTTTCCCAAAGGTCTGTCTTCGACCCTTTTAAAATCAACCAGAAGCAGACTTTTCCAGCTATTTTCTTTGGCTCAGCTAAGTGCTTTAATTTCTCAGTTGGGAGAAGTTGGGTTATTTTCTGGGCAGATCCCATCACAGCATATCATTTAATTTAAAAGCCTGAACCAGGGAGAAAAAAACTCATGTTGTCACATAGTTGTAAAATTCCACTGAGTCATCAGTATCCTCCAGGAAAGGGAAACTATCAATCTTCCACAGTGTGACCAGTATGTGAATTCATGCTATCACTATTTTGATGACACTACCTCCTTTGACAGACTCTTGCAAGAACAAATCACCAGACAAGGTGGTCCACTACCATTTTAATTAAAATAGATAAAATCAAGATTTGATAATAAATCCACCTTCCCCAGTATTGCTCACAGCCTGAGAATATAAATACCACTAATTATCCATTTTTAAGCACTGTGTTCTCTAGATTCAACCATCAGAAAGTTTATAATATTCCTCCTTACCTATATTTATCTCTATTTGTAACTTTCCTAGATGGGATTAATCTATATCAATTTTCCTCTAACTACAAAACTCAATGATCTTTCTGATGACTAAGTGGGCAAACATATCCACCTGTTATCTGATCCAAGGATCTAACTTGTGTACTTTGGAAACAGGTGTTGAGATGTTGTGGGCGAGGAACTCATGCAGGTGTTGGGATGTTGCGGGTGAGGGACTCACACAGACTGTGGATGACTTGTTCATGAGAATCAGGTACTGGAACCAGGATTCGAGAGGATGTTGAGCACAAGAAGGGCTTCTGAAAGACCCTGGATGCTGATGGCTTCCTCATTGCATTGGAGGTTTGGATCTGGGCTCGGATTACCAAAGGTTTGAACTGAACTGGAGTTTTGTGCAGCTGCAGGAGTGTTGGGAGGCGAATCCAGTCACTTGTTGACGGTTTTGCTTCTCTTTCTCTGACTAAGGGACACCAGGAAATGCAAATGGTGAATCTTTGTCTGCCTTTTCCAAAAGAGATAGTTGTGGCAGGGTCCCTTCTGTCATTTAAGAGAAGGTTGGTTGTGTACATGGATGTGAGGGGTTGGAGGGTTATGGGCGGAGAGTAGGAGGGGTAAGCTAGTGGAGTTGTTCAAGTGAACCGGCATAGACTTGAAGGGCCGACATGGCCTGTTTCCACGCCGTAAACAGTTATATGGTTATGACAAAGTAGAGGCAATTTTGTTTTATTACATAAAAATAAATAGTATCTGATCTAAATCTTGAGAGGAGACATTGGATCAGAAAATTATAGAATCCTTGTGGATAGAATTAAGAAACTGCAGAGGTAAAAAGGCTCTAATGGTAGTGTCATGATGTGGCATGCAAACTACAGAGGGAGATAGAGGATGCATGCAAAAAGGGCGCTGTTACAAGTCATAGGGGATTTCAATATGCAGGTTGATTGGGAAAACCAGGTTGGTGCTGGATCCCAAGAGAAGGAATTTATCAAAGGCCTTCGGAATGGCTTCTTGGAATAGATTGGCTGATTAGGGAAATGGTAATTGTGGACTGGGTATTATTTAAAGAACCAAAACTGATAAGGCAGCTGAAGATAAAAGAGCCATTAGGAGGCAGTGATCAGAATATGATCAAATTTGCCCTGCAATTTGAGAGGGAGAAATTAAAATCAGATGTGTCAGTATACCAGTGGAATAAAGATGTCTATGGAGGTATGAGAGGGGAACTGCCCCAAGTTGATTGGCAAGGCACAGTAGCAGGGAGGACGGCAGAACAGCAATGGCTGGAGTTTCTACAAGAAAATAACAAAGGTGCAGGACAGGTATATTCCAAAAAAAAATTGAATGGAAAAAGTGACACAACTGTGGCTGACAAGAGAAGTCAAAGCTAAAGTAAAAGCATACAAGGAAGCAAAAATTAGTATGAAGAGAAAGGACTAGGCAGCTTTTAAAAGCATACAGAAGGGAAATTAAGATGGTCATGAGGAAGAAAAAGATGAAATTTGAAAGGAACCTAGCAAATAAAACCAAAAAGGATACTAAAAGCTTGTTTAAGTATATTAAGAGTTTTAAAAAAGACAAGAGCAGATATAGGACCAATTGAAAATGATGCTGGAGATATTGTATGTGAGCAAGGAGTTGGCAGAGGAACTGAATGAGTATTTGGCATCAGTCTTCACATGAGCAGTATACCTGACTTTCAAAGTTGTCAGGGAAGAGAAATGAGTGCAGTCATGATCACCAGAGAGGTGCTTAGAAAGCGGAAACATTTAAGGCGAGTTAAGTCTCCCGGACCAGATGGAATACACCCTGGTGTTCTGAAAGAAGAAACTATAGAAATCGGAGGCATTGATAATGATCTTCCAAACATCAATAGATCCTAGCATGGCTCAGGAGGACTGGAGAATTGCAAAGGACACTCTGCTATTTAAAAAGGGAGGGAACCAACAAAAAGGAAATTATAGACCTGTTAGCTTAACCTCAGTGGTTGGGAAGTTGTTGGGAGTCCACTGTCAAAGATGAGGTTACAGAGTACCTGGAGATGCATTACAAGACAAGCCAGAGTCATCATGGTTTCATTAAGGGAAAATCTTGCTTGACAAAACTAATGGAATTTTATTTGAGGAAACCACAAGCAGGCTAGACAAAGGACATGCAGTGAATGTAGTATATTTGGATTTTCGAAAGGGCTTTGACAATGTGTCATACTTGAGGCTGCTTAACAAGATGAGTGTCCATGGAGTTATAAGATAGATACCAGCATGGGTGGAGCATTGGCTGATAGGCAAGAAACAGAGTGGGAATAAAGGGATCCTATTCTGGTTGGATACCAGTTACAAGTGGTGTTCGGTAGAAGTGAGTACTGAGGCCACTTCTTTTTATGTCATATGTTAATGATTTGGATTGCAGAATAAATGGCTTTGTGGCTAAGTTGGGAGATGATACAAAAATAGATGAAGGAGCAGGTAGTGACAAGTAAATGGAGAGGCTGCAGAGAGTCTTAGATTAAGAGAGTGGGCAAAGAAGAGGCAAATGAAATACAGTGTTGGAAAGTGTACGGTCATGCACTTTGGATGGAAGAATAAAAGGGCAGACTATTATTTGGACAGGGAGAAAATTCAAACTTTGGAGGTGCAAAGGGTCTTGGGAGTCCTCATACAGGATACCTCCAGGTTCAGTCAATGGCGAATGTAGTGAATGCAATGTGGTATTCATTTCTACTGGTATAGGATACAAGAGCAGGGTTGTGCTGTTGAGGCTTTATAAGGGACTAGTGAGGCCTCACATAGAGCACGGAGTACAGTTTTAAATTTAAATTTAGACATATAGCGCAGTAACTAGCCATTTCAGCTGAGTCCATGCCACCCAATTTACACCCAGTATGTTTCAAACAATGGGAGGAAACCGGGCCTCCAGGGAAAACCCACGCAGACATGGGGAAAATTTGTTACAGGCAGCATGGGATTCAAACCCCAGTCCTGATCGCAGGCATTGTAAAAGAAATGCGCTAATCACTACACTAACTGTGCTCCCCACTGGGCACCTTATTTAAGAAAGGATTTGTTGGCATTGGAGAGGGTTCAGAGAAGATACACAAGAACGCTTCTTAGAATAAATGGATTAGGATAGGAGGAAGGTTTGATGGAGTTCAGAATAAGGGGGAAACTTGTTGAAGCATTTCAAATGTTTAAAGGCCCGGACAGAGTAGATGTGACAGTTATGTCCCATGGTAGGGGAGTCAAGGACAAAAGGGCACAACTTCAGGATTGAAGCATGCCCATTTAAAACAGTGATGAACCTCTGGAATTTACAACCACAGGCAGCTGTGGAGGCTATTTATTGGGTGTATTTAAGGCAGAGATTTGAAAGGCAGAGATTATGGAAGAAGGCATGGGAGTGGGGCCGAGTGGGAAAATGGATCAGCTCATGATGAAATGGTGGAGAAAGCTCGATGGCTAAATGGGCTTCTTCTGCTCCTATATCCTATGGTTTCACATTGCCATGGACTTAGAAATGTCCTCTTAAGCATTCCTTTGTTTTGTGCTTCTTTTCTAATACTGCTATCGATTGAAACTCTGGTATCAAAAGACAAACAAATCAAGCTTTACATTTATGGAAAATACAACAAATTTAAATTTTAAAACATTCTAGTAGCTTCAATAGATCTAATGTAATTAGCTTAAGAATTTAGTTATTAAAGTTCATGAGAGCTGATTTAGAAAAATTAAATCATCCAATTGTTAGAGTACACTTTCAATTATTGATACATAAAACAATATCTGCAAAGTTAAAGACTCACCTTACTGGAAGCTTCCACTAATAACTGGAATGCATTTTGTACAGATTGGCAGGCTTCTAGTTCTGTCCTGTTAAACACCATCAAGTATTCTTTAAGATGATCATAGAAATTTCCATCCAGAGCCTGTGAAAGCAGGAGAATAGAACCATTTTAGAACAGCAGCAGAAAGAGCAATTCATACATACAGCTGCTCTTCAACGATTACAGCTCGCACTACAATACCATTATTCCCTCAGTGCTGGTTAAGAAGCTACAAACTCTAGGCCTCTGTAGCCCACCTTCTCTGGCAGCAAATTCCAGAATACCACCACCCTTTGCAAAAAATCTTATCTCTCATATCTCCTCTAAATTCACCCCCTCTCACTTTAAACTTGTGCCCCATAGGAGTAAACAAGTTTGCAGATCCTGGGGAACTAGTGCAATACATAATCGTACTGGAGGATTTCAGTAGTTCATGCAGCATCCATGGAAAGCAATAGGTAGTCGACATTTCAGGCATGAATAAGTGCTCAGGTCTGAAATGTTAGTTATATTTCTTTCCCTTCTCTGGCTGCTGCAAGACCTGCTGAGGTCCTCCAGCATTTCTGTGTTTTTATTACCAAAATTTCTCCTGCCTATAACTGTACTTTCCTCTGACGTTGCATGACCTCCAGAACTTGCGTACTCTCGCTCTCAACTCCCCTACTCTGGGGGAAAAATATTCTGATCATCTATCCTTCATTTTTATGTATCTCTGAATGGTTACCCCTTAGCCTCTTGTGTTAATGTGAGCATAAACCTGGCTCATCCAATCTCTCCTTTCAACTACCTTCCAGGCAACATTCAAATGAACCTCTTTGCATTTTCTCTGTAGCAACAATACATCCTTCTAAAGTGTGACGACCAGAACCATACCCAATAGTTTAAGTGCAGTCCAACCAATGTACATATGCAACATAATGCTCCAACCCCTACACTGAATACCTCTGCCATTGAAGGCAAACATACAAAATGCCTTATTTACTAGTCTATCCATCTGTATCACCACTTTCAGTGAACTATGGATTTGCATTCCAAGGTCCTTGCCAATTGTTCTCCATGTACTATCAGAATGTGACTTTCCAAACTGCATTACCTCTTACTTCTTTGGATTTCAATTCATCTGCCTCCATTCTGGACAACTTTCTATCTAATCCATGTCCAGCTATATCATTGGACAACCTTCTACTATTCCACCAACTTTCCTGTCATCTACAAACTTACCAATCAGATCACTTACAATCCCTTCCAAGCCATTTTCATATATTACAACAACTCTTATGAAACAACACTCACTACAAATTTCCAGTCAGAAAAACACCCATCTACTTTTAGCCTCTGTCTCTCATTACCAAGCCAGTTTCCCAACAAGTCTCATATGACCTTGTGCCTGAGTTACATGAAATGATGGTAAAGGCCGATATTGTCCTCCTGCAAGCAGACGTGGTTGAGAAAGGATTTTCTGACTCTACTGCAAATTCTTGTTGTTTCTATTAGAATGTTCTCACCAACTTGATATCCATAGTCACCTCACACTTACCAGTCATCCCTCCCTCTCACCTCTTTATACTGTCTATCTTCCCTCTGTGCTCAGTCCTGTTGCAAGTATTGTGACAGATCATGTTATATTTATATTGTATATAGATATGTTTTAAAGGAGATTAATTGTGGCTGCTTTTTTTTAGTGTAGGTCACATACAAACACTTCAAAACAAATCTCAAGTCAGACAGTCCAAGCTCCAGGTGCCTTTGCAAAAACTTTGAAGAATGCCTATAAGGACTTCACAAGGAGGTGTTAATTGGACATGCTGTGGAGTAATGGATTATTGTTTTGGAAAGCAACAAATGAAGGAAGTTGGAAGATAAGGTCCAGAGCTGCAGTCTATTTGAGTGCAGTTGGCTGTTCTAAGAGGGTCATGTGGTTTTCTCTGAGTGAGAGAGAGAATTCAGTTCTACAGTTCAGCAGCAGCAGCTGGAACTGGAACAGGACAAGCTGACAAGCTTGTGGAAAAAAACCCATGTTGAAGACGGGTTGTGAGTTCTTAGTTCAGCCTGGTCAAAGTCCTTGTGGTCCATACAAGAGGAAAGGACTGGCTGCCTAATGTTTCACTTGAAATAATAGAAACAAAAAAGAACTCTGAGGTGACCTGAAAGAAAGAGGCTATCATCTGGAAAACCCTGATGGGGCAAATTTCTTCGGCAAGACACTGATGTGGCTGATGAAAAGGAATCAGTTTTGTGGGTGTCCAGCGAATAACAAATCTCTTTGAAAACTGACAAGAATCTTCCTGAGTGGTAACCATTTACTTTTCAAGCACCAAAGTCTGGTGAATTTCATAAATGTTAAATTCTGTGCACAGTATAAGAATTGCCTGCAACCAGTGAACTTGGAGTAGTGAGAAATGAGACTGGACTGTGAATCAAAGAACATTTCTAATCTTATATACACATTACATAAACGTGCGCTTAGAATTAGAAGGGGGTTAAGTTAAGTCAATAGTAATAAGTTAAAATTTGATTCTATTTTCATGTATAAAGATAATTAAAAGTAACTTTTGTTTAAGTAACCATTTGTCTTGGTGAATTTCTATCAACCAAAATGACAACCATTCCCTTTCCTGCACAAGATGCTGCTTGACCACCGAGTTCCTCCTGCAATTTGTGCTTTGCTGAGGAACAAATAGTTACTTAAAATCACGAAGAGGATAATATGTTGTCATTGGAAGGGTCAAGAACCAGAATACACTGAACGAAAGTGACCGTCAAAGACCCGAGAATGGTGATCATTTCTGAGCTGGAATACAGTGTTCACAATGATTGTGCGGTAGAATAAATTGGCAGGCAGTTTCTATCATGATTATCAAAAGGGGCTTGTGAAGTTCTTGAAAAGAATCAAAATTTCAAGGTTTTGGGGAAGAGATACATGCTCTCGTTGGCCATTCTTCAGGATGTAATCGGTGTAAGACTTTCCCAAGTATAGTTTGTTTGATACTCTAAAAGTATTCCACTTGTTGAAGAGCCATGCAACATCCTCAAGAACTCTTTTAATACATTTTTTCCAATTTTTAATGTACAAGCTCAAGGACACAGTGAATGTTAGACAGGATAATACAAATATATAATGAAGAGTTTGCATCTTCATGCTTATACAGGGTGGCACGGTTGGCATTGTGGTTAGTGTAATGCCTTTACAGCACCAGTGATCAGGACCGCAGTTTGAATCCTGTGCCGTCTGTAAGGAGTTTGTACGCTCTCCCCATGTCTTCGTGGGTTTGCCCTGGGGGCTCCGGTTTCTTCCCACCATTCGAATGTACCGGAGGTGTAGGTTAATTGGGTGCCACAGACTCATGGGCCGCAATGGCCTGTTACTGTGACGTATGTCTAATTTAAAAAAAAATGTGCATGAATCAGAAAGTATGAAGGTGCAGCAGGTGATGAAAAAGGCAAATGGTATGTTAGTCTTCATTGTCTTAAATTCAATCCTTCCGACAGAGGTTTTGCTGTCACTATGAAGGATACAGGTGTGGCTGTAACGGGAGTACTGGTCTCTGACAGGGAGAGGTTATAGCTTTGGTGTAGAGCAGGCCCATTTGGTTGATTCTGGAAATGAATGGGTTAGTTTGAGGAGATTTATTAGCCTGGGTCTATACTCGTTGGAGTTTATAAGAATGAGGGGGGATCTTATAGACATAAAATTAGAAAGGAATAGATAAAAGGAAGGAGATTTTCTCCATTCGCAGGTGAGATTAGTAGTTTACATAACCTTGAGATGCTTCTCCCAGAGAGCATAAATTTGTACAACTCTCTGCTCAAAGAAGCAGGAGAGGCTTCCTCATTGAATGTATTTAAATCACCATGAGATAGATTTTTGAAGAATAGGGAAATTGGCTTGTAGTGAGCTGGAGGTCCTTACCAGGAGAGGTTATACTAAGAAATTTATTTCTGCAATGTATCTTTTACTGCAAGCAGGCACTATTAAAAAGGGAATTCATAAATCTAGATGGAAATGGGAGATTGATTTAAATATTACAATTGATGAGAAAAGATGGGCAGAACTTTGTCAAGACTGTATGACAAATATAAATGTTAGATACAGTTTAGTTCAACATAATCATTCACATCAATTATATTTAACACTGCAAAAACAGGACATACGTAGTAAATGGGAGGGCATTGAGGAATGCAGTGGTGCAGAAAGATCTAGGAATAACAGTTCATTGTTCCCTGAAGGTAGAATGTCATGTGGATAGAGTGGTGAAGATGGCTTTTAGTATGCTGGCCTTTATAACTCAAAGCATAGAATACAGGAGTTGGGAAGCGATGTTGAGACTGTTCAAGGCACTGGTGAGGTCAAATTTCGAATGCTGTGTGTAGTTCTGGTCACCAAATTATAGGAAGGATATCCTCAAGGTAGGGAGAGTGCAGGGTAGATTTATGAAAATGTTACCTGGGTTTCAGAATCTAGATTACAAAGATTGAGGAGATTAGGTATTTTATTCCTTGCCATGTAGAAGGTTGAGGGGGGATTTGATAGAGGCATTTAAGATTATTAGGGGGGGATAGATAAGAGTTGATGTGGATAGGCTTTTTCCCTTGAGGGTAGGAGAGATTGAAACAAGAGGTCAAGAGTTAAGAATTAAGGGATAAAAGTTTAGAAGTAACACGAGGGGGAACTCCACTCAGAGAGTGGTGGCTGAATGGAATGAGCTTCTGGGAGAAGTAGTGGTAGCAGGGTCCATTTTGTCATTTAAGGAAAAACTGATTAGGTATATGGATGGGAGGGGAATGGAGGGTTAAGGGCAAGGTGCAGGTAGGTGGGACTAGAGGAGTACTTGGTTCGGTGCAGACTAGAAGGGCCGAGATGGCCTGTTTCCATGATGTAATTGTTATATGGTAATACAAAATGAAATCAGATTTATCAGATAAATGTTTTAGAGGTGGTGAAGAAAGAGGAACCTTTTTGCACTCTACTTGGTCATGTTCTAAAGTTACAACTTTTTGGAAGGATTTAGGAAAGTTTTTAGAACAGAGTGTGGGTATTGCTATTCCTCAAAAATCAAGATTTATTTTTGTTGGGGAATATAGAAGTAACAAAACCTAGATTAAAACTATTTTATCAAGTCAAATTTATCAAAATAGCTTTAGCGGTGGCAAGGAAGTGTATTATAGTGACTTGGAAATCAGATGCACATTTAGGTATGGAAAGATGGCATACAGAAATTCAAAGTTGTATATCTTTGGAGAAAATTACATATAATTTTAGAAATAAATATTAAACTTTCGTACAAATTTGGAGCAAAGTTTAAGAATAAATATGTAAAAATGTACTTCAGTCTCTTAAGACCTGTAATAATCTTCCCTAAAGTCGTTTAATAAATACTGTAAGAGCCCAGTGAGTGAGGTAATCCTTTGTGCAATCCAGACTAATATTATCTTTTCCTTATATTTTTTTTTCTACAATTCTTTTATATGACTATCTATCTATTTTTATCATTACAACTTTTATAGTGGAAGGGGGTAAGTGGGAGGGGAGAGCATGTAAGGGGGAGGGGTTAATATCATGTAATCATTGCAATTTTAAATTTAGCTAAGTATTGACTCTGTACAATATATAATGACATGCATGGAAAAATTTAAATAAAATATTCCAAAAATAAAAGGGAAATTAAGGGTTTGGGGAACAGGCAAGAAAGTCGAGATGAGTCCATGGCCAGATCAGCTTTTTTTTTTAAAAAATGATTGTGTAGGTTTCACAATGCAATTACTCAACCAATTAATGTTAACGGCAAATCTTTCCATTTAGTAAAATCCTTTTTAATAAAAGAACATCATTTAATTTATATAAAGATTGATAATCTACATTTACTACCACCCCTAAATATTTAATTCTATCTGACCTCTTTAATTTTATAATACTTCTATATTGTGAATAATCTCCATCCCCAACTGGCAATATTTCACACTTATCCGAATTTATTTTATATCCAGAGAACAACTCCCCAAATTTTGAAATGATTGTGTAGGTTTCACGTGTCAAATCGCCTCCTATTCTTATTTCTCACATTTATCTTATGTAGATTACAGCAAATGTGGAACTACTAGGCCAGGACACTAATAAACAAAAATGAAGGAAATCATACATCTCAGAAGGATAATGGATCGGTTTTTGTTACACTATTATTGAAGGTATGAAATATTAAGTATGCTTATAACCTTGGGGACAAGGCTGATGGATGGCAAATGCTTTCTCTCCTGGTTCTTTGCAATTATGTACATTTTCAATGAGTCATGCTCTCTTAGAGTTTGCTCAAATGGTTAGGGCTTCAGGATGGAATTTCCCAGATATTTGTGAAATTCATCACGTCTCAATAAATAGTATTATTTCAAGTTTATTATCTGACTGTGCAGATACAACTAAAAGAGTTTTTCCCGCCCACAGGACACACACACACACACAGTATATGATAATGTATATACAAAAAGATACAATTTAAAATGTATAATTTAAATATTTTCTGATGATTTACTCATTTACAGAATCTCACAACCTGCAGGAAGAAGCTATTTCCCAGCCTGGCAATCCTGAGTTTGATGCACATGTACCTCCTTCTTGATGGTAGTGGGTCAAAGATACTGTGTGCTGGATGAAAAGAGCCTTCTTTAATTCCTTGAGCCCCATTAAGCAACACACCTGGTATATGCCATCTCTAGAGGAATGGGAGATCCCAGCAGTCTTCTTAGCTGTTTTGATGATTCTCTGTCTTAACTTCCAGTTTTGAAGATACCAAATCATACAGCAAGTCAGCCAGACAGGACACACTCAATTGTACTCCTGTAAAATGTTGTCAAAATGGGGGCAGTATCCTTGACTTCCTCAGTCTCCTTAGGAAGTAGAGGTGCTGTTTGACTTGTGATCAAGCAAGGATGCATGAGCCAAGAAAAATTTATTTTTCATTTCATAAGCTGCCATAATAGATGGTATGTTAAAAAAATTTCAACATGTATGGATTTATCCCCAGAACATAAATATCACCTCTAGAAATTAATTTGTCTTTCTTCTGATGAAGGCAATTAGAAGATGAAGAAAATGTGATAATCACATTTCTAAGGAATTGCAAGAGCAAGATAATTAAGCATAAAGGTAAGCTTTAATTGTGCAGAAAAATCAAAGGTATCCACAACTTCTGAGTTCTTCTGTAAGATTAGAACATACTACCTTATTTATTGCTCTGGTTGCAATACCTTCTGCTGATTAAAGCAAAAAAGACCTCTGAAAGTTGCACTTGTGGCCTATGCATTTTTCCATTGTGCAGTTAAATGAAAAACGGAATCAAGCAATGGCAATAAAATCAACACCATTATTCATGTGGTTGGAATGATGAATGCAGCATTTTACAATGCTCAATCTGACTCGATGCTGTTTTAAAACCAATCTTAACTCAATGAGCTTCCCTTTCCAGGTTTTATGGTTTAAGAATAGACATTTCCTGCTTTTGTTTAACCATGGCAATCACACATTCTCCAACCTATTTTATACCCAATATTAATCTCTTTCATACAGCAAAAAGAAACAAGAGTAGTTTAAAATGTCAAAAGTTGAGAGTCAACAGCAGGTAATGTCTTTAAAATCTTGGAGATGCTGCTCTATCTAGCTTCAAATAAAATGGTAAAACACAATAATCTGCAGACACTGTGATTGAAGTAAAAGTAAAATGGATTCGAAAGCCCAAACTCCAGAAATTGATTCAGCAATGGGAATGTCTGGCTGTATAGCTTTCATAACATTAATTAAATGACTTAAACATTTCTTGGACATAGCTGGAAGAGGGAAGTATAGAAAAAAATCTGCGATTCCCAGCAAACATTTTTTTTCCTTTGCATTATGTTCTCTATTTGGTTTCATTGGCACTAACAACCGATTATGAATTTAAGAACGTTCAAAATGTTACACAAAAGCTGCTTTGTTACAGGTTGACAGTAGGTCAAAGGACATCAGACATAGATGTATTTTCAAAGGTAAATGAACAAAGTTTGAAGGAATTGTTTTTATGAGAATCAGGGTTTGTACTTATACAATGGAGACATAAAAGACTGCAGATGCTGGAATCTGGAGCAAAAACAAAAAGCTGGAGCAGGACAAGCTGCTTCTGAAGAGGCATTTTATCAATTATTCCTTTGCCTCCATTGATGCTGTTTGACATGATGAGCTTCTCCAGCAGTTTGTTTTATTTTACATTGATGCTAGATAGAAATATGAACCTCATACGTTCTTCACCATGCAACTGAAAAGACTTGCATGTGGAAATTATAATAATCCACATATGACAGACTCAATTCAATACATGATAATAACTAATTTTGAATCTGGGCTTTATATGCTTATTTACAGTAACAAGCATTAAACCTATTTTTACTCTATTCAAATGTTCTCCCTCTCCATCAAATTATTCTAGCCTTCCATCTCTTTGCCTCACATGTTTTTCTGGCTTTCCCTTAACTACACCTGTGTAAGTTGCCTTAACTACTTATGGCAGTGAGTTCCATTTTCTAACCACTTACGATAAAGTCACCACATTATGCTAAAGTTTCCTGGATATAGTTATCCTTAAAATTAGAAAGCTCTTAAGTCTATCAAATCCTTTCATAATATATTTTAAAAAAAAGAACTATTTCAGATCATCCCCTGATTCTGAAGAAAAGAGCACCCTCAACCAACTTAATCTTTCTTGAGATTTACCATCTTTGGAAGTTTTATTACATTTTCTTCACGTCTTTTACATTTACTGGAAACCAAAAATGCTTACTGTGTGGTAGTTGAGCCGGCACATCGTGTAGTGCGTGCGATAGTAAACAGCAGCATCACACACTGTGACACATCCCTTAATACAGCAAACTGGCGCAGTTGAAAGCTGGAGCAGCGCTAAAATGGCGCTGGCTAAGCTGCCCAGCTAACATATCAGTAACAGGCTGGGGAAGAAGGGTATTTGCATGCAAGAATGTTCCCACCCGCCACTGTTATTCATACGGCTGATCTCAGCCAAACAAATGGCGGGAAATCGAACTATATAAAAGGAGCTTTTCTAGCCTCAATAAATGTCAGGCTTTAACCTCCCACATTGTGAATGTGTGTGTTTCTTTGTAGCAGTCGGCTACAACTGTATTCTAAATGAATGGTTTAAGCCCATATACATAAATACAAGGTACAGTTGGAATGAAAGTCTTCCCAATACACAAGACACACCAAGTATAAATAATACTCAAGGAGAGAAAAAGATAATATAAAACAACGAGTCAAAGCAAATTCATAATAAATATTCACAGTTGGATAGTAGTGCAAAGCAAATGTGCTGCATCAGTAGTGCAGCATACATATCAGTATGGTAGCCTTGAAGCAGTGTTATGATTCAGGGAGGGTCAAGACCCTTAGAGTCTTACAGCATGGAACAGACTCTTCGATCCAACTTGTCCATGCCAAGTTGGCATTCTCACCTCGACCCATTTTCACATAAAGGAACAGAAGTACGCCATTTGGCCCATTGAGTCTGCTCCACAAATCCACTCTGATCTAAATTGTTCTCATTTCTAGTTCCAATTTCCTGCCTTTTCCCCATATCCCTCATTACTTTGACTAATTAGATACTTTTCAATCTGTCCTTTGAATTCCCCCAATGATTGGACCTCCACAGCTGTATGTGGCAACAAATTTCACAAATCCACAACGCCCTTTGGCTAAAACAATTTCCATCATCTCAGTTTTAAATGGGTACCTTCTAATTCAAAGACTGTGTCCTCTGGTCCTGGATTCACCCACCAAGGGAAACATCCAATTCACATCTATTCTGTCCAATCCTTTCAGCATTCCATTTGTTTCTATAAGATCTCCTCTCATTCTTCTACATTCCAAGATCCTCTAAAGGTTCCTCATATGTTAGCCCCTGCATTCCAGGAGCCATCCTGGTAAATTATTTCTGTACATCCCTTCTAAGATAAAGAGCCCAAAGTGGCACAAAGTACTCCAAACGAGGTCACACCAGTGGCCCATAGAGCCTCATCAATATCTCTTTACTCTTATATACTTTTCCTCTTGAAATGAATGCCATAGCATTCGCTTTTTGTTACTGCCAATCAGGGGTACAGTGCTGCAGGAGCTCACAGGAGCAAGGACTCCCAAGTCCTTTTGCACTTCCAAATTTGGAATTTTCTCTCCATACAAATAATAATCTGACTGTTTATTTCCTCTTCCAAAACATTTGTATTTCATTTGCCATTTCTTTGCCCACTCTGCAAGCTGTCCAAGTTTCTTTGCAACCTTTCAGTTTATTCAACACTTCCTACTCCACCACCTATCTTGGTGACATCTACAAACTTAGCCACAAAACCATTTCAGTCCATAATCTAAATCAGTCGTTCTCAACCTTTTTCTTTCCACTTTAAGTAATCCCTATGCCATCCGTGCTCTGTGATTAGTAAGGGATTGCTTAAGGTGGGATGTGAGTGGGAAGGGAAGGTTGAGAATCACTGCTCTAGACCCAATTGTTACTGAAATATTTTGCTTGAGAAAAATTGTCATTGGCCCATTTCCTTTGGAGTTATGAAACTGTGCACATAACGAGTCAATGAGGTATGATTAAAACAGTGGTTTTCAAACTTTTTCTTCCCCCCACATACCACCTTGAGCAATCCCTTACTAATCACAGAGCACCTATGGCATTGGGAATACTTAAAGTGATAAGTGAGTGGAAAGAAAAAGGTTGAGAACCACTGATCTAAATCAATATATATGGCAAAAAGAAGCAGCCCCCACACTGACGCCTGTGGAACACCATTAGTAACTGGCAACCAACCAGAACACGATCTTTTTATTCCCACCCTTTGCTTCCTGTCTATCAGTCAATGTTCCAACCAATCTAATATCTTTCCTATAATTCCATGGGCTCTCTTATGCGGCACCTTATTGAAGGCCTTTTGAAAATCCAAATACACAACATTCACAGATTCTCCCTTGTCCATCCTACTTGAGATTTCCTCAAAGAATTCCAATAGGTAGGTCAGACATGATCTTTCCTTCATGAAGCCATGCTGGTTTGCACCTATCATGCCATGCACCTCTTGGTATTTCATAACCTCATCTTTGAGGATCGACTCCAATAACTTCCCAACAACCAACGTCAAACTAAATAGGTCTATAATTCCTTTATTCTGCCTCCCTCCTTTCCAATCCTCTGGAACCATGCCAGAGTCCATTGATTTCTGGAAAATCAATTCCAATGCCTCCACAATTTCCAAAGCTACCTCCTTCAGAACCCATAAATGCACCTCATCCGGTCCGGTCCATTCAGCTTACTAAGCACTTCCCTGAGACCTCTGAATATCAGATATATTGCTTTTGTCTTCCTCAGTGAAGACTGATGCAATATACTCATTTAGTTCCTTTGCCACCTCTTTGTTACCCATTATAATTTCACCAGCATTATTTTCAATCAGTTTATATCTACCTGTTTCTCTTTTACTTGTTATATATTTTTCTAAAACTCTTACTATCCTTCTGTATGTATTTGCCAGCTTCCTTTCAAAATTCATCTTTTCTTTCCTAATTACTTTCTTTGTCTTTCAGTAAGTTTTTAAAAGTTTCACAGTCCTCTGTTTTCCCACTAATTTTTGCTTCCTTGAATGCCCTCCCTTTTACTTTTATTTTAGCCTTAACCTCTCGTTTCCCACATTTGTGCCATTTTTCCATTCATAAGTTTATTTTTTCTTGGAATCTATCTATCCTGCACACATTTTATTTCTTGTTGAAATATCCTCCAATTCTAGCTTACTTTTCTAGTCAACGTGTCAGTTCCTCTCTCAAAGCTCTTTCCTTTGTTCCACTGAAATATTGACACATCTGATATCAGCTTTTCCTTTTCAAATTTGAAACTGAATTCAATCATGTTATGATCATTACTTCTGAAGCGTTCCATTACCTTTAATTCCCTAATCACCTCAGGTTCACTACAAATCACCCAATCCAAAACCGCTGATCCCCTGGTGGCTTATCAACAAGCTATCCTGTAGGTATTCTACAAACTCTCTCACCCAAGATCCAGTATCTTCCTAACTATCCCAATACCCTTTCAGGTTAAAATCTCTCATAATTATTTTGACATTTTCCTTCTGACACACTTTTTCAATCTCCAGCTATAGTCTACAGTCCATTTCCCAGCTGCTGTTTAGGGGCCTATATTCAACTGCCAATAGGGTCCTTTTATTCAATCCATATGGATTCTACCCCATCTAACCCTATGTCCATTCTTTCTGGTGATTTAATATCATTGCTTAGCATCAGGGCCACGCCACCCCTTCTACTTACCTGCCTATCTTTCCGGCACACTGTGTACCCTTGGACATTCAGCTCTAAATCACATTCATCATTAAGCCATGTCTCGGTGAAAGCCACAATGACATATCGGTAAATGTGTATCTGTCCAACAAGGTCCTCTACTTTATTCCTAAAGCTCTGTGCATTCAAGTACAGTACTCTTAAACCAGCATCTGCTACCAATATGGCTGTCTTTCTATTGTACAGTAAGTTATCCTCTCTTTTCATCTGCCTTTGACTTCTTTGCTACACATTATTTTTGACTTTTTTTAAAAACTTCTTTCTCGACCTTAACTCCCTGATTCCCTTCTGCCCCAATCTCTACACCCACATTCTGATTCCCACCCCCACCCCCTCCACCTAGCCTCTGCATTCCTGGCCAATTAAGTTTCCAAACTAGGCCATGATGCAACCAGACAGTGTACTTTCCACAGTACATCTGTAGTGGTTCAAATGGAGTATTATGACATGCCGAACATCCTGACACTCCTGAGAAAATAATGACGTTGAATTGCCTTCTGCACAGTCTCCTCCATGCAATGGCTTCAAAAGACATCCTCCGAAATGTGGAGTAGGTGCTAACCATCGTGTTGTACAAGTTTCGCATTACATTTCGGACCCATCCCTTTGGAACCAGATCTATCTCTCCAGAAATGGCTCTAGCAATAACTATGAATGTGCGACATCTGTATATAATTAGTGTTCCTTTATGTTTGTGCGAAGTGTGATGGGTTATATCATATTTTATATTATATATAAATATGTATTTTAAAGAGATAGATTGTGGGGGTTTAGAGTAGGTCACTTCACCAACAGACATTAACATTTCACAAAAGAGGTCTCATTTAAAATGCAAGAGCTTTGCTGAAAGTGAGGCATTGAGACACCGAATGCCTTTGCAAAGGCAATAAAACTATTTTGGAAATGCTTTGCTAAAGAATTTTCAGAGCAGGTGCAAATGGAGAAGTCCAGACTCAAGTGCAGATAAGATTTTTCAAACACTGGGTCTGGAGCCTTAAGAGAGATCATGTGATTTTGCAAGCAGAGAGAGAGAAAAAGACCAAAGAGAGAGAGGGAGAACTCAGTTCTTCAGTGGCTTTTGGAAGTTGGCAGCTTGTTGAAGATGGGTTGTGAGTTCTGAGTTCAACCTGTTGAAAACCCCTTGTAGTGCTTACAAGAGGAAATGTCTAGCTAGAGTGTTTCTCCTGAAATAAGAGGAACTCTGTCGTAACCTGGAAGAAGAGGGTATCATTTGGAAAACCCATGATGGGGCAAGTTTCTTCGGCAAGTGACTGATTGGAGGAAATCAGTTTGTGTGTGTCCAACGAGCAACAAATCTCTCTCTGAAACCAACAAGAACCTTCCTGAGCAGTAACCATTTAACTTTAACCACCAGAGCTTGATTAAAATTCATAAATGTTGAATTCCATGCACAGTATAAGAATTGCCTGATACCAATTGCTTGAACTTGAACTTGGAGGAGTAAGAAGTGAGATTGGGCTGTGAATCCAAGAACTTTCCTGAACATATACACATTACATACACGTGCGCTTACAATTAGAAGGGGGTTAAGTTAAGTTGATAGTAGTAAGTTAAAGTTTGATCCTCTTTTTATGTTTAAAGAAAATGAAAAGCAACTTTCGTTTAAGTAACCATTTGTCTTGGTGAATTTCTATTGCTGCTGGGTTTTGGGGCTCTCTTGATCCGTAACAGAAGGGTTTTCAATTTTAAATCTTTACTTGCTCTTTTATGAATAAATCAATGTACATTCAATGACCACTAAAAGGTTTATATGCACTTTCTAAAATCGCTTTGGGACCACACATTTACTTTTGCATTGAAGAACGGCCCTTTCTACATGTTCAATATAAAGATCCTAAAGCCTTGCAAGTTTGGACAATCAATGCTAATGGGCTACCTGGCCTCATCATCTACTTTCGGAGGAAAGCCACTACAGCCCAATTTGTGTACTGAGCCAACATCAACACCACAGGCACATTTAACAGCACAGATCATATAATCAATGCCTTCAACTAACTCATTAGCTGTTTCCCCAGACGACGGATGGCTAGTTTTAGTAACACAATTACAATTCCAATGAAATCAAGTTAAGGAGGCAGGCATCAAGTTTAGACAATTCTGATGGCTCAATATATCTTGTAGTGCAAGTCAGTGAGCAGCAAGCTGTAGCATTCAAACAATTGTTAACTTATGTAAACTCACTGAGGGCATTTTTCATTATACCAAAATGAGCCCTAATATTACTAGAAGAAACTGCCGATGTTGGAATCTGGGAAAATATGCTGTGGGAAGAATTCAGTGCACCAGGTAGCATCTGCAAGACAAAAACATTGTTGACCTGAGTCTCTGAATCAGTCCTGATGGAGGGTTTTGACCTAAAATGTTGACCATCCATGTACAGCCAATTTTTTTCTCCTTCAACTCCATCTTTAAATTTGCTGACAACACCATAGGGATAGGCAGAAGGCCAAATCACAATGAGGTCTGGCATGGTGCCAAAATAACAACCTCTTATATGGTTATAATACAAATAAGTAGCACTACCCATGACCATTTGCGAAGAGTTGAAGTAGCCTCGCATTATCTCAACAGTGGCATCAGCATCTTCCTACAAGGATACAAACGACATAGAAATCCTTAAAATGTTTCCAAGGACCTTAAACGAAGGTGCTGATAAGGAGCCAGCAGCATAAACCCATTTCCCAATAGGCAGGACCTCTGTCTTTAGCAGACCATGAAGCCCCTTTTAGTATGCTCACTGCTCAAGTTTCGTTAACATAATTTGATATCTTGCCAATCATCTTATAAGCTTTGCTCTGTGTCCATCAATTAAAAGATTTGTGATTTTGATGGATGGACAGTTACAAGGTGATGCTTAAAAGCAGCTGTCAATATTGTACACAAGCTGTATCCCTGCCCTATCTAACTAATTTTTATGCTCCACTGCCAAATGTTTCCGATAATGCCCATATTACTGGGTGATAGCAAAAGAAAGAATTAGGTGGTGGATATTAAATAATAAACTTAAAGTGACAGACTTTATAAAAAAAATAAATCTGTTAGAAAACATTACTGCTGTATCTGCCCTGGGTGAGAGGCTCCGATAGCTCAGTGGTTAGAGCACTGGCCTTGTAAACCAGGGTCGTGAGTTCATCCCTTGCTGGTGCTCTCTGCCTTCCTTATGGTAGATAAGTGCTGCATTCTAATAATGGAACCTTTACATTTGTATTCAATCCAGTAACTGAGCAGTTGTTTTACCTGGAAGAGAGTGAAATTTAAATGGTCAGGCCTTCAAATGCTAAATAGTAGCATCATCCCCAAATCTAACTGTTGAGGTTGCAGATGAAGAGGAATGAAGAGTAAATGACCTAAAATTTTAATCGTTTTTCTCTCCACAAATGCTGCCCAACTTGCTGAGGATCTCCAGTAATTTGCTTTTTAGTTTTCCAGCATCTGGAGTACTTTGATTTTTAAATGGAATGATTTCTCAGATTAATAAAAGGCTCATGGGCTCATATTCCTCTCAAGCTTATTTCTTGAAGCCTATTTATTTGCTTCTTTCAACCAGTTTTGTAACAGTTTATATACATTTCCCATGTTAACAAGTCTGACAAGTAAGCATATTTGAGAACAAGTAAAGTCAGATTAGCAGATTTTGTGGATTATTAAATGATACTTAGAGAAACAATCAACATTTCGGAAACCTTTCCATAAGTTTGTGGAGCTGCGAGCCATCAGGCATAAACGATACTACCACACTGAATCTTTGGAATTTTCCACCCAGAACGGTGAAGACTCAGCTGTCAAGCGGATCCAAGACAGAGATGGATATAAAAGATGCGTTTCTTAAATACATTTTAAGTGCAAATTCAATCAAATAGGATAGACAAAATGGATTGGGTACTCTGATTGATTTTATTCAAAGCAGTAGGAATGGGGTAATCTTTGTAGAGTAAAATCGTCTTCATTCACTCAGTTAATGGAGATTATAGCCACAATTTATAAACATTTGGGAAACAACGAATCACTGCATATTTCTAGATATTAAAGAAATTAACCGATGTAGTAAATGTCAAAGAATAGACACGATCTTAGTGACTGCAAGCATGAGGGATGAATGGTCTAATGCTGCTGCTTTTCTTTCTTATATTCTATGTGCAATACAAATGCAGATATCCATGCACTGGGGAACATATTTGATGATGGTTCAAGGCAACAGGGGGCACTGTTGAACACTGCTTGATCATGGTGTGTGTTTAGAATGATTTTGAAAGGCTTATTTAGTGTCAGCACCAATAATTTTGTAGTTCTAACTTTGTGATTTACACTAATACCAATGAAAACAATTCTTTATTTTCTAATTGTCATATATTCTTTCTTTGGCTTGGCTTCGCAGACGAAGATTTATGGAGGGGTAAATATCCACGTCAGCTGCAGGCTCGTTTGTGGCTGACAAGTCCGATGCGGGACAGGCAGACACGGTTGCGGCGGTTGCAGGGGAAAATGGGTGGGTTGGGGTTGGGTGTTGGGCTTTTCCTCCTTTGTCTTTTGTCAGTGAGGTGGGTCTTCTTCAAAGGAGGTTGGAGGCGAGATCAGCCCACTGGTGGTGGTCAATGGGGCAGGCACCAAGAGATTTCTTTAGGCAGTCCTTGGTGCACCTCTGTCTCAGTGGCCAGTGGAGAGCTCGCCATAGAACACGATCTTGGGAAGGCCATGATCCTCCATTCTGGAGACGTGACCCACCCAGCGCAGTTGGGTCTTCAGCAGCGTGGATTCGATGCTTGCGGACTCTGCCAGCTTGAGTACTTCGATGTTGGTGATGAAGTCATTCCAATGAATGTTGAGGATGGAGCGGAGACAGCGCTGGTGGAAGCGTTCTAGGAGCCGTAGGTGATGCCGGTAGAGGACCCATGATTCGGAGCCGAACAGGAGCGTGGGTATGACAACGGCTCTGTACACACTGATCTTTGTGTGTTTCTTCCACCTGATCAGCGGTCAAATATGCAATCCTTCTTCATTTACAGTTAAGCCAAGTTTGCTGATGGAGTTGAGTGCAATACCCAAACATGCTGGAGTAACTCAGCAGGTCAGGCAGCATTCATAGGAACTTGAAGGATAATCAATGTTTTGGGCCTTAGCCCTTTATCAGGTATGGATATCATACATTTCAGAAGTCATGTTGAAAATAATTTCAATAATTCATAATCCAATGCATACATTTTTCTTTTAGGAGATTCCTTACCAGTTTGAACCTCACTTCCAATTTAGATTAATGACTTTCATGTAACTATTATTTTTCAATGAGAAATCTGAGATACTTACAGTAAAAGATAACATGATTAGAAAATAATAATTTAATTGTATTATGACTTACACTGGATTATTCAGAAGTGGTTCACAATTTAATGCTCATTTGTTTGTTTTTAAACACATTAGACCAGGGGTGTCAAACTCAAATTCACAGAGGGCCAAAATTAAAAACTTGGACTAAGTCGTGGGCCAAACTAAATATTTATTGAAAATTTTCAATCACATCTGCATGTTTTCTCTTCTTTCAACATATGTAATGTTAAACTTTTTCTTATTAAAATAAATGTTTAATAATAGTTTTGGTTAAACTCTTTCCAGAAGAAGCATTAACAAATGAGAAATAAAATATTCAATAAATAATATTTCTCTATAGCCTTTAAGCTCCTTTTAAATGTATTTTTTTCACAAGCCAACAAGTCAAAAAAATAACAACTTGCTTCAATGACAAACAGGTTTGTGTTTTAAAATGATGAACATATAGTCTGCCTCCCACCTGTCTTGAAAGGTCCTGTTTTCTGTCTTTCGTTTGGCCATTTTTCGTAAGGGGTTTATTACATGTGAGTTCGGCGACAGATGGCAGGTGCTAATGAAAGTAAACAGAGGAGGTGGGGGCGATTAGCGGGCTGACGCCAATGCATTTGCAAAGCATTCTGGGATTTGTAGTATTAGCTGTGCATGCGCTGTACTGGCATATTTAATATGATCTTGCAGGCCAAATATAATTATATCATGGGCCAAATTTGGCCCGCGGGCCTGAGTTTGACATGTGAGTTATAAGCCATCACGTTCCCCAAAAAATCCTATTCCCACCCTATATCATTTTCTCATAGAAGCTACACTATAACAAATCAGAAGCAAGAATTCTAGTGTTATGAACTAACAAAATATTATACTAAGAAAGGAACAGCAATGGAAGATTCACCAGACAGTAGTAAATTCAAAATAATAGTTTTATTAAACTATTAATAATATTTCTTACTTATCTCTAAACTTAACTCTATCTTAAAGCCCTACTATGCACAAATGTATGTGTGTGTCTGTGTGTGTGAAACTCCAAAACCATTACAATTTAACCTTGATTCTGGAAAATGTCCATTTCTAAAGTCCAGTTTCAAACATCTTGTTGACTTCAGGATCCTTTTAAATCACAGTTCAGAGGTAATTATGAAGCACTTTTAAACATTATATTTTCTGATCTCTTTAAACTCACAAGTGTCTTGGTGAGCTGACTTTCAGAGAGATATTCTTCAAGCAGGAGCGACCAATTTTTGGCACAAATGAGGCTGCTTCTCTTTTGTTAAAAAAGCAGTCTGAAGTGATCTTACTTATTTAAAAGCCACTTGTGTTGCGTATCGCTTATGATAAGAATATAGAACAGCATCTTTCTAGAGTAAACTGTCCTAGTCCTGTCTTTCCAGGATGTCAATCTTCCATTTTAAAAAATATATATTTATAAATTAAAAACCACAAAGAAATCACATTATTGACGATATTACAAATCAAATCCAAATTATGTGGCATATATAAAAAGAAAAAAATAAAGAAATACCCCCTATATATCCCCTCCCTGTAACCCCTTGCTAAAAGAAAAAGTAAAAAAAAAAAGGACTAGAGATCCTCAACAGGAACGGTTATGACTTTAAGGTTTCCTTTAATATACTGGGACCTTAAGGAGAAAGGGAATGTCAGAGCTTCATTTAAATATTCGCACCCAGACTTTGTAAATATAGGCACCATATCTTCCAAAATATTTAGTATTTATCTCTTAAATTATAAGTAATTTTCTTAAGTGGTATACAACTCCAAACTTCTGTGTGGTATCTTTATATACCAAATCTGTATCAGACTTCCAAGTTATGGCGATAAATTTTCTTGCTATTGCTAAAGTAATTTGAACAAACTTCTTTTATACATATTCAATTTCAATTTAGGTTTAACACTTCTATTATCACCCAATAAAAATAACATTGGATCCTGTGGGAATTTAATCCCCATTATTCATTCCAATAAATTACTTATTTCTAACCAAAAAGGCTTAATTCTAGGACACTGCCAAGTAAAATGCAAAAATGCACCAATTTTCCATTTTCTTCTTTGATCAAAATGTCTCTCTGCCTTCAATATTAAGTTCTCTGATATCATGCGAAGTTACATCATCAGTGAGATCAGTGTATTTCCAGGAAACCATGTGACCATGTACTAGAATCTTTAACAGTTTTAATTTCATTTCTGCAAAACCTCTTGCCTTTTCCCAAAACCACTCCATATCCATATCAACTTCCGACCTCATCTCTGTTCCAAGGGGCTGGTGATTTGGTTTCAGAAATTCTAATTAACCTGTTTTTGTTTAAAACAGATGGCCTCCTTCAGCAGTTCTTATTGCGTACTTAGATACTTCAGTTTTTAATAAAGCAAACACTCATGAATCAATTAAAATCCACTTCAGTAAATGTGCTGACCAGTGCGCAACCCTGTATCAGCGCACAACTAACTTACGAAGAATACATATACATTATTTTAACTATATAGCTTACTTTACTAAGACATTTTAGATGAAATATAGCTTAATATTAACCTAAATATTAACACAGATCCATTACTTTGGCATGCAATAGTAGCAGTGATTGACGACTTGGTTATCAGCTAATCAACACTGCGTAGATCAGAAAATGAACCTGGAACCTTAACAGTACTGCTCAGTTACTCCATTAATAATGATGAGAAAACAAAGCAGCAAAAATTGACACAGAACTTTTTCCAAACAACTAATCAAATGCACTGACAGAATGGACTATTAAATTTGTGGAATTAATGAGTTGCATTATGATAAAAATCTAATTCAAACCATGTTTACATAAATGATTAACAAATTAAGAAGTCAGGAATTAATATTTTCTATTCTGTGCAAACATGTAATTGTTTCCCAAATAAGCAGAAGTAATCAGTTTTCATACAAGGATCTGTATACACAGTACTGGCTTATTTCAAAACAAACCCTTGAATAATTTACTCTCTTGACTGAATGTGAATGAACTATTAAAATTATTTTAATGTACATTGCATTTCACAATCCACTGGTTATGATGGTAGCACTTTAGCAGAAAACAGAATGTCTTAATGTAACTTGTGTCCCTTGGCCATATTTTATGAACAAAACTAGTTATCTTCTGATTTCCCAGCATTATTCTGGGGTAATACTTGAGCAAATCCTGTGCAAGTCAGATCTATGATCCCACAGCGCACAGGTAGTAGAGAAATTCAGGAAATAAAATAACATCTAAAGTTTGGAAATAAATCATACATGCCTAGAATGAAGTTATGTGGTGTTCATTCCATTGAAAGCACAGGGATTCCAGTGGATAAAAAGACAAGTTTGTACCAAAATTCATTGCAAGAACAAGCTCTGAAGTATTGAGTATAAATAATGCATAATTTCAGCCTTTAACAGTTCAGAATCATGTTTGTTGAGATGAAAATGAACATAATCTCATTTGTACATAAAAATTAAACTTAAAAATACTCCAAAAGAGACCTGAAATGCATCCACAAGCACAATGTCCCAAATTTTCAGTGACCAATATACTTTTCAGCATAAAGGGAATTAAAAAAAAATATATAAACTCATGACATTGATAATAATTCATTACACATTCAGTGCAGGACAGAAGAGGAGCTTTCTATAGCCCCTTTTCCATTGGTACCTTGTCCCAGGAATTAACAGGGAATTAACTGGGACAGGGTCCAGTGGAAAAAGAATGATGTAATGACATCAAATCACACCAGAGATTGATGGCCTCGACTCCTAATCATATTCCCAGAGTTAGCTGAAGCTGGCATGCCGATTAAACCAATAAAAAAAAAGGACAGCAGAAAGTCACCTGTTTCTAGTTGAAAGTAGTCTCTACTATCCCGAGGGATGAGTTGTGTTCAATCGATAAGCAGTCAGCGTCCTGGTTAAAGGTGATCCAGTGGAAACAGCACAAACAGCTTCCTATTCCGAGACACTGCATGGCTAATTAACTGGGAATGCCAGTGGAAACAGGGCTTATGTAGTGCCTCCAAGTATTTTTCTTCCTAACCCACTCAAAACCTGAATATACAAGCCCACTGTTATGCTTTGTTGTTCATATAAGTCTATACAACATAAAGAACGCTGATTAAAAAAAAACTTACAACAGTAAGATATTTATAAAAGAATTAAGAATAATAAGCTAGCACTACACGATTGATTCTCTTTAAGGAATTGCATCACATAGCACCATTTTTTTTGACTAATATGCTTAGTCTTGTAGAAGTTTCACCCATGTATAATGCTCTAAACCATGTAATTTGACCCTCCTTAAATTTCAAATAATCTCCCTACTAGTCTTTTCTTTGGAAGTTGAGGTTGTTTTTGATTACATCTTATACTTTGATTGAATATTAAAATTCAATGCAAAAACTGATTACCTCTCTATATTGCTCATAACTTGTGGTTTGATACATTATACAAGAACAATTTAGTGCACGAACAAACAACAGCAATTCCCAAATCTGTAACTGCATAGCTAGGAATATGGCAAAGTAGAGGTGAACATGCCAGAATGCAAAACATATGCCAAAGGTCTTTCTCATGTTTCCAATTTAAGTTACATTTCTTTGAAATGCCAAGTGAAGCCCCCAGAGTAGAAAGGAAAAAGTGCTACAATTTCCTCTCAACACATCCGGAAATCGAGAAGAGGTAGAGGCTGCCTACCTCTTCCACTCCACAGCATGTTTTTAAATTGAAAACCAGAAATTTGCCGTGAACTACAACAAAAATGTTCCTACTCAGTATGGTGTAAATATCCTTAAGATAGACAAGGACACACACAAGCACAACTATTGTTGGAGACGCTTTTTTCATCATATTGAACATAAATAATCAAAATGCTGAATCATTTGCTTTCGATATTAAAGAAACACACATGCTCTTGCCAGATGCTAAGTCCTTGAAAACTAAAGAAGAAACATGAATATTCTGTTGATAGTGATCAGATACTCCTAAGGATTAAAGCCATTTTCCCGAACTAAGCAATTTCTGATTGGAGCAATAGAACTCCTTATGGCAATGAAAGGTATGAGAAACTGATGTAAACATCCACATTCCACACAGAGATTACACAAGTACAAATTCTGTCAATGGCTCTGGTATTTTGCATTCACTTGAATTAAAGGAAAATGCTTTAAAATTGCTTAATTAAAAGCAAGCAGAATATAAATAAGCATAGTTATATCATTAACTTTTAATGCTAAAATAGCTTGGGGCAGGCCATTGCTGTGTTTACCACAGGGACAACAGCAGAGTTTTAATAGTTCAAGGGGAAAGAACTGCCATGCAATTGCTGGATGGAAGCTCCTCATTAAAAATGAAAGAGGATTTGTCTGCATTTTAAGAAACAAATAATCCTGAATTAAATCACAAAATTCTGTAGACACGATGGTTGAGGTAAAAACACAAAATGCTGGAGGAGCTCACCGGGTCAAACAGTGTCCTTTATGTAGCAAAGGCAAAGATACATAACTGATGTTTTGGGTTTGAGCCCTTCATCAAAGCATGAGAGCAGCAGGGATTACAGATGGGGAGGACTGAGAGAGAATAATCTTGAACATCCTTATGGCATCTGACAGTCGCATTTTAACCTATCCCTCTTTTTGAACTATTGTTTCAAATTCCACATTAGGTCCACGAATAGGTTAGGTGCTTAGGAGAGGAAAAATAAGAACATTAGAAAAAAATTAAGATCCAGTCTGAATCAAAGTATTGTAGCGGGCTGAACGACCGCATGGCTAGACGGATCAAATTGCTGGCCCAGTCGCCTGACTCAAAAATAAGCTCCTTTGTGGAAAATCCTCCCATGGAGCGTAAGTACGAGCAATTCCAACGTTTCCTCCTCGATTCCCTGGAACTCAGCCGGCACGAGCGTACCTTTCGCATCCTAAATATGCAAGGCCTGGGTGATAGAAACCCCTCCGAGCTCATACATGAAATGGTGTCCCTAGCAGATGGACATATGAACTGTTTCCTTTTCTAGACCCTGTTCATCTCTAAGCTGCCGGTACACATTTCCTCGGCAGTTTCCAACAGATTTCAACGCCCTATACCTGGTAGCCAAGAAAGCAGACAGACTTTTCCGTACCCCGCAACAGAGCTCAATCCACTTGCAGCCCATCTACACCATCATGCTGCCACTTCAGCACCTCTGCTGGGCTCCCCAGCAGTATCTGCGGCCCAACCACAGTGAACATTGCTTCTACCACCGCAGATGGGGCCGAAATACCTGGAGGTGCACCCCCCTCCACCCCCGTGGTCCTACCCCACTGCCAAACCAAACACAGCGACGGGAAATGGGAGGCCAGCCACCGATAGTGACCTCAGCGGTTGACGCTCATAGAGGCCTACTCAACCTCAGGGACCAGCGGGCAAAGAGGGACTTCCTAGTCAACATGGGTACAGAGATAAGCCTCGTCCCACCGATGTATTTCGGGACCAAACACAATCCCAAGGGCGTCCCTCTACAAGCAGCTAACTGGTTCTCCATTCCGAGTTACGGCACCTATCTGGCCAAAATCCGTGCCGTGGACACTGTTTTCCAATGGAAGTGCACAATCGTGGCTGTGGGACAGGCCTTACTCAGAGCAGAATTCCTCCAGGCAAATGAACTTTTGGTGGACATGACCAGATGCCGTCTGTGGATGCTACCACGTTCCAGTCATACCCCCTTACTCTGCGGCAAAGGCATTTTCTGCCATTAGGAATCCACGCTTTGGACTGAAACAAGTATGCCTACCAAGTCCCTGGCCCTACTGCACCCAATTTCTACAATGCCAGACGTGGCATGGAGAACCACATCAAGATCACCGAGCCTCCAGTGTACACAGGCGCAGTGCCTCCCACAAAACAAACTCCAGCAAGCCAAGACTGAGTTCGCCGCCATGGAGGAGCTGGGGATCGTCCAACACTCAAACAGCCCCTGGGCCTCCCCACTGCACACGGTAGTGACGAGCTTCAGCGGCTGGTTCCCAAGCGGCGACTACAGGCAACGAAACGACGCCACAGTCCCAGATAGGTACCCTATCCCACAAGGCTCCAGGACTGCCAGATCTTTTCCAAGGTAGACCTCATCAAGGGGTACCACCAGATTCCAGTGCATCCCAGCAACATCCCGAAAACAGCCATTATCACACCCTTCGGCCTTTTTGAGTTATTTCAGATGCTGTTCGGACTAAAGAAGGCAGCCCAGACGTTTCAGTGGCTTTTGGACTTGGTTGGCAGTAACCTCGACTTCAGCTTCGTCTACCTGGATGATATCTTCATCGCCAGCCCTGACACTAGCATACAAAGGATAAACCTGACTCACCTTTTCGACACATTGCAGCAGTTCGGACTCATGGTGAACCCAGTCAACTGCCAGTTCGACCTAGAGACAACTGATTTCTTTGGACACCTTATCACCTGAGAGGGAGCCAAACTGCTGCCAGACAGGGTAGAAGCCATCTAAAACTTTCCTAAGCCGAGCACAATCAAAGGTCTGCAGGAGTTCCTGGGGATGGTGAACTTTTATCATCACTTCCTCCTGGGAGTGGCCACCCTCATGCAGCCCCTGTTTGACCTCATCAAGCTCAGCGACAAGATGCCCCAATGGACTCAAGAAACCACAGAAGCGTTTGTAGGTCACGAAAGGAGCATTAGCGCAGGCCACATTCCTGGCCCACCCAGATTCTACATCCCCCCTGATCCTTACAACGAACACATTGGACGTGGTGGGCGTGGTGTTGGAGCAATGGATTGACAAGGAATGGCACCCCCCTGGCCTTCTTCAGCAAACATATCCAGCTGTTGGCCTTGTACCTGGCAATACGACACTTCCAATGGAAGGAAGGGTTTTCACCACCTACATAGACCACAAACCACTCACTTATGCACTCAGCAAGGTCTCAGACCAGTGGTCTGTGAGACAACAGCATCACCTCTTCTATATTTCAGAGTACACAACAGACATCCACCACGTCACAGGCAAGTCCAACATGGTGACTGACATATTATCCAGACCCATGATCACCTCCACCTCAGGTGGGCTCGACGTTGCTCAGCTGGCCAAGGACCAAACGGAGGATGCAGACATTCAGGCCTACCAGACTGCCATCACCAGCCTGAAGGTTAGCAATTTCTGCCTCTCTCTGGGGGTCAGACCTTACTATGCGACGTATCCACAGGCTTCCCCAGACCCATCCTACTTGCGACCTGGCGAAGCGGGTGTATGACCAAATCCACGGCTTGTCCCCCCTTCCATAAGGTCAAGGCCTGCCTGTTGTCCGACAAGTTCCTGTGGCACGGCCTTCGCTGCGACGTGACCCTGTGGACTAAAACCTGTTTGCAGTGCCAAAGTGCACAAGCACACCAAGGCACCACTCCAGACTTTTGAGCTCGTGCAGTGCCGATTTGAGCAAGTGCACGTGGACATCGTCAGCCCACTCCCTGTGAGCCAAGGTATGCGGATTCTGTTTACAACAATTGACTGTTTTATCCATTTTCCGGAAGCCATACCTCTACCCACATGTGACAGTGACTTGATCCAGAGCCTTCTTGTCCACTTGAGTCGCACATTTTGGAGTCCTGACCCACATCACCTCAGACCGAGGGGCCCAATTCACTTCCTTGCTCTGGACTGACCTAACCAAGTTGCACCTCACCATGGCCTACCATCCTCAGGCAAAATGACCTGGACGAGCATTTCCACCGCTAGCTGAAGACAGCCCTAAAAGCTTGACTACAAGGCTTGAATTGGATGGATGAACTTCCTGGTGCTATTAGGCATCTGCACAGCACCGAAGGAAGACCTACCAGCCTCGTCCATTGAGATGTGCGGCTTCCCACTCACCATCCCCAGGGACATTCACTTCAACCACCCCCCTCCCCACAGCCTAGCGCCCTAGATGTCCTCCAGCGATCGCAGGTTCAGGTGGGTAAACAGAAGCCCCCGCCACCTTCCCGACAAGGATCTCCAGCCTGCCACATACCCACGGACCTACAGCCCACCGGCTAAGTTTTCAAGCGGAGAGGACAGCTAGAAACACCCCTATAGTGAAGGCCCATTCAAAGTGTTACAGCGGGACAATGTCGTTTTTACACTGGACATTGGCGGGCAACAGGGCAGGTTCACGATCGACCGCCTCAAGGTAGCGCAACTGGACTCAGGCCAGCCTGTCCCCCACGCAGAGACCTATGGTAACCTAGTTAGAGGGCAGCAGCAATTTTGGTGTAGCAGGCCAAGCAACCGTGCGGTTAGACAGGCCAAATCGCCACCCCAGTCGTCCGACTCAAAAAGGCGCGGGTCCCCCTTCACTCCGAAGCGAAGCCCACTATTAACGACGTGTGTTGGCCAGTGGACATCACTGGTGCCGGGTGGCATACCACCGGTCAGGGAGTGACACTGTGACAGGCTGACATCACTTCTGGAACATGTCACCAGAAGTGGGTGTTTCCCTATTCACCCTCGCACTGTGTAGACGTTTCTTGATTCTAGATGCTACAGTATAGTAATTATAATGCAAAACAGATGTCTAAATAATCATGCTTCCAAAGTTCAAAACAAACTAACAACGTTAAATGTTCAGAACTTGAAAATGTCATGATATTCCAGAAAATGCAAGTAAATATTTTTGTTTGCCATTCATCCATTTCTTCTTCTTTGGCTTGGCTTCGCGGACGAAGATTTATGGAGGGGGTAAAAAGTCCACGTCAGCTGCAGGCTCGTTTGTGGCTGACAAGTCCTATGCGGGACAGGCAGACACGATTGCAGCGGTTGCAAGGGAAAATTGGTTGGTTGGGGTTGGGTGTTGGGTTTTTCCTCCTTTGCCTTTTGTCAGTGAGGTGGGCTCTGCGGTCTTCTTCAAAGGAGGTTGCTGCCCGCCAAACTGTGAGGCGCCAAGATGCACGGTTTGAGGCGTTATCAGCCCACTGGCGGTGGTCAATGTGGCAGGCACCAAGAGATTTCTTTAGCCAGTCCTTGTACCTTTTCTTTGGTGCACCTCTGTCACGGTGGCCAGTGGAGAGCTCGCCATATAACACGATCTTGGGAAGGCGATGGTCCTCCATTCTGGAGACGTGACCCATCCAGCGCAGCTGGATCTTCAGCAGCGTGGACTCGATGCTGTCGACCTCTGCCATCTCGAGTACTTCGACGTTAGGGGTGTAAGCGCTCCAATGGATGTTGAGGATGGAGCGGAGACAACGCTGGTGGAAGCGTTCTAGGAGCCGTAGGTGGTGCCGGTAGAGGACCCATGATTCGGAGCCGAACAGGAGTGTGGGTATGACAACGGCTCTGTATACGCTTATCTTTGTGAGGTTTTTCAGTTGGTTGTTTTTCCAGACTCTTTTGTGTAGTCTTCCAAAGGCGCTATTTGCCTTGGCGAGTCTGTTGTCTATCTCATTGTCGATCCTTGCATCTGATGAAATGGTGCAGCCGAGATAGGTAAACTGGTTGACCGTTTTGAGTTTTGTGTGCCCGATGGAGATGTGGGGGGGCTGGTAGTCATGGTGGGGAGCTGGCTGATGGAGGACCTCAGTTTTCTTCAGGCTGACTTCCAGGCCAAACATTACTGATTTAACAAATTAACATCAAATAGAACACAAACACTTTAAGCATTTATGTCACAGTCAACTCGAACATCATGAAACACAGGTGGCAATTTTTAAATCACCAGTTAAAGTTTCCAGAGACCAAACCACTTATTTCACAAAAGCAATGAAAATATTAAATGACAGGAATTGAAAAAGGTTCAACCTGCAGTGGTTTTCAACTCAAGGCTTTGGCTGAGGTAGGGGTCAGAGTAAAAGTCAATGGCAATGATTTGAGTAAAGAACCCAAGCTGATGATTTTAGACTTTCTAGTCTAAAGACACTGTAGCTCATCTGGCAACAGGTATTGGTAACATAAATACAAAAAAAAACCCAAAAAGACAAAGGAATTAAATGAAATATGAGAAATGTATTGACAAAGTACATGTTGAACTTGATATCACAGAATGATGCAACCTGGAACAGCTAGATAATAAAGAAAGAGAAAAAATACAATTATTTTTAAGGAAGGTCCACATGCAAATATTCAACGTCATTTGTTATAAGATACTCTGGTTATATAGAAGAAATAAGGGCAGTTCCACTCACCCAGTTGTCAGACTCCTGAATGATCCTCACAATTGTAAAATTATGTTGTCTTCACTCTGTAATAACCAATATCTCTGTGACACTGAGCTGTATATGCGCTATCTCACTGGATTGCTCACAAAACAAACTTTATCACTGCACCTCTGTACATCTGAGAATAAACGTGTTGCGCTCAAAAAATAGGTTCAATGGTTTCAAAGAGAAGCAAGGTTCGATACATGTTATCAACAAACAGTAGACTTTATTTCTTCTTCTTTGGCTTGGCTTCGCGGACGAAGATTTATGGAGGGGGTAAAAAGTCCACATCAGCTGCAGGCTCGTTTGTGGCTGACAAGTCCGATGCGGGACAGGCAGACACGGTTGCAGGGGAAAATTTTATTTATGCACAGGGGAATTCACAAAAGAGCTCACACTCACACAGACCAACCCAGAATAATACACAAATAACTACATTTCTTTCTTTGGCTTGGCTTCGCGGACGAAGATTTATGGAGGGGGTAAAAGTCCACGTCAGCTGCAGGCTCGTTTGTGGCTGACAAGTCCGATGCGGGACAGGCAGACACAGTTGCAGCGGCTGCAGGGGAAAATTGGTGGGTTGGGGTTGGGTGTTGGGTTTTTCCTCCTTTGCCTTATGTCAGTGAGGTGGGCTCTGCGGTCTTCTTCAAAGGAGGTTGCTGCCCGCCAAACTGTGAGGCGCCAAGATGCACGGTTTGAGGTGATATCAGCCCACTGGCGGTGGTCAATGTGGCAGGCACCAAGAGATTTCTTTAGGCAGTTCTTGTACCTTTTCTTTGGTGCACCTCTGTCATGGTGGCCAGTGGAGAGCTCGCCATATAACACGATCTTGGGAAGGCGATGGTCCTCCATTCTGGAGATGTGACCCACCCAGCGCAGCTGGATCTTCAGCAGCGTGGACTCGATGCTGTCGACCTCTGCCATCTCGAGTACTTCGACGTTAGGGATGAAAGCGCTCCAATGGATGTTGAGGATGGAGCGGAGTCAACGCTGGTGGAAGCGTTCTAGGAGCCGTAGGTGATGCCGGTAGAGGACCCATGATTCGGAGCCGAACAGGAGTGTGGGTATGACAACGGCTCTGTATACGCTTATCTTTGTGAGGTTTTTCAGTTGGTTGTTTTTCCAGACTCTTTTGCCTTGGCGAGTCTGTTGTCTATCTCATTGTCGATCCTTGCATCTGATGAAATGGTGCAGCCATTGTGAATAAACCACCACTAAACATTTTCAACTTCCAATTGGGAACGTGAGGGTCAAACATACAGTACCATCTCTAGCAGGAACAGCACATTAACAAACAGTAAATTAATTTCAACAAAGAAGTACTGTATATCAAATAAACCTGATCTCCAGTATTGCCCATGACTCGGGATCTGAGATCGGCCATTTGGGCTTCAGGAGCTGCTCGTGGCCTGCAGCCTGGAATTCAACTCCATGTAACAGCAGCAAACAGAAAGAGGAAGGGCAGAGTCTGCGCATGCTCGTTTTTCAATACAAGACCTGTCCACGTGACCCGTGAGATCAATTATGCGTCAGCTCACCTGCGGCCGGATCTAACCCTTGACTGGCAGGTGAGGTGACTTCCGACTAGGCGCCAGCTAGAGAGGTCACACGACTATCAGATTTCAGACAGGGAGGCCACATAACCTTCACAATCCACACTCCCACAAGGTTCCAGATGGAGAGGCTACATGACCCTCCACAATCCACACTACACGTGTACTTGAACTTTAAGGAGAATGGCATGATTAATCAAAAGTTCCAAAGGGATCCAAGAGGAGGGACGATACACAAGGAGCAGTAACAATTTTAGTTCAACGCTAGGCCAGAAATTTGAATAGTTTCTGACAAAGTTATGGAAAAGGATTAGGAAGACACATTCAAATACTTTACAGGAGAAAGGATGGGTGGAGCCCATTTGGATTTGGGTGAGCAAAAGCAAACTGCTGGAAGAACTCAGTGGGTAAGGATGTTAAGTTTGTTTCTTTTTGTTCCAAATTGCAGCATCTGCAGCATCTTATATCTCTGGCTTTGAGTAAGTCAAGGAATGCCCTTCCTTTACATTTTTCTTCTTTAAAAGACCCTCTGTGTCACAGCAAGTAAAAACAATATTGCAGAGACCAATTTGGAAAATTGCATGCATAATTACTGCCAAATCAGTTGGTCACATCCGAAGCAATTACAGGAGCTCGAATATAAAATCAAGGAAACCTTTATAAAATATGAATTTATATATTATTAGTCTGAGCATACATTTCAATAAAAGCAATAGAACTCTTGCCTAATGACAAAATCTGGATATTTTCTGAAGTGGCGATGCCAGAAGAGGAAATGGAAGCAACTTGGGGAGCAGAGAGGGAGGGCAATGCAGCTGCTAAAAACAAAGGTGGAATTTTAATTTTATGGCTTCTGGTAAGGTGCAGAGCAAACAGGAACATGCAATGGAATCTGATCTCTGAAATGTTTGCATTGATTGGGAGAGAGAAGAAATCCTATAGAAGGAACACTTAAAGGAGTGAAAGTCAAGTTCTGTAACTGCTCCGAATTCACAAGGAATGTGACAAGGCACAGTTTCACCTTTCGTGGCTGTAGCATAAGCACTCAGTTTTCCTAGTGCAATTCTTGGTATCTTATTATTCCATAGGAACTGTCTAACATGGTTATTTAGTAACTTTATACCATAAACCACAAGCTAAAATAATCAGATGTCGGCAGTGTTCCCCATGAGTTGTTCGAGTAGACAGTGATGCTCCCTGTCCCCAGTGTTCTCTATTTTAGCCACTGAACTGCTGGCGGAAATAATAAGAAGGGATCTGGATATAAAGGGCTTCAAAGTCGGGCAAAAAAACCACAAAATCAGTCTATTCGCTGATGATGTGCTATTGTACCCATCAGAACTGGCTAAATCTTTGGAAAAATTATAAGTAGCACAACATATTCTATTATTGGAGAAAAGATTTCTCCAACTTGTCCAAGCATTGCCCCTCACAATCTTGCATGCCATTACAGGTACCCATCAATTTCCTCCATTCCAAGGAAACCAAACACAACCAATACAATCTTCCCTCAAAACTAAAATGATGCATCTGTAGCAACATCTGATGAATCTCCACAGCATTCTCCACAGTGCCCACACATTCTTTCATTTATGTGGCAACCAGACTATACACGTACCCATCTGTGACCTAACCAATGTTTTCTAATATTGGACTATCTTTTTTGTTTTATTCATTGACTAATGAAAGCAAGTGTCCCACACACCTTCCTCACCATTTTACCCAAGGTATTGCCCCTTTCAGGGATCCTTGGCTTATAGATTCAGATCTGTCTGTTTGTCAGTAAAGCTCCACCATTCATTGTTTGTTCAACCCTTAGTCATCCCACAGTGAACACTAAGATTTAAACATCATTTTCCATTGCTTTGCCTTCTTCAACTGAATAAAACAAGCAAACTTGCAAAGCAGGCTGAACCAGAGCTTTCAGCTCCATTAACATACTTAAAATGTCAGCCACCTGTCAGAATAAGTTAGAGAAACAAAAAAAGCAGATGCTGGAATCTTGAGTAAATAATTACAGTAGCTGCTGGAGGAACTCAGCAGGTCAGGCAGTATCCATCGATAGAAACTGGAGTCAACATTTTAGGTCAGGACCTCTTATCAAGACTAAAATACAAAGGGTGTGATAGTGCACATCTGAAGAGGGAAAGAACAGATTTTTTATTTTATTTTATCTATTTATCTATCTATTTTGCACAGAAATCCCTCGATATTGCCATAAGGAAGGCCCAGTTTTGGTCGTTTACATTGAAACCGAACAAAGCTGGTATAATGCCGGGTCAGTGTGTCTTTTTACACAGCAAGCCGGCATTCCGGGAGCAAAAGAGGCAGGACTTGTAACACAACAGCATGTGTCACGTACAACATATCCTATTTGACAGCATATTAAACCAATTTTTTTCCCAAGAAGACAGCTCAAAAATATTTCCACGGTCTTGTAGGCAAAGTTGAAATGAGGGTAATAATGGTGAGTAATGCCAGCAGTAATCATCATTGCTGACGTGGCTTACTAGTATTACCACTATCCATTGCTGGGGGCCGTGGCAGGGCTGTCGGTCACCGCACTGGTCATTATTGTGTTGAGAAAGTGTTAGGTTCGAGAGAGACAAATCTGGACACAAGGGTTTGCAATCAAGTGTTACTTTTACTAACATGCAATTAATAGAAGAGGGTGGGAATATCGCAGCAGGAATAAAACACACGTGCACAATTTATAAAAGAGTCTGGAGGACTGCCTTGAATTGGTGGACTGGAACATATTCAAGAACTCATCCATAGACTTGAATGAATATGCAACAGGTGTCACCAACTTCATCGACCTGCACGGGTGAGTGCGTGCCAACGCCCTGGATGAATCAGAAGAGTCGCAACCTGCTGAGGGCGAGAACAAGGCCATTTAAGGCCAGGGAACTAGATCTCTACAAGAATACCTGGTATGACCTGCGAAAGGCCATCTCTGAAGCAAAGTGGCAATTCCAGTAGAAGAAAGAGACAGATACACACCAGTTGTAGTAGGGACTGCAGGCTATTACAGCCTACAACTTGAGAGCAAATTCTATAGATGGCTGTGATGCTTCATTTCCCAATGAGCTGAACATCTTCTATGCTTACTTTGAGAAGAAGAACCAAACAGTGCCTAATAGAATCCCTGCAAAGGCTGAGGACCCTATGATATCTCCCTCTGAGGACAATGTCAGAACATCATTCAAGAGGTTGAATCCTCGAAAGGCATCAGGCCCTGACAGCGTACCTGGCTGGGTACTGAAAATCTGTGCCAACCAACCAGCCAGAGTGTCACAGACATTTTCAACCTTTCATTGCTATAGTCAAGAGGATCCCATTTGCTTCAAAAGGGCATCAATCATCCAAATGTCTAAGAGCAGTGTGAACTGCTTCAACAACTATCACCCAGTAGCCTGAGAGTGAGAGATAGATGGTCAATATGTTTACATTAAAATATCCCCTCTACCCCACATACATCCTGCCAAATATCAAAACATGGCTAAACTTCATCCTTAGTTAATGAATAATTTATCTCAACAGCTTGATTTAAGTTTTTCTATGATTATGTATCTTTATCTTTGCTATATAATTGTATTTTTAATACCTCTTACCTCCTCCTCCTACCACCACCCCCCCTCCCCCTGCTTTTTCTTATTCCTGATGAAGGGCTCAGGAGAAAAATGTTGGTTACCCTTCACTTCATATGGATTTTGTGTGACCTGCTGAGTTTCACCAGCACAAAATTACATTCACATTGTATTCCAAACAATGCTTATGAACTGTTCAACATACTGTTACGAGTCCAGAGGACCTGAAAACCCAGCAGCAATAGATATTCACCAAGACAAATGGTTACTTCAACAAAATAACTTTTTTTGAACTTATATACATATTACATACACGTGCGCTTAGAATTAGAAGGGGGTTAAGTGAGGTTAAGTTGTTAATAGTAATAAGTTAAAGTTTGATCCTATTTTCATGTTTAAAGAAATTAACAGTAACTTTTGTTTAAGTGACCATTTGTCTTGGTGAATTTCTATTGTTGCTGGGTTTTGGGGTCCTCTGAGTTCATTACAAAACAAAGATAAGGTTTTTCAAATCAAGATGTCGTCAAACCAGGAATTATCACCTCCTGCAAGTTCGACACAGGCTGCAGTTTTGTTCAGCTTGAGGTTATGAATCACGGTAGCCATGAGAGCAGAGAACTGTATATCATTCAGCAGAATATTAAAAGAACTGGATGCAGTGGGAACAAATACACAAATGAAGTGAATGCAGACAATTCTCCAGAGGCAAATATAGCATATAAAATATTGCTTTGGTTTGCCACAGAATCAAAAAGGAAATCTGTCATTCTCAAATCAGTCAGCCCACCATCAGGTCAACCTTCAACAAGAGCCCGATCGAGAGCATTCTGACCGGCTGCAACAAGTATGGTACCATTGCTGTAGAGAAGTAGATAGGAGGTCAATCCACAAGACTATAAGAATGGCAGAGAGGATCACTGGGGTTTCCCTCTCTTCCCCCTCCACCACCCACCCCCCACTGTCATGATCTATTAAGATTGTTGTCTGAAAATCATTGAGAACCCATACCACGCGCTTTAAGTTACTCCCATCAGGTAAGAGATACAAGAGTAGCAGAGCCAACACCACCATGCTGAGAAACAGCTTCTTCCCACAGTCAGTGAGAATGCTGAACTACTAAATGAATTGCTCACACTAACCACCTGAGTCTCTACTATTTATTAAACAATATTTATTTATTTTTATACACATCCTGCATACGTATTGCACGTTTTTTTGTGTGGTATGTCTGATGATGCATTTGCATGTCTTGCAACAAGGACCAGAGAACACTTTTGCCAGGTTGAAGTTGTGCAATTGGATGATAAATAAACTTGGAACTTGAAACGTTATTTACCGCTACCTTCCTATGGATGCTGCATTGCCCGGCTGAGTTTCTCCAGCTCATTTGTGTATTGCAACTGTATCAATAGCCTCCATGAAATCAACTGCATATAACCATTTAAAGAGTTCAGTCTGTGGCGACACTCTCAGATTCTCCATGTCGAAGTGAACACAACCTTGGGGAGGTTCTAAAACCATTCCTACCAACTGTGCTAATTAAAGGATAACCTGATGTTCAAGCCTCCTCTCCACAATGATAAAAATGCCCTTGCAATCAATTACACAAGTTTGTTTATCAGAGTTAATCTTAGCAAAAACAGAAATATGCAATCCTGTAAGAAAGCTATCATTCGACACAAGAATTTACCCTGCCTTCTACTTAATCACTGCTCAGAGTAAAATGATGCTATAACTGTAACTATAAACAATGATCACACAAGCACGGAACAAAGGGCCAACATCTTGCCTGATAAATAATTTTAAATCCAATGCCTTGCAACAATTTACAAAACCAAAGTCATCATATGATAAGCAAAATTGAATTTTTCAAATAACTAAATATTACGTGGATGAAAAATAATAAGCATAAAAAATTTTCTAGTGACACATTTGCTTACCCTCTGAAGAATGCGAGTACACAATAGCCATGTAAATATATTGTGCATTTCACAAGCTTTTTTTTTTGCAATTTTATTACTGTAAATGGAATCAACAATAAGGCCTCATTCTCAAGAATAGTCAATTTGACAGAAAGAACAGAAAGCATAAATGACAAAATAAAACTAGAGTTTGTCAATTTGAATGGAGTCTGTTGGCTTAACAACTGATTCTATGTCTGTAAAGTGGTTCACCTTTTAGACAAGTGATTATTCCTTTGGTACAAATCAAATTACCTGCCAAGCAAGCAAAAAGCCAATCCCATAAAAAAAATAATTTATCAAGGGACTTTCCAAAACAGAAGCCAATCTCTGGAGGACAATAAATTATAATAGAATGATGCCGAATTTTCAATTCTTTACACTAAATAAGTTTACTAGTTTACTCGATATTACCAAATAGAAATGTGGATAAGGAAAGCAAAATAGCATTCCAGACTTTCTTTTCTCTCAACCTGCCAAATCAATGCAACTGTTATTTTGATGTCAACAGCAGATTAGCAGCAGGTTCCTCTCCCATTGGGACTTGTATATTTCCAATGACTTCAGAAGCAAGTCTGCCCTCAGGTTTATATACAGTCAAATTCAAAGTTAAGGGTGGCAGACAAAAGGAATCTCATATGCCCATAAGTAGGTATCATGCCTGAAAATGTAAGCCTGCCAGAGTGCAAAGGAAGGAACAGCAGGGAGACAGGCTTGTTGCTCATACAGTAAAATCTATGGGAATTGGTAGCTGCTGGATAAGTGAATTTTCCAGTACCTTGAGATTGTGAGTTGTGCGACTGGCAAACTGACCACTGTAAGGTAAAACATCATGAGATGGGAATGTGTAAGGAGTTACCCTGCCCTGTACAGGGCTGTAACAAGATGTAAATGCATCCTTGTACTTACAAGATAAGAGAGACATTGATGGATTGAGAGGCAGGAAGCTAGCAGGGAAAGGATAGCAACAGTTTTAGTCATTGGACAAGTAATGATATGATGATGTTCTAAGCACGTATCCAAGGGTATAAAAAATCACCATTTTGCTGATAACGGCAGAATGCATTCTCCGACTAACATGGTTAGTCGTAAGTGTTACAATCCGGTAATAAAGAACAAAGAACCCTGATTTCGACTCAGCCTGGTGTTTGTCTCACTCATTCATGAACAAAGCAGACCTAACACCACTCGGGGCGTTAATTTTAAACTTTCCTATTTTTTACTGTGATTTTTTTTCTGATTGCTTGAGTTTACTGACTGCTTGAATTCTGGATAACAGGGATTTTACTGTACATAAACTTTTGTTATGCCAGGAGGATGGAGGCTGACCAGAAAATGTTATAATATGCAACCAGAGAACAATTAGACAAGTAAGATCAAAAATTTAACCACCACATGACCAAACTGGTTTATTCTGAATTATCAAATAAATTACCACTAAATCAATTTCCATATATTTCAGAGTACAAGTTAACCTTCAGGTATGCCAGGTCCCCATTTTCAGCCTCATTTCCATGTCTTTATCATATATTGGACATATAGGTCGACCCCCCCAATTTTCTCGGACACTGGTGACCAGGCCTCCAGCAACAACCCAAACATTGTTACAATACCCCAATCGCCAAGTAACAAAATCCCTAAATTAAGCAAGTAAAAATAACAGTAAAAAAAACCTTTGCTTCTGGCTGGGAAGATGCCAAACGTAGCTGGGTCCAAGTCTTCAGCATCAGCTGCAGCTGGAGTCGGCAATGGTGACTCCATTCTCAACATTGGGGGCAGTGCCTTCCGCATAAAAGAAGTCATCTCGCTGCCCAAGTGTGCTCGGTGTAGGAACCACGGCTACGTGTTGGCTTGGGCAGGAGTGGTGACCTCAGCCACCCGGGCAGGAGCAGCGACCTTGGGATCTAGGTGAGTTACGGTAGCGCCTGGCGGGGGGAGGTGTCAGGGAGCAGCGGCGGTGGGGAGGTGCTTCCGGGTTGCCATATACACTGAATCTACATATAGCGGTTTTTAAAAATTGAATTTAAGGTCTCGAAAGTGTATCTGGCATACAAGTCGACATCCCCATCTTTTCAGTGATTTTTGAGAGTTTCAAGTCTTGACTTGTACGCTGAACTATATGGTATATATTACAAATTTAATATTAATGTAAAAAAAAGGTGTTTGTTGGTCAGTGGCACTCAGGCCATAGTACTGAATCGCTCTTTGATATTTCTTTGTTACACTCGTACTTGTTCTTGGAAGACCAAATTGTTATTAGATGCTTGTGACATAAAGAAGGTATAATCATGCCACACCTACTGCTTCAAAACAATTTAAATTGTCACTTAATATTACATTCCAACAACCAGCAGACTGAATAAAACAAGCTTGGTTGATATTTTTACATCTGCCCAAAAGTTGGCCACTGTGTTCACAAGTAGGACAATAAGACTCTGTTAGAATTTCCAGGATAAGACAAAGCAGAAAAGAGACAGAATAATGTAGCAAAGGTCAGAACTTGCAAAACATTTGGGGTGGAAGAATCAAAAGAACAGACTTCCTTGCAGTTTAACCCCGTGAAAATGAACCAATCGTTAAAATAAGATCATAACTACAACAGAACGATTATTCATATAAAACATGTTCATTAGATTAGATGAACCTCTACATGTAGCTTGTTCTTAACACAGAAACATTTTGGAGAAAAGGTTATCGTGACGATTGACTTGGGGGGGGGGGGGGGGGGGGGAGACTGAGAATAAACTCACTTTGAAAATATTTTAAAATACATCAAATGCATAATGCTCTTTTGTTCCTCAGTTTGTTACTTTAGGGACCCAAGTATTTTTTTACTTTATAGAACTCATTTAAAGATTTGATTTGAAAATAAGACCATTATGATCTCATTGCTATTCTGGAAGCCCTATAAACTACCATAGCTAGGGCTATATTCTAAGCTATTGGTGTCAGGACTGAAGAATTAATTCAGGCAACACAAAAATTCTAATGCACATCATAACGTGATACAACAGGCAGAATCCAGCAAGAGTTGAGTTAAGGCATTGTTGACAAAATTAATGGATGTGAAGTTACATTTTACTCAACCACTTAACTGTGCTTAGCTGATTTCTGAAATTCAAGAAAGACAAGCATGGAAAAGTTTGCTTACCGTCATGAAGTTTACCAGCTCTATTTGGTAATAGCGATCTTGATGTGCATTTGCAGCTGCCAGTGTAAGAAGATAGTCATTTCTAGCATGGTTAGCTTTTGTGTTGTATTCACTGCGGCGTGCTTTCAACTGAAATTAAAAAAGTAACTTTGGATGTCATAGAGACAAATTATTTTCTCAATTTTCTTCACTTTTCACCTTGTTGCAAGTTACAATGTACTATAAAATACATCTAAAAAATCTCCCTCTTTTAAAATATTATCTGATTTAGATCTCCCATGGTTTCATTTCCATTACTTGCACTATTTAAATATACTTAACCTTCTAATACCTATCCCAATCCAATTGTTTACGAAGACACACATTACAAGCTAATGTAAAAACAAACTGCTGAAGGGACTCGGCAGATCAGACAGCAGTTACAGAAAGAGAGAGAAATGAAGCTTTGGATAAAAACCCTGAATGAAGGCTGATAACATAAAGGAGAAATTACCATTATAAAGAGGTGATGGGGAGGGGTGAGTAGCTGGAAAGTGATAGGTGAATCCATGTGAGCAGGGACTGATGGCAGATGGAGCCTGAACATAGGGACAGAGGCTGGAGGTAATAACTGGAGACCACAGAGGGCTGCAGATTATAGAATTTGACAAGGTAGGTGAATGGAACCAGACCTTGCTGGACCATTATATAGAGCACAATTTATGCAAACACAGATCATGAAATTAATCTGTTCACAATTTATGACAAGAATGTCACATCCTAACATAAATTGTTCCAAATTGTAACCACCATCTCCAAAGCTTAACTAAGTAGACTTGCAGCACGTCGTAGAAATATTGCACAAAACCCACAAGTTCAAGATTAATAACATGAAGCAGTTATCAAAATAATTCATAACATACCTTTACACTTGCTTTCTGTAAACTTATTCTTGACTGAAATAGACTAAGCTTAGACCTGGAAAATAAAGCTTAGGTTTAACAGTATACTTGATACAAAAGATGTATTAAATCGGCACACTGTAGTCAAGCATAAATGAAAAAGTAGGAATCATCGTATTTTGTCAAATTTAAATAATCTTGTCGAGATAATGGTTATAGTTATTTATTAAATGATTGATACATGCTATCATATTTATGGCCACAGGCACAGCAATTTTAATCGTCGTTACTTAAGTTACTCTTTAGCACAGTGGTCCTTAACTCTCCCCACCCCCCCCCCCCCACTCACATACTACCTTAAAAAATCCCTTGAATGCCATAGGTGCTCTGTGGTTAGAATAAATATTCTAGCACAATACACATCTCTCCAGCAAAACCTTTTGGGACCGTTTCGCCAATACACTGAGGTAAATATACAGACACAATTGCAAGGTGCATCACTTGTATTATGCTAATTTAATTATCCTCAAAGGTTTACACACATTAGAAGAGAAAAAACACGCTTCTCCAGGTAGCATATCAAAGTCCAAGCACAGGACCTGCTGGCCAGAAAACCAGGGGTTCTTGTTTTGAAGTGCCTTTGAACATTGCTACACCATTTATTTCTACATCACTTATCAATCTGCTAGAGGGCACCACCTGCATTTCTAGTCTGTACAATCCTATGAACCAACTCCAAGAGTCTTATAGAATTGTTCAGATGAAGTTCAGAAAAAAATTGTACCTTTCACAACTGAGGTCAAATTTATTTTGAATAGTTACAGTAAAGCACCAGCACATGCAAATTCTATTTAATATTCTTCTATGCTATGGAGCTATGATGCTAAACATTATGTATAATTGAATCAACAGACTGTTAAAGCAGAACCTTTAGAAATTCATGCAACAGTTAAGTGATTTTGCAATTAGGCAATGAGGGCACATGGCTATTGCGTTGCCAGTGACCCAGGTTTGATTCCGGCGTGGCCTATAAGAAGTTTGCATGTTCTTCCATGTCTGCGTGGGTTTCCTCCGGGAGCTCCGGTTTCCTCCCACCTTTCAAAAACTCATGAGGATTGTAGACTAATTGGTGTATTTGGGAGGCACGGGGTTGAGGCAAAATTAAGAAAGCCAAGATATGAGTTACAAATACACTCCTGCAATTAAAATTTAACCAAATTATATTTTTTTGTAAAACAATGTTAATGATAGTGCCAGTGACCCAGGTTCAAATCCAGCACTGTCTGTAAGGAGCTGTCGGTGTGAATTTCCTCCAGGTGCTCCATCTTGTATTTGAGATTGTGGGATGGAAGGCCCTGTTACCATGATGTATCTCCAAATTAAATTAATGGTGAAATCACATGCAAAAACATAGCAATCTAAAAGGCACTAAAAATCATTCAAAGAATAAAATTAATTGCAGATATCAAATTTAATAAGAACAGAGATGATAAGGAAAGAGCATACATCTATTGGCAGGTAGGGAAAATGAGAATAGCTATTTAAATAAAGAATGAAATTAATGTGATTAAATATAGGATTTGCCTCAGTTAAAATCTCCCTTCAATTTCTTTGAACATGGAGAACATTAATACAGATTCAGATAAGACTGCTTTGAGTTAGGCTTATTCCATAGCAAGATGCTCTTCCAAAAAATAACTAGAGTCATTGCTATGTAATAAAATTAAAATGGAAACTGCCTTACTTCAGTAGTTTTCAAAAACTGATTAACAACTTCTTCTAATCAATTTCTTGACCCTACATCTTCACTACTTTACTCACTAAAGGTGTTTTTTAAAAAAAAACTTCCAAAGTGGAGCACAAAATGCTTTTTCAGTTACCAAGATAGCTGTAAAATAGAGATCGGTAGATTATGAGGAAACAATGTCAATACTAGTTCTTTAGTATTTGCACTATATACATTTTCTTTATATGAATTCAGAAATGTTTCTCAAGCATATTTTTTTAATGGGAGAAAATGTGAAATCATCATGAATAGCAAGTTAGTTTACTTTTTTGCCCCTTCAGAATTACATGTGCATTTTGAGTTAAAGTTATTTCTAATTGGAAACATTGAAGTAACATTTGATTTTAGGAACTTTTATTTTCTTCCGTATTACATTAGGACAATCACGTCAATCACATTTAATTAATTATTTGATTGATAACACTGGCAAATTACACCAGTTTTACGTAAAATGTTTCCAATTAGGTTTATTGACAACTTTTGTTAAATATGATCTGCTCACTCAGAATTAAGTGAAACACAACGTAAAAATGCAGATTCAAATTTGGATTATAAATTACATTTGCTTTTTATATTTTGCATTAAATTTTGCTGTACTGCTTCTCTGACAGAAAACAAATTAAAATAAAGTTAGATAGCTTTTCATAACAATGAGTGCCGTTGCCTTTACATTTCCATGTTCCGGTAAAGCATTGTTGGAGAAGCTGCTGCAAACACATTGTAATTGGATGGAGCGTATTGCTGATTCCGCAAATGTTTAAATGTCAAATTTCTAACAAAAATTATTTAGAGATCATCAATTTTTCATTGATGTGTTTGAAGAGTCATTGCTGTGAGACAAGACAGTACGAATGCCTTGTACATAAGAACTGTAATTCAAATATGAGAAACAAATTCTTTACACATTCTTTTCTTGAAAAAGGAAATGGCAAAGATTCCCTATGCATATTAAAAAAAAGATCAAAACACACTTGGCCTCTAAATCTGCTTTCTCCCGCGCTGCGTGAGCCATCTGTTCCAACTCAAAATACTTCTTTTTAGACTTCGCCAGATCCTTCACAGTCTCCTGGAATTCAGCCTGAATTTTTGTCAGCTGATCAATGCACTACAGAAACAAGATAAGACAGAAAATTAGATTCACCACAGTGTGAACAGAAGAGTTTTCTTTTTAGTTGTAACTACATTATGACCACAACTTTAGATATCACAAAGTACACAATTTCGCAGTCAAACATTCTTATATTCTACATTTGATTGCAACTTATACAACTTCCACACCGGTTGGCAAAAGACACTCAAAATATTCTACCACTTCTACATATGGAATTCAAATACAGCTTAGAAGGACAAAGGATAAATAAAGATAAATGGGACTAGTTTGGGAAGGCACCTTGGACAGCAAGTAAGAGTTAGACTAAAGAGCCTTTTTCTGTACTGTATGACTATGAGAACAAATTTTAACAGAAAAGGAACCCTGGAATAGTAAAGCAATGGATTGTTAAAATTCCAAAACAACTTGAGTATTCTTGTTCATTTGGTTTCTTTAGAATATAGATTACTTAACGTTTCTTGCATTATCCCACCTTCAATATTCAACTATTCAACATGGCACTTCAGAGAAAAGAAAGTTTAACTTCATTTAAAATTATATTAATTTCCAGGTGACAACAAACATCTCTGATTTCAGATTAATAAGTTATGATATTTGTGAGAAATTTAGAAACAAAAGTATAATGGATGAGGTAATTACTTCTTTGGGCTGTTGGTGACTCGAGGCAAAGAACCCAAGCAGGCTGTAGGCGTTTGAGGTCAAGGGACTTGCACGAGGTTAGACAGCTGGAGACTAGCTGAAGGGGTACCAAGAATCAGAACCAAGATGCAAGAGGGTGCCAAGGGCTTCCTGATCGTTCAGAGGTTTGGATCTGGAGCTTGGGTTGTCGATGTTTTCGACTAAAGTCTGTGTGGCTGTGGAGGCTGCGTGAGCATAGAAGTAAATTCACGGACACTTAGTGACTCGGGGAGGGGGGGGTGGGAACGACTCTCTTTTGCTTCTCTTTCTCTGACTGTAAGGGTCACTGGGCAATTTCTGCCGATGGCAAAACTTTGTCTGCCTTACGGTAGTCAAAAGGAAATTTCTCTATTACATGATGATGAAAGAATTTTTGAAATATTCATATTTTGTTCGATCCAAAAATGTCAGCCTAGTAACCAGCAAAATGTAGGCAACATAATGCTGTTTTTAATGTTTAACATGCATGCTTTAACCAACTGATTAGATCTAAACTTTCAGAACTCTTGTTATTTCAAACAAAGATTAGTAGTATTGGTTGATAGTTAATGATGGAATGTTTAATGGAAGGCAATGACAGCAAGGCCTACCACGTGAGGTTAATGAAACTTTCATAACCATGTTAGTCCATAAGTGAGGGAGGTTGATCTATTCACACATCCCTGCTGAAATTCTCGCCATCTCAAAGGCCAACATTTAGAGCACATTATGCCAAGAAATGGCTAAGAGCATGAACTACAAAAAAAAAAACAACCTTTGGGACTGTATACTATTCCAGCTTACAACACTGAACCCTTGCATTCCAGAACAAGCCACGCTCTCCACCAAGCTATTCCAGTAACATTGTACAAATGGCATCCAGCCAATAATACAGAAAACAGAATTAAAAACAGAAAATGCTTGAAACACTCCTCAGAAGGTCAGGCAGCATCTGTGGAAAGAGAAACATTCAATGCATCAGGTCGAGGCCCGAACTTGGAACATATCCCACTGCTATCCTTTCCACCAACTACAACACACAATTTAAGTCTTGGCATACCCTTCAACCGAACAAGCACAGTACCAACCCTTAAGATGTTTGACATATACAGAATAAGAAAGTCAATTTGATTGTCATCCAATTCACAACTAAGCACTTAGACCAGCACCACTGTACTGTGGTTCCACTGAGCATTATTTACAAAAGGGCTGCATTTATTCACCAAGGCTACTCCAACACCAGTGTTGTTGACTTAGAAGGGCAGGACAAGCTTCACAGTAACACCACTATCTGCAGGTCTCTTTCCAGATCACACACCATGTTATTACTTCAATCACTTATCATAGTGATTAGATGTATTTCTATTAGGGGAGCAGCAACTTCAAGGGAAATCCTGTAAATGAGTAAGGAACATCATATCTAACTTTTACTTTCCTTTAAAAATTAAGATACTCCAATTGTTCAGTGGATCAATACGTCTGTGCGTATCGTTATGAAATGTACATAATGAGCAGAAATAGGCAATGAACCAGTGTTTGATTTTAAACTATAGTCTTAACTTTAAAACTGTCCCTATGTGAGAGAGAGAGAGTGTGTGTGTGTGTGTGTGTGAGAGAGAGAGATACCCAAACCATTACACTCCAGTGCAAAATATATAAAGTTTCTTCAAAGTTCAGTCTTTTACATTCAGTGTTAAAGTGTAGGCCTTTCAAATTTGATGTCCATAATTAATGTTGAACTGATGGGAAGACTGGAGTTATGGCTACTACAGACTGCCAAATTCTCCTTGCATAGCCTTTGAAGAAATGTCCATCCGCATGAGCTTTAGTCATAACACTCCTGGTCCTTTTTTAGGCAAAACTCGAATTGGGCGCTCCATGAAGCTTCCACGACTTTTACTGTTAATCACACTCAAAACGAAGCACTTTGCTTCCCAAAAGACCCTCCTGGTACAGGTCAATCCACCGAAAAGGCCCAGACATTCATAGAGCAGGCTTTGCTCTAAATTCCACAAAAATGGCTGGTCACAAGAGCTGCTTCGAAAAGCTGTTTTCTCTTCAGCATCACAATGGTTCTCCCCTGCAAAATCACAATGTCTTTGCAAATGTATCAAATCTGGAACAGAATGTGTCAAACATTCCTTCAGTTTTGGGCTGTGACTTGTTGTGATAGTTCTTGTGTGTGTGAGATAAATTTAACTGTAACCATTCAGTTCCCCTAGTCTGTACTATCCCTTACAGTGATGATCCCATTTTACTAAAACAGGAGCTCATAATAGTATGCAAGTCAACTATGCACACAACAACCAGGAATTAAACCTGGTTTGCACTATGGTGCCATGTTTAACCTATCTTTCCCTTTGTGGGAAGGTGGAGTTAATTAACCAGGGTTCTCGTATCTCAGTGACATTTAATTGTAAAGGACATCAGCCTAATTGTTATTCAGGATCAGAATCAAACTCAATGGCTATGTTTAAGTTTTGAACTGCCTGCCAAAATTCAGGTGCAGGTTCTCCGATTTTCATTTTTTATATATAAAAAGGTCACCTGAGTGAGATATTAAGACATTTATAAATACGTGAATCAAAGAAAACTATCTTTTCTTTGGCTTGGCTTCGCGGACGAAGATTTATTGAGGGGGTAAAAAGTCCACGTCAGCTGCAGGCTCGTTTGTGGCTGACCAGTCCGATGCGGGACAGGCAGACACGATTGCAGCGGTTGCAAGGGAAAATTGGTTGGTTGGGGTTGGGTGTTGGGTTTTTCCTCCTTTGCCTTTTGTCAGTGAGGTGGGCTCTGCGGTCTTCTTCAAAGGAGGCTGCTGCCCGCCAAACTGTGAGGCGCCAAGATGCACGGTTTGAGGCGTTATCAGCCCACTGGCGGTGGTCAATGTGGCAGGCACCAAGAGATTTCTTTAGGCAGTCCTTGTACCTTTTCTTTGGTGCACCTCTGTCACGGTGGCCAGTGGAGAGCTCGCCATATAATACGATCTTGGGAAGGCGATGGTCCTCCATTCTGGAGACGTGACCCATCCAGCGCAGCTGGATCTTCAGCAGCGTGGACTCGATGCTGTCGACCTCTGCCATCTCGAGTACCTCGACGTTAGGGGTGTGAGCGCTCCAATGGATGTTGAGGATGGAGCGGAGACAACGCTGGTGGAAGCGTTCTAGGAGCCGTAGGTGGTGCCGGTAGAGGACCCATGATTCGGAGCCGAACAGGAGTGTGGGTATGACAACGGCTCTGTATACGCTTATCTTTGTGAGGTTTTTCAGTTGGTTGTTTTTCCAGACTCTTTTGTGTAGTCTTCCAAAGGCGCTATTTGCCTTGGCGAGTCTGTTGTCTATCTCATTGTCGATCCTTGCATCTGATGAAATGGTGCAGCCGAGATAGGTAAACTGGTTGACCGTTTTGAGTTTTGTGTGCCCGATGGAGATGTGGGGGGGCTGGTAGTCATGGTGGGGAGCTGGCTGATGGAGGACCTCAGTTTTCTTCAGGCTGACTTCCAGGCCAAACATTTTGGCAGTTTCCGCAAAGCAGGACGTCAAGCGCTGAAGAGCTGGCTCTGAATGGCTCTCAATCAATCAATCTGAGGCGCCTGCAAGCTCACACCAAGACACAAGAGAAACAAAGAAAACTATGGTACAAGTACAAAATGCATTTCAATTTTAGTATCGTAATGGCTTCTCCATTCTTAAAACACACACGATAAAACTAGCATAATTAATGGCAAAGTGAATAGATTAAAAGAATAATATCAAGTGAATCTACAAGCAATAAATACACATGTCATGACCAAACTTGATGTACACAGCTCTGATCACCCAACTATTAGAAAATTGTCATCAATCTAGAAAAGGATGCAGAAAAGATTCATGAGAATATTATAGAGACTGGCAAGTTCAAGATTCAAAAAGAGGCTGGGACCTTCCTCCTTCGTGCATTGGAGACTGAGGGGAGACCTTAACGGATTTATAAAATCACAAGGGGGCAAAAAGTCAGTTTTTTTTAAAGGTGAGAGGAGAAAGATTTAAAAGGGACTTGAGGGGAACCTTTTTCACAGAAGGTGTTCAGTATGGGGGACAAGATGCCAGAAGAAGTGGTAGAACCAGGTATAATTGCAAGGTTTAAGATATTTAGACATGGATAAGATAGATTTAGATGGATGTAGGGCAGATGTAAGCAAATTGGACTAGTTTAGGAAGACAAATTGAGCCGAATGGACTGATGCCATACTGTAAAACTGATGAAAGCCATAGTTGGATATGAATGAAATCAAGGATTTGAAAATGCTTTTGTGGCTGCCAGCCATTGAACTTGTGACTGCCGAGAAATATCTGGGATGCAGAGAGCTGTGGTCAAAATGAGGGAAACACATGATGATCATATCTAGGTGGTGAGTCAACACATGAATCAGCCACTGCCAATCTTTGCACTCTGCTACAGCTAGAGTGTCCAAATCCACTTTTCAGTTGTAACCTGCTTCACCACTTGTCCCTTCTCTACTGACAGCCTTTAATGCCTTGTTGTTCCCTCCCCACTGAGTACACAGTGATGATTCACCAAGTTCAGGGGTCCAGGTTTCCATCATAGCTGCAGGCAGCCTGAGCAGACATCTCTTTTTGAAGTGGGGAACTATGACAGACAAGCAGTCTTGAGTGGCACTAAACTGTGTCCAAATTTAAATGAATTCACCTTTGAATCTTCCTGGCTCCATTGCAAACCTCACCCCACCCCAGTTTAACATCTGCATTCATGGTTATGTGTCAGTTGATAAAAAGTTTCTATTTTATAAGTGATTTCAATTCAGAGGTACTTCATTAGCTATAAACTGCTTTGTGACATCTTGAAAGAGACAAATGCTTGATAAATATATTTACCTGCCTGTCCTTGTTTTTTTTGACAATTTCTTTCATAAACCAGAAAACAAAACAAATGCGGCCTACAAAATGGCAGACAATGCTGAAACAGTTCAGTTTATTTAAAGACAAATCTTGGAAAGGCACCACAATTCCTTTAAGAATATTGAAGGCATTAACCCAAAGACAATTATGCAGAATTAATTGCACAAAAGAGAAAGATAATTACTCATTGTGTAATGCTGAGAAATTGGGATTAATAAAGAAAAAGCTGCTGCTGCTAGGAAATCTTTTTGGATTCAGACGAATCACAAATGCTAGATTTTTATTAGATGTTGTACCACATCCCATAATACAAGAGTGCATTATAAGCAAAACAAAACAACAAAATAACCAGTATAATATTTTAACCAGAGTTAAATTTAAATGATTTTTTAAAACCATACAAAGATTGCAGATGCTGGATTCTTGAGCAAACAATGAGTTGCTGAATGGGTCAGACACCATCTATACATTGAATTGGTCAGTGAACATTTCAGGTTGGGACCTTTTATCAAGACCAATGTTTTAAAAAAAAAAGTGATGATATCTAATAAAGAGGGAAAATAAGCTGGAGGAGAGGCCAAGAGCTAATAGGGTATAGGACACAAGGCAGGAAAAATAGAGAGACAAGTGAAGGGAGAGACCCCTAGAAAGGGAGGGGGGGAAGAAAAGTTAAAGAAAAAAGTACATGAGTAGGTAAAGAGTCAATGGAAACAGTGGAACCACATGTAGGGGGTGGGGGGAATACGTGAAATCGGCTAAAAATCAATACACATGGCGTTAGGTTTCAGGCTATCCAGAATAAATATGATGTATTCTTACTCAAATTTAAGTTTGGCCTGCCCCTGATAATGGATGATGCTGAGATCAGATACATCTCACCAATGCAGAAGAGGCTACACTGAGTACAAACATTAGATTACGTTGGACAATGTGCATGTAAACCTTTGGCTCACCTGTAAAGTCTGTTTGTGACCCTAGACAATGGACCCTGGAGAGGTGGGGACAAGTTTTGCACTTTCTGAAATTACAGTGGGAAGCGTAGACAAGGTGAAGGAGGGAATATGTGATGAGCAATGCTGAAGTTGATGCAAGTGATGCAGAATAAGAAGTCAGATGTGGAAGCAGGGGAAGATGGGGTGAGTGATCAAGTACAAGAAAAAGAGGAAATCTCTGGGTATGGGATCCATGTTTCTTCAGATGTCCTGGAGTGGAAGACTACATATTGGGTCAGATTTCAAGAGACAGGGCAGGAAGAGGTGGGATGAGTGATCCCAATCCCTGTAAGTGCCAGATACCAGGAGTTTTACTGTATGATTATTGCCACTAATTACTTCAAAGTTTTCACATTTTATAAAAACTTTCCAAAGGCTAAAAAAAAAGCAGACAACTTTTAATTTCTTAGTTCCGTTATAAGCCAAGCCCTCGTGAAAAGAACATCTTTTCTGGGCTCTCTCCAACCACAAGGCATTAACAAACTTCTACAATTTGATAAATCTGTTCCCGTAATCTTTCCTTATCGCTGTTTCCTTTCCCCCAGCTCCTCATTCCCTCACCTCTTATTTGAGAGCTACCCTCCCCAACATCACTTCTCAGCTTTTTTTCCCTTTTACCCTCCCACCTGTATCCACTAATGAACTCTCACTTGTTAGCATGTATTCCTCCTTTGCCCCTTCTCTCTGCTTCACCCTCCCCCCCCCCCCCACATTTTTATTTAGGCACCTGCTTGCCTTTTGCTCATACCTTGACGAAGGGCTCAGGCCCGAAACGTTGGTTACTCTTTACCTCCTATAGATGCTCTATGACCTGCTGGGTTTCTCCACCACTTTAATGTATTCCACCTTTATAGATGATATTGTTAGCTTAGAAAAAGATTTTTAAAGTACATTGCTGCAGCTAGTCAGACAAGTTCCCTCACTAACTTATTTTGAAGTTCTTTTTTGTTCTGTACTCACAGAATCCAATAAAGACAGTTACTTACAACTATACAGTGTACTTCTCAGATTAAAACTAAATCTTGACTGCAACTTCCTAAATAGCTTAAGTAATAAAACAAATTCACTAGTGCATATCTATTAGTGCAAACAGGAGCTAGGAGAGGTGGGGGGGGGGGGGGGAGCTGTTTAAACACAACCTCAAAAGATGACATGATTACCTACGATTAACTATCACTGCAAATAAAAGCCAAACAAAATACTGTGGATGTTGGAAATCTGGAAGATAAACTTAAACTGTCAGAAATACTCAGGAGGTCTGCAAATAGCATTCAGAAGCAAAATAATGAAGGGTCATCCAATAAAAACATAATTAATATTAATTGTTTCTCTCTGCACAGACCTGTTAAGCATTTCCTGCATTTTTTAACAATAACAAAACAGCTGTGTTTCCTTGTTGCTCCCCACCCTTATGTTACAGGGGATTCTTAATAGACAGACATAGAAGATCTGACACTGAACTAGTGTCAAGAAGGAATACAAACTTAGATGATCTATTACTTTGAAACGGGAACATCTGTGATTTAATGTGTCCACAAAACAATACTGAGGTAACCCATAGTAAGTGGGCAGGTTAGCAGAAATAATAATGATGAGGGTCTATTGTTAATATTAAGGTGTAAATTGAATGTTTTTCTGTGAGGTTGTAACCAAAATTTCCAAATGTAATAAATCTGCAAAAGAAAGTCTATTAATAGTGGAAGGTCCTTGGAGATTTGCACACACTGCATCATTGCCAGAACCCTGTAGTGTAAATGAAAATGTAAAGTCATCACCCAAACTTTAGTACTTGTAACAACAATTAGAAGATCGGCTTTGATTCAAATAGAATAGATTTTGAAGACATCTTCACTGCTGCATTCAAGTAGGTATTTAGTGAAAACTTCCTGATACATAGATTTCTGCATTGGACAGATGCTGTTTATCAATCTCACAACATGTGAGAAGGAGCTATTTCTCAGCCTGGAAGTCCTGATTTTGATGCTTCTGTACCTTCTTCCCAATGGTACTGGGTCAGAGATGCTCCGTGCTGGATGGAAAAGGTCATTGTGAGCTAGTGGAGTTGTTCTAGTGAACCGGTGCAGACTCGAAAGGCCGACATGGCCTGTTTCTGCTCTGTAAATGGTTATATGGGTGAGCAAATATAGGCGAAGCTCTGGAATATCCTGGCCTTACCTGGGAGACGATAAAACAATTGGCTGCATGACTGCAATGGGTGGAAAACCTGGCTACAGATGTCTGAGAATAGTCTGGTTGCTCTTTTAAAGTAGCCCATTGCTACAATTGCAATTTGACACCTTGCAATAGACTGAAAGGGCAACAAGAACACACAATGGTATAACCCATATCTTTGGAAAGGCAGGTAAATACACCCTTGGAACACATTCAAAAGCTGCCTTATAAGCTGTAGAAATCAGGGACACCAATGAAGGTATGCAGGTCATATTGTTTATTTGCAAATAATATCACAGGAGAGGACTGGAGTGAAGTTAAAAATACAATTAAGATAGAGCATCCGAGCGTCACAGCATTATAAAGATCCTGCAACAGAGCCGTCTGTGTCGGGGAAGATAATTTAACTAAGTTCCATGAAGAGCTGCGTGTCAAGACTTCGAGGAGAGTTGGCATGCGTTATAGATCAGAGTGAGAAGGAAATCAATCATGCTGCTGGGAAATTACAGATCTCATGCAAGGACCAGAGTTCAGAACGACACGAATTTTCAGGGAGTATATTTCCCTATCTGCTACATAGATTACAACTCTCCTCATCTGGCATGCACTCTGTTTAACCAAACAATTAACAAATAGGCAATTATCTTTTCCCTCCAGAACCATCTACTCTGCCTCAGAAAAGTGGAGAAAAGAGACCCCAAGCAACTCAATGGTACGAGAATTCTGTTACAGTTCCTTCCAGGAACTTTCTATGAGAGCACAGCCACAGGAAAGGGGCATATCATACACAAAGCAAAAAGGAAGGAAAAAAACAAAATTCTGCAGACACCGTGATTGAGGTAAAAACATAATGCTGGAAAAACTCAGAGGGTCGAACAGCGTACTTTATATAGCAGGGGTGGCCAAACTGCGGCTCGCAAGCCCTATGTTTTGATCCCCCTCGCCCGACTCGCGCTGGCAGTCTCCCCCCCTCGCTCACCCGACTTACGCTGCCGGTTTTTCGCCCGCCCGATTCGTGCTGCTGGTCTCTCGCCCGCCTGACTCGCACTGTCGGTCTCTTGCCCACCCGACTAATTTTGTAAGGTGGAAATCTGATTAAAATATCTTTAATTTTTTGGTTTACCTTTTTTTAACATATTTGTGTCTTTGTGATAACTGAAACTAATACAACAGTTTAAAAATTACATGCATGAATAAATATTATTGCATTTTATATGCAGTTCTTAAAATTTTTGTAACAAAATGTGTATGTAACAATAAAAACATATGTGTGAATTTTGTTCATATCCTGCGGCTCTCAAGCATCTGAGTTTTATCGTTTGTGGCTCTTACATTAAGCAAGTTTGGCCACCCCTGTTATCTTTCTTTGGCTTGGCTTCGCGGACGAAGATTTATGGAGGGGGTAAAAAGTCCACGTCAGCTGCAGGCTCGTTTGTGGCTGACCAGTCCGATGCGGGACAGGCAGACACGATTGCAGCGGTTGCAAGGGAAAATTGGTTGGTTGGGGTTGGGTGTTGGGTTTTTCCTCCTTTGCCTTTTGTCAGTGAGGTGGGCTCTGCGGTCTTCTTCAAAGGAAGCTGCTGCCCGCCAAACTGTGAGGCGCCAAGATGCACGGTTTGAGGCGTTATCAGCCCATTGGCGGTGGTCAATGTGGCAGGCACCAAGAGATTTCTTTAGGCAGTCCTTGTACCTTTTCTTTGGTGCACCTCTGTCACGGTGGCCAGTGGAGAGCTCGCCATATAATACGATCTTGGGAAGGCGATGGTCCTCCATTCTGGAGACGTGACCCATCCAGCGCAGCTGGTTCTTCAGCAGCGTGGACTCGATGCTGTCGACCTCTGCCATCTCGAGTACCTCGACGTTAGGGGTGTGAGCGCTCCAATGGATGTTGAGGATGGAGCGGAGACAACGCTGGTGGAAGCGTTCTAGGAGCCGTAGGTGGTGCCGGTAGAGGACCCATGATTCGGAGCCGAACAGGAGTGTGGGTATGACAACGGCTCTGTATACGCTTATCTTTGTGAGGTTTTTCAGTTGGTTGTTTTTCCAGACTCTTTTGTGTAGTCTTCCAAAGGCGCTATTTGCCTTGGCGAGTCTGTTGTCTATCTCATTGTCGATCCTTGCATCTGATGAAATGGTGCAGCCGAGATAGGTAAACTGGTTGACCGTTTTGAGTTTTGTGTGCCCGATGGAGATGTGGGGGGGCTGGTAGTCATGGTGGGGAGCTGGCTGATGGAGGACCTCAGTTTTCTTCAGGCTGACTTCCAGGCCAAACATTTTGGCAGTTTCCGCAAAGCAGGACGTCAAGCGCTGAAGAGCTGGCTCTGAATGGGCAACTAAAGCGGCATCATCTGCAAAGAGTAGTTCACGGACAAGTTTCTCTTGTGTCTTGGTGTGAGCTTGCAGGCGCCTCAGATTGAAGAGACTGCCATCCGTGCGGTACCGGATGTAAACAGCGTCTTCATTGTTGGGGTCTTTCATGGCTTGGTTCAGCATCATGCTGAAGAAGATTGAAAAGAGGGTTGGTGCGAGAACACAGCCTTGCTTCACGCCATTGTTAATGGAGAAGGGTTCAGAGAGCTCATTGCTGTATCTGACCCGACCTTGTTGGTTTTCGTGCAGTTGGATAATCATGTTGAGGAACTTTGGGGGACATCCGATGCGCTCTAGTATTTGCCAAAGCCCTTTCCTGCTCACGGTGTCGAAGGCTTTGGTGAGGTCAACAAAGGTGATGTAGAGTCCTTTGTTTTGTTCTCTGCACTTTTCTTGGAGCTGTCTGAGGGCAAAGACCATGTCAGTGGTTCCTCTGTTTGCGCGAAAGCCGCACTGTGATTCTGGGAGAATATTCTCAGCGACACTAGGTATTATTCTATTTAGTAGAATCCTAGCGAAGATTTTGCCTGCAATGGAGAGCAACGTGATTCCCCTGTAGTTTGAGCAGTCTGATTTCTCGCCTTTGCTTTATAACCCCTGTTATATAGCAAAGATAAAGATACATAACCAAAGTTTCAGGCTTTAGCCCTTCATCAAGAAACCTGGTGAGTTCTGGAGCATAGCTTTTCCCATGTTTCATTCTTTATCTTTATGTTTAGATCTTGTTCTCATTTTTGTTTGGGTTTACAGCTTGTTTCCTCTTTCTATTTCTCTTGCAGTTTGATGTAAATGTTTGTTATAAATCTTTTAATTATTGTTGTTTCAGTAATCACATATTCAAAGCTGCTTCCTTCTGGTAACCTCAGTCTGCTTCCCAATTTGTCCTTCAAGTAGGTTTTCAGTTGGTGGTATGCAAACATTGTACCGTAAGTTATACCATATTTGTCCTTCACTTGTTCAAAAGATAATAATTTATTTCCCGAAAAACAATTTTATGAGAAATACAATAAACACGAGGTTACGCATGATACAATATAATTGGTTACACAGGCTATACACTACGCCCCAGAAGTTAAATAAATGGGACCCAACAGTATCAGACAGATGTTTTCGCTGTAAGAAGGAAACAGGAACAACAGTACATGCAATTTGGGCATGTGAGAAATTGGAGAAGTTTTGGGAAGAGATCTAAACCAGGTATTAAATAAAATCACAAAAACCAACATATCAAAAAATCCAGAGATCTTTCTTCTAAATAATATAAGAAGTAAAGAACTTGGACTCGATTTGGATGGAGCACAAAAAAAGATTTATTATGATAGCCTTAGCTGTAGCAAAAAAAATGTTATATGTCAACCTGGAAATTAGAAGATAGCCTGAGAATACAGCAGTGGTACGTAGAAATGAATAAATGTATTCCATTGGAAAAAATAACATATAATTTAAGAAATAACATCACAGTATTCGAAAAAATTTGGGAACCGTACATGGAACACAACAGAGAAGTCCTACCGCGGACCTCCACCGCCTAAAATGACAGAAGGAGAAGAAGAAATGAACTGACCCAGTATGTAAAAGTAGAAGACACAAATTTCTTGTTTATTTTCATTGAGTGATGACATTGTTTAATGGGTTTAATGTATCATATATGTTGAACGTTGAGTGAGTGGGGGGGGGGGTGAAGGAGGGAGGGAAGGGAGGGGGGAACAGGGGAGAAAATGACACTGTGTATATTCAAGAGGGAAATGTTTGTGTGTATTTTGGTCAGTATGGTTCATAGTGTGAAAAATAAAAAATAAAAATAAAAAAAAAGAAACCTGGCAATCAGGTTCTTTTGTTTAAATGTGGGCTACCTGCACTCTGGGAACTGAAGAATGTTTTAGATTAAAATGGAACTTCCAGGTCATTTTGTCTGGATTTCCTCCCACAAGAAATTTGGCTATCTTCAAAAATAAGGGCATTTGAGCTCAGTAGGAACTACATTTTGGGTGAGAAGTCAAACTTAAAATTTAAAGTAAGGGACGCAACCTAGGTAGCAAAGGAATTGGAATATTGGCAAGAGCGTTCCATGCAAGGTTTAAGAGCAGGGAGGTTATGCTACAACTGTACAAAGTACTGGTGAGACTGCATCTAGAGTACCCTGTGCAATTCTGGTCTCCTTATTTGAGGAAGGATGCACTAGCTTTAGAGGTGATCCAAAGGAGGCTCAGCAAGTTGATATCAGAGATGAAAGGGTTGGCCTATGAGGAGCGATTGAATCACCTGGGAATGTACTCACTGGAATTTAGAAGAATGAGAAGGAATCTTATGGAAAAATATAAAATTAGAAAGATTGAGGAAGGTAAGTTTCCATTGGAAGGTGAGACCAGAACTAAGGGTCATAGCCTCAAGATTCAGGGTAATAAATTTAGGACAGAAATGAGGAGGAAATAATAAGGAGCTTTAATCCAGTTTACAAAATTCGGTCCAAAACCAAACTTAACCAAAACTTTAAATGAAAAAAATCCCATTCTCACCTATCAAAAGCTTTTTCTGCATCTAAAGATACTGCTATACTTAAGTCCTTTTTATTTTTGGGCTAAATGAATTATACTTAATAGTCTTACTATATTTTCAGAAGTTTGTCTATTTTTATGTTCACACGTAGTCATCCATTCTTTCGAAGATAACAATATTGATAAATTATCTTCCTATTTATTTTTCATTTTATTTAAATCTGATGTAATCATTTTTTCTTGTAATAAAGCATACATTTCTGAAATAAAACTTTTGATCCATTATTTTTCTTAATGGAGTATTTTACAACCTTAACAACTGGTTTGAGACTTTAAAAATTTCAACTGGCATTTATTCGGTTAGCTTTGGCAGTAGCCATGAAATGTATTGCAGTTACTTGGAAGAATGATGTGGAATTAAATATTCAAAGATGGCATTCTGAATTAAGATCCTGTATTCATTTAGATAAAATAACATAATTTATATAATAACTATTCTTTGTTTTATTTAAAATGTGGACTCCTTATCTGAAATGTGTGGAGTTGGACATAGCTTAAAAGTAGTTTTTTAAAATTGCTGTTAAGGATGTAATATACTCCATAGCAGTACTTATAATTTTTGTATATTTCTTTTGGCTCCTTGGGTATATAAAGATTTGTATAAGGGGATTATGGGAGGGGGAGGAGGGTTAAAATGTATTAGTAGTATTTTAGTGTATTTTTTTGTATGTATTATGTTTAAATAAAGAAGTTTGTCTATTTCTAACAAAAACTGCTTGATCCATATTTATTAATTCAGGAACATAATCATTAATTCCATTTGCTAATACCTTTGCAATAATTTTATAGTCAACATTTAACAATGAAATAGCACTATATGAAGCTGGTTTTAATGGATCTCTATCTTTTTTTAGGAATAACCTGTAATTATCACTGTTGAAAAAATTTCTGGAATATTATGAGATCTAAAGGCTTGTTCTATTACCTTCATAAATAAAGGAATTAATAAATATTTAAATTCTTTATAAAATTCAACTGGAAATCCATCTACTCCAGGAAATTTATTATTTTGGAAACAATTATGTGCATCATAGATCTCTTGTTCAGTAAGAAGTCTATCTAAATCATCTTTATCTGTTTCAGTTAGTCTCGGTAATATAATTTGTGACAAATATTCATCTATAACTGCTTCATCTTGCAATGATACAGATGTTTATAATTTTTTCATATAATTCCTTAAAAGTTTTATTTATTTCTGATGTTTAAATATCACTTCATTATTATTTTGTTGTACTTCTTGAATCTTATTTCCAATTTATCGACTCTCTCTGAGGCAGTATTTATCATCTTTAAAGCATTATCCACTTTCAACTATCAAATCTGTTTAAACTTGCTTCAATTCTGCAGTCAACAATTTAAAATTATTCTCCAAAGTTTCAGTAAGTCCATCTATTTTAGTCTCATTCTTATTAATTTCTTTCTTAAAAATCTTTTTCTTGCCTCTAAATCGTTCCTCTTCTGAACTTGACATTTCTTCTTCACTCTCATACTCTTCTGAAGCCTCTTCCACTGGAGAAGTGTCATCTTCTTATCCAGAGTCTTGCTTTTTTTTCCAACTTTTCTTAAATTCTATACCACACAGCCTGACTTCTCGCGCATGCTTGATACAGTTTTTGTTTTTCCTCCAATGTCATCTTTGCAGAACATCACTGAGAAGGCTCCAGAGGAAGGTCCCTCACCAGGGACTTCAATGATGGATCCAGAGAGGACTTCAGTGGCCTTCTTCATTGACAAGGTAGGCTCAACTTCTTTCTTTCTTCCGATTTTTTGGTAGGTGTTAATTTTGGATTTTTTTTTAGGTGACATCTTTTTTCTTTTGTTGATTACCTTAAATTAACTTTAAAGTAGTTTTTATTATAAAAACTTTTCTTAATATAGAATTTTAAAATTGATCCTGCAAGAGTCGATAGGGTGCGTGGTGCTTCTCATGGTATCACGTGACGTCCCCCAAGGCTGGAATTCCTCATTGGAAAATTACGGAGTAGAAATATTATTTATCTTTCTATTGACAGAGAAGACAAAATGCTAAAATAAATTGTGGATGCAGAAAAGCAGAGTAAAAGCACAGAAGGAAATGGTCAAGAATGCAACCCCAAGAAAGATTAACTGTTTGTTTCAGGAAAAAGAAACAAAGTGGAGAAAAGAAATCCAAATCTACCAATTCAGTTAGTGAAGTGTGCAAATTTTATAAACTGAACCAGCAAACAGCCAAGAATAATTCTGACCTTCAAGTCACTAAATCATTCCATTAAAAGTGCATTACGAATATAATGAGAGCTGATTGCACAAGCAAAATGCAACACTCACCGAATAGTGGTGACACTCTAGAAAATCCATCAGGAGACATCTACTCACTAAAGCTAGCCATCAGCAAAGTTAATAACAAAAGAAATGAGAAAGTGCATTTAAAATTGAAATTGGCTCGAGACTGACTGAAGGGGTACCAGGTATCAGAACTGGATGTCAGTGAGAGGGTGCCGAGGGCATTGAAGACTTCCTGAGAGTGCCAGATCTGGAGCTCGGGTTACCAAAAGATTGGACTGGAGGGAGCACTGGAAGCAAATGTATAAACACTTGGTGACTCTGGGGAGATTCCCTTTTGCTTCTCTTTCTCTGACTATAGAGGCACTTCAGGCAATTTCTGCTGATGACAAATCTGCCTGCTTTACATCAGACTAAAGAAAATTTTTACAAGGTTACACCTGTTTTATTACATGACAAGGAATCTTGAATCTTGAAATAATTTCTCTACATTCACCCCACTGAATTTCTGCACCATGGTCTCATGAATCTAAGATATTATTTAAAAGCAGCATTTATGGCATAAGAAAAATCAAATCAATTGTTTTGCAATTTAATTTGTTTTCTTTAATTTCAATTTGCTATTATTGCTTACATTGACCTCGTGTTTCACAAAATCCTTCTCTCAGATGAGAATGTCACAGTTCAGCAAGATGCAGCGTACATAATACATTATAAATATCCATTTTTGGCAGCATTTTGAAAAGATTGAAAGGTGATCTTATTGAAACAAAAATCTGAGGATTAGCATACAATGTCAAGAGGACATTTTGTTTATGGGATATCTCAAAACTAAGCGCAAAATTTCAGAATATAGATCACCCATTTCAGATGGTGATCAGGAGTATTTTCTTTTCTCAGAGTCATAAATCTCTGGATTTCTTTTTGCTAGAAAGCTGAGGAGACAGAAAAAAATGAATATATTCAAGATGGTGGCCAATGTACATTTAAAGCATAAAGAGTGTCCAGGATATGGTGAGAATGAGAGATCAATTTCTAGCTTGAGTGACCAACTCCATTCTCATGTTTCAGAGCCCAGTTTTAGTATATTTCCAGTCCAGCAAAATAATGCTAATCATTAACTGGAAACAGTTCAACACCGCCTCTGCAAAATCTTCCCAATTTACTGAGAAGATGCAAAATGACATCAATGTCTTATCCAGGCCAATATCTCACAACTTCACTTGGCTATAATGGACAGGATATACATTATTAGCGATTGTTTAATAGCAGACTCCTAAAACAAACTATCTAATCAGTTCTTTCATATTCTCAATAAACAGCTGACTCAAAAGGCTGCTTTGCTTGCTCTGGTAAAAAATAGTCCAATGAAAATAGAAATTGATTCAAGTTAATTTATAATGGGAAAATGTATATGAATAGCATAGTGAAGTTTGCAGTCTCTGCTAGCTTTTCCAGTTTCTTCCCATATCTGAATATTGATGCTTTAATTGGCTACCTCCTTGTTTAGGTAAGTGGCAAATAAATCAAAGGAGAATTGCAGGGCCATAATAAAGAAAACCTAAATGGTCTGAAGGGAATCCTCTGATGGGATAAAAATTAAAAAGGTTTAATAGTCTCCCTCTGCACTATGAAACAAACTTGAATGAAAAGTTAACACTGCAGAAAAATGGAATTTCAAAGGTATTTGTATTTTGCATAGCTCTACAAAATTAATTGGTTAAGGAGAAGACATTTAGCAATATCAATTTGCAAATACCTTTTTCAGCTGCTGTTCTTTAATGCTTTTTACAATTTTAGCAGGTTCCAAGATGTGATTCCTATAGTTTTCAGATGCAATGATTCGAGATTGGGCCAAATGCAAGGTTCCTTCTAGATAGGATTTCCATACTGCAAGAATGCTTCTGTAATTTAAAAAAAAAGATTGTTACTTTTCTTGTTTTGTGGGGTTTTCTCCCCCTCCACTAGTTGTGAGAAATTGTGTTAATTAAAAGGAAAACTTGGAAATGCCAGGTTACGCAAACATTTTAATTCTGTCCTTCTGGATTTGGACCAATTTCAGCTGAACAGAGTACCACGATATTTTCTACGTAAACATTTGAATAAAGTGGTAGAATCATTTATAACAAATCTATAACAATTTTCTTTATTTAAAAATGGCCTCATTAGTTAAGATCAAGAGAGACTAGGAACAGGATCTGAATCTTTCATTTTCTGATAGGGTCTGGGATTCAATTTGTAATTTGATTAATACTGGCTCCTTTTATACATGAATATGCTTATTGCAATTTAAAGTGGTCCATAGAGTACATATGTCCAAAGTTAAATTATCTCATTTTTATTCTGATATAAATCCTCCATGAGACTAATGTAAAATTGCTGAGGCTTCACATGTTTTGGACTTGCCCCATTTAGAAAAATATTGGAAAGATATTTTTCAAGCATTAATGGTGATTCTAAGGTTAAATTGGAACCTTGCCCTTCAATTGTTCTTTTCAGATGATTTCAAGATTTTGATTTTTTTATTGACTTCAATTCAAAAATGAAATTTATCTTTTACTTCATTGATAGCCAGATGGGAAATTTTGATTAAATCCAAAGATAGCACTCCACCAACCCACACACAATGGTTAAATGATATTATGACTTGTTTAAGTTTAGAAAAAAAAAGCCATTAAAGATTCAAATACTAATTTCTTAAAGGCATGCTCCATAAAAGGGGCCCATTATCACAATCTAATGTTTAAGGGTTGTTATACACTTTAGTGCTGTGCTACTTCCAGGTTGTCAGCACTTAACACCCACGTTGGTTTTTTTTTCTCCAGCCTTGTATAGTGGCAGAGGTTTTGAATTAATAGGGGTGCTTTTTTTCTTTTTCTTGTCATTTGTATTTCAATATATCATTGTATTGTTTAATTTTTATATTATGGCAAACTTCAATAAAAATATCTTAAAAAGAAATATGGTAGAATCTACCAAAACTGCACATTTAATGATACCTTTACCTTGGAACTTTTTATTGCATCCAGTATAGCATATGTGAAATTAGCTAAATTTTGCCACTAAATACAAAATGTGGAGACAGATGGCAAAAAAATTTAAGGGAATCACTACTATTGTATTACATTTTCATTATTCTTGCATCATTGCTGATTTCTTTCTTCAGTGTTTCAAACTTTCAAATTCAATTCCTTAAAATGTCAATGTCATCAAAGGAAAACGGAATAGAGAAAATGCAAAGCTGGGCAGAGAGAGCGGCAGATGGATTTCAATCCAGGAAAGTGTGAAATGACACAATTTGAAAAGACCAACTTGAAAGTGGAATACATAGTTAACGGCAGGATTCTTAACAGTGTGGAGGAACAGAGGGATCTAGAGATTCATGTCCATGGATCCCCCAAGTTTGCTGTGCATGATGATTGGGTGGTTAAAAAGGTGCAAGGTGTGCTAGCCTTCATCAGTCAGGATTGAATTCAAGAGTCATGAAGTAATGTTGCAGCTCTATAAAACTCTCGTTAGATCACACTTAAAACTATTGCTTTCAGTTCTGATTGCCTCATTACAGGAAGGATATAAATGTTGTAGAGAGGGTGTGGAGGAGATTTATCAGGATATTGCCTGGATACACACACACCTTAAACAGATGCATACACACTCTCACAGAGAGGTGGGTGCCTGGAATATATTGCCAGGGTGGTGGAGACTAGTACAATCAGAACATTTAAAGGATCCTTAGATAGACACATGGATGCAAGAAAAATGGAGAGTTATGGACAGTGAGGGAGGGAAGGATTAAATCACGTTTACAAACGTCGGCACAACATTGTGCGCCAAAGGGCCTGTGCTGCGCTAAAAATGTTCTACGTTCTGAAAGTTGAGTGGAAGAGTAATTCATTGTCCATGAAAACACCTCACATTCATTTGAGCCTTGAAGCTGTAACCAGCAGATGTGGGACAGTCATGGGTTCCTGTATATTTGGATATGCAGAAGGCCTTTGGTAAGGTGCAAAACAAGAGAGTTGTACACAAAATCATCAGACATGGAATTGGGATATGAAAATGAAAGTTGATCAACAGGAAGAAATCCAGAATAAGCATAAACTACTTTGAGTGGGGAGGCAGTAATGTGGAGGGTGCCAACAGGGTGGATACTGAGGCACCAGCTGCCCATAATTACATCAAATGGCAAGGGATTAAACATTAAATATCCCTGTATTTTCAAGATAGGTAATACTGTGGGCTGAGGGTCATGAAGAAAGGTTTCAGGATATATCCACAGTTTAAGTGAACAAGTGACAGGATGGGAGATGGAATACAAATGTGGAAAAATTGTCAGAAAAAAAAGATAGGCAGAGTACATTTTTGAAATGACAAGAGATTGAAAAGGCTGGCATTCAAAGGGTTGTGAGTGCCCATTTATACAAATAATAATATGTGAGAAGAGGATATAATTAGGATGTCTTAATGTAATTATAGAAGGCACCGAGTAAAATCGACCTGAAATAATATGTATAGGTATGGTCTCCCTACAGGAGGAAAGGAGGTCAAGCAAAAGAGGGAGTCCAATAGATGTTTACTAAACTTATTAGACAAAGGATCTTTAGAGGAGTAGAGCAAGTTAGTCAGCATCCATGGTAGAAATGGTCAATTAATGTATTATGTCAAGAGTCAGATGAGGTGAAAACACACATATAAATGGGGAAAAGCTCAGGGAGAAGCCAAGGCGATAAGACAACAAGACAGAGCGTGGGAAGTGGAGATGGAAAAATCATTAATAAGGGGGTTTGGAGAAAGTTGAAAAAAAGAGACAGGCAGACAGACAAAAAGTGCAGGAGTAGCTAAAGAGATGGAAATAGAGGAATAAGCATTACCTAAAATTAGAAAAAATAATATTGGTCCATGTGGTTATCTTTTCAGCTGCCCACAAGGAATAATGATGAACTGTTCCTCAAGTTTACATTTAGCCTCACACCGACATGCTTCACCATCAGGCCTTAGAACAGTCATGCCCAGAAAATTACATTGTGACAGAAATAAATAAATAGTAAAATTGAATATAAACTTTTATTTATGAATAAATTCTGGTGGGTCTACATTTAATTGGGGAATGACTTACACAGTTAAGATTAATGCTTTTCCTTTGGATTCAATGCAAATCAAATGAAATATAACAAATATTGACCGATTTTTCATTGAAATCAAATACAGTACGACTCCAATTATCCGAAATGGTCGGAACCAGCCCTATGTCAGATAAATGATTTTTTCCGAGAACTGGTCATTTTTTAAAAACAGCCCAGTACCAACAACAAACTCAAAGCTTTTTTAAGCATTAAAATAATGTTTAATTATCACCAAAAAAAATGCTGGCCACCGGTGATCACCGAGTCGAACCCAAATCGGCCACCAATCACTGAGACCACCCAACTGCCGCTGCTGATCCCCAACACAAACCCACCACCGCTGCTGATCCCCGGGGAGGCTTCCCAGGCCAGTGGAACACTCATTCGTGAGTCGGCAGGTTCCTGTCTCCCCAGTGCTCCCAACTCCAAATTCTCCCATAGGCTTACCACACACATGCACTGAGGAAATAAGCAGAGGAGAGGATTCAGAATCAATGTTGGCATCTGGGGTGCCGAGGAAGGAGGGAGGGAAGGGAACGCCACTGAGTCCAAGGTCCCACTCCTGCCCAGGAGCCCGATGTCCCCACTCCTGCCCAGGAACCAGACGACCCTGCTCCTGCGCGGGAGGCTGCTCTCCTGATGACCCCGGGACAAAGGATTCTTCCGACCACTTGCGGCTGGAAGACAGTGGCACACATTTTGAGAGGGAGAGTTGGAGAGAAAAATCATTAGGGGAAGGTAAAGAAGAAATGGAAAAAGGGAGGGGGAGTTACCTGAAACGTGGACAATCATCATTTTAATTTCATGTCAAGTGAATTTTTTTTCAACTTGTGAGGTCAGCTCGGCTCCCGAAAAAATTTTGGATCAATGAGGATTTCAGAGAATCTAATTTTGGTTAATCAGAGTTGTACTGTATATCAAGAGTGGGTATTTTAAATGTCAATACTCTAGTGAGAAACTTCCTTTAAATTGTCTTTAAAATGCATAGAATTATTCATACATTTTCAGATATTTTTGATGAAGTGGTTGATCACCTTTTGTTAAATGCTGCAAACAAATATCATCACCAAGGGTCAAATATGCTTTTAATACCAGATTAATTAAACAGCTATTCAAATGCTGATTCTGTGTGCAAGAATACAAGAGCTATTCAATGACAGTGACTACCTGCACAATTTTATTGATATATAATAGTCCTGATCATATGCACACACCCAGAAACTTAAAAAAGCCAAACTTAACATGCCACCTGCACTTGAATTGTTTTTTTCCCCCCCCACAAAGAACTTTTACCTGTTGTGTTCACTTTTTTCATCAATCTTTAATCCAATCCAGTCCCTCTTGAGGTATTGCGTTGTCAGTTTCTGCAGAGCCTAAAATCATAATAAAAAAATAATTTTGAGTTTGAGGTGAAAAAAAGAAAGTTTACAGACCCTGTGACTGTATCTAACACACAAAATTGCTGGATAAACTCAGCAGGTCCTGTAGCATCCACAGGAGGCAAAGACATATAATCAACGTTTTGGGTCCGAGCCCTTTGCAAAAAGCAAGCAGGCACCTGAACAAAAAGGCAGGGGGAAGAGGGAAGAAAGGGCATAGGCAGGAGCATAGGTGGACGTGGATAAAAGGGGAAAAGAGAAGCTAAGAATTGATTGGTGAATAGTGGCAACTGTGAATGCAGACCTGAAGGAAAGAGGGAGTGGGGGAGAGAGAGCGTGGGGGGGGCGGGGGAGAGAGAGGGGGAGAGAGAGCGGGGAGAGAGCGTGGGCGAGAGAGAGCGGGGGAGAGAGAGCGGGGGAGAGAGAGCGGGGGAGAGAGAGCGGGGGAGAGAGCGCGGGGGGAGAGAGACAGACAGAGGCTAGAGAAAAGGAGACACAGGGGAGGCCCAAAGGAAATTGGTTGTCAATATTAATGCCACCTGGCTGGAGGTTGCCCAGACAGAACACGAGGTGTTGTTTCTCCAATTTGCGCGAGACCATAAACAGACATGTCAGCAATGGTAATGGGTAGGGGAATGGAAATGGTTTGCTATTGGGAGATACCTGCTATTGCACCAGACAGAGCAAAAGTGCTCAACTAAGTGAACTCCCAGTCTCTCCGATGTAGAGCAATCTACCTGTGCAGATTCACAGGTGAAATGCTGCTTCCCTTGAGAAAACTGGTGGTGAGGGAAAAGATGTGAGCACAAGTGTAGCATTTCTTGCAGTCAAGGTGCAGGTATCAATGAGGGAATTGGTGGGAAGGAGGAGTGGAGGAGGGAATCACGGAGGGAGTGGTCCCAGCGGAAGGCAGAGAGGAGAAAATGTGTCTGGTGGTGACATCATGTTGTAGGTGGTGGGGATTGCATCTGAAGGCTGGTGGGTGATATGCAAGGACAAGAGGAATCCTATGCTTGCTGTGCCTAAGCGACAGGGCAAATGTGTGGTAAATGGAAGATATCCAGGTGAGGGCAGAGTTGATAGTAGTAGAGGGGAAGACCTTGTCCTGGAAGACTATGTGATGGAGAAAGAACAGAGTTCTCTGTGCTCCTAGGATGAGGTCTTCCATGTGAGAGGCAAGATGTCCTCCTCAGTCATAAAATGTGGCTTTCCCTCTACTACCATCAAGTCTGCCCTTATTCACATATCCTCCATTTTCCGCACATCTGCCCTGTCTCCCTTCATCCAGCTCTGCACTCACAGAACTAACCACCTTCCGCAACCAATTTTCAGCTTTTCTCTCCTGCCATCTTATCCACATCTGCCTATGGCCTCTTGGATGTTGGCTGTGGTCCTCCCCCTTCCCTTTTAAATCAGGTTCTTGCCTGCTTTTTGCTCATACCTTGACAAAGGCCTCAGGCCTGAAATGTTGGTAAATATCTTTGCCTCTTATGGATGCTGCGGGACTTGCTGAGTTTTGTGTATTAATTTGAGTTTAAGCGACGTATACATACTGTAAAATAATAGTCTTATCACTGGCGTCACTAGGGGAGGTGCAGTGTTTCAGCAGAAATGTATTATTTTAAAAAAAAATTCCTGTAGTTACTTATAACAACAAAAACATTTTTTTGTCAGCACAGCTTTCATTTATATCAATATACATACAAGGCTAAAACTCTATGGTAATTTACTTTTGAATCTTGGAGTGTCCGTCAGCTCACGTGAGCATTTCGGCCATTAGTTCACATGGGGACCTGTCCCCAAGTTTGTCTAGATGTCGGAGACACCTGCCTCTCTCCTGCTCGGTGTGGTGAAAGTCTGTAGGAAATGGGCCTTGAAAGCCTTGTACTGACCTTCAGCTGGAGGATTGCTCAGAAAAGTTTAGCTTTAGTGGCCGACTCCTCGTCTCGTGATGTGACGACGTGCCAACATTTGGTAGCCTCGCGAGTCGTATTGCATAGGTTGAAATGTGCCTCGGCCTGAATGAACCTCGCGCGTGGTCTGTGTGGCCAGAACGCTGGCAGCCTAATGGCAACCACACTCAGTGCTGGTTCGTCAGCCTTTGTGTTGGGTTCAAAGACGGGAATTGTGGCATTTTCTGGAGGCAAAGCTACAAAGGAAAACGCCTGCTTCTAGTTGAGATGAGCAGAAAAACTGTTTTATTCCCTTTTCAGCCTACTTTTTAAGTCACTTCTGGTTCACCCATCCCAAAACTGGAAGCGACGTCATGACACCCCAGACGTGTTTCTCAGCTCATGGGCTTCGTCCACAAGGTTGAGGGGGGGGTCCAGCACCATCTTAGCACGGACCCTTGGGATGCATGGTTGGCATTATGGAGACGATTCGCATGTGAAGCCCTGTCTCCCCGGCTGTCGCTGCAGGAATTACAATTTACGAGTAACATCAGTCCAAATATAGGAGGAGGTCCACTGGGGGGTGGGGGGAGAGGGGGTGTGATACCATGAGTTACTGCACTGGGTGACAACAGCCCTAGTGATACCACTGAGTCTTATACATAGCAGAGTTCAAAAATTACAAGACTGAAGGAGTTTACCATGTATCAAACCTCATGAAATGCTTCAAACACCATCCAGCACTTTTACATGAGTAAACAAAATTTCCACTCTAGCAGAATACTACTTTGTATTCCTATTGAATTCATAGTATCTGCCTTCCCATCCTCACTGCATTGTATTTGTAGAATTCAATAGTATTTGTGCAATCAAAACCAATGAAAATAAATCGATATGGACACTGCAACAAAAATATCCAGGTTAAAAAAATCTGCTGATGCTGAGGTCGAGAGCAATAGACGAAATTGCTGGAGAAACTCAGTAGGCCATGCTGCACCCATGGGAAGGGAAAGGTAGTCGACATTTTGGGTGTGACCTGCCAGAGTTTCTCCAAGACTTGAGTACTGCTACAAAAATATCCATACAATAAGGTGTAAGCCACTTTGATTAATAAAAAGTACTGCATTTTAAAAGTACTAATTTTAACAGAAAATGTAAAAATACAAGACATCATCGCAAAATATGAACAATAGATCAATCTTCAAAACAAAAAACACAGAGAATAAAGTAATAGAAGCCTGATGTTTTGCTTAAATTTGAGATTATTGAGCCATTTACTACAGTTAACATAGCACAGAAATACCAAAAACCTTTAGTAATTAAAATACCTTTTGGCAAAAAATTTAAATAAATTTTCACAGGCAACTGAAGCGGCATATAGAAATACAAAATGACAGTTTCCAAATACAAATTCACACCATGCAATTGCATAAAATTATTTAGAATAGGAATAACCGATTACATGCACAAGATTATAAATGCCCTCCATCTGACTGCAAAGTAGTAGAACTACAAAGCTACTGAGGATACAAAAAGTACCATAGTAATTCTATTCAAACGTGAGCAAAGAATTGAACCACTACAAAAGCTAACGAAAAGACTCGAGAACCAGTTTCTGTGTACACACCATCAAGAAGGACTTTGTGGGGTTTGCCTACCAGCCAACCTTGACCCACTTTAATCTGCCCATCAACCAAACAGATGCACAACAGATGCCATCTCCCTCACCCTTCATTTGGTCCTAGAGCACATGGTTTCCAAGGAGATAGACAATTGAACAAAAAAAACAATACCATCGCCACGAGCAGACTCATTCCCAATCTTCAGGATCTAGGCTTCAGGGTTCTCCTCTTCCTTGACTTCCTATCTATCAGACCACAATCAGTAAAATGAGTAAGAACACCTTTTCCACAATCACACTCAACTCCGATGCTCCTCAAGGATGTGTACTCAGTACCAACGATACTCCCTCAACACAACTGTATAGCTAACTATCACCCCCAGCTCCATATAAAAAAAATAGCAGATAACACTACAGTAGTGAAATGAGTATCAAATAACAATGAGATGGAAGAGACTGAAAGTCTAGTAGCATGGTGTGAAGATAATCTTTCAACATCAATAAGGAGATGATCATGGACTTCAGGAGAGGGGGCAGAGTACACATCCTTGCCCACATTAATGTGCTAAATTGGAAAGAGTAGAGGCAGAGTCAATTTTCTAGGAATAAAATATTTCCAATGACCTGACCTGTGACAAGTTCCATGACATGATAATCAAGAAACCACATCAATGTCTCTACTTTTATTGAAGACTTAGAAAGTTCAGAACATCCCCCTTGATCCTCAATTTCTACAAGGGCACCAATGAAAGCATACTTGCTGGATGCATCACAATGTGGTATGGGAGCTGTTCTGTTCAAGATCAGAAGAAACAACAGAATGCAATGAATGCTGCTTAAAACAGAGATAACCCCCTCCCCCTCCCCCACATGGATTCTACCTATATTTCCTGCTTCGAGGAAAAGCAGCCAACAAACAAAAACCCAACACAGCCTGAATACACTAATCTCCCTCCTGCCATCGGAAAGAAGGCTTAAGAGTGTGAAAGCATGCCACAAGAAGCTTAAAGACAGTCTCATCCCGGCCGACATCAGTCTCCTAAATGAACCATATAACCATGCTCTCATGTTGTCTCTGCTTATGGATAATTGGTCTTCCTTTTCACTGTCATCTTATACCCTCTATAGGTTGCTATGTGTGATGTTAGAGGCAACATGTTGGTCTGCTTGCAAAAGAACCCTTCTCACTGTTGTAGGTATTTTGTGATACATAAATTTGATCTGGTCTACAAATACACTTATTTGCCATTGATTTCATGACAGTTGAAATGACAGCATTATAATTAGAATTGAATCAAGATTTGATCTAGCCTCTTGTCGAACATCAGTTGCTTTATATTTGTTTTTTCCTTTCTAAGGCTCATCACCCATTCAAATGTAATGTTAACAAATTAATCCAAAGTCTGATAAATATAATAGATGTTTTTATGTTTATGAATACACAATGTTCCGTACGGTTCCAGTTTTTAGATAAACTCAACTAATGGACATGGGACCTCATAGAAAGAATGTCAGCACCCCTACTTCCTTAGGAGCTAAAGGAAGTTTAGCATGGGAAGTTTTTCCCATGTGTGACATCGGAAACCTTCACAAACTTCTACAGATGTGTAGTGTGCTGACATGGTGAATGCAGCCTTAATTTTAACATTTAATTTGGATGGGTACACGGATTGCAGAGTTATGGAGGACTATGGACTAGATGCAGGTCAGTGGGACTAGGCAGAAAAATGGATCGGCACAGACTCGAAGGGCCTGCTTCTGTGCTGTAAACATTCTATGGTTTTTTTTTATCACAACCTGGTGTAGGGGCATCAATATTTCTGAGTGGAAAGCCCTGCAAAAGGTAGTGGACATAGGCTAGTACATTACAGGCAAAACTCTCGCCGCCATCATGAAAATCTACTTGGAATGTTGCCATCAGAAAGCAGCAGCGATCAAGGATCCACACCACACAAACTTGCTCTGTTCTCACTGTTGCCATCAGCAGAGTGACAGGTGCCACAAGACTCATACCACCAGATTCAGGAACAGTTGCTACCCATCTACCATCAAACTCCTAAACAACAGTCTCAGTTAAGGATTCTTACTTTGCACATTTATTAATGAATTTTAAAAATATATTTCAGTTTATTTACATTTCTCTTTTTTGTATTCACATCTTTTCACTTTAGTACAGTTTACAGGTACTGATAAGCAGAAATTCTGCCTATCCTGTACTAAAAAGAATCTCAGGATTGTTACATCATCAGAATTTATTGTCATGAACAAGTCATGAAATCCGTTGTTTTGCGGCAGAGTCACAGTGTAAACATTCCTATAAACCACCTTAAAAAATAGATAATAGTATACAAAAAAAAAGTCCAAGTAAGGCAGTGACTTTGATTCATTGATCATTCAGAAATCTTATGGCAGCAGGGAAGAAGCTGTAATAATTCCTCTGAGTGCTCGTCTTTAGACTCCTTTTCTTTTTAAAATACTTTTTATTGAGCTTAACATAATAATCCATATACTGTACAAGTGATTAATATAGTGAAGCAATATGATAGCATATAATTAAAGTAAATGCACAATATGACAAATTTTAAATTTTATCCCCAATTATTAAATGTGATTGTATGTTAAAATGATTATACATAAAGAGCATTTAAATATTATAACAAAACTCATTATACCTTAATAGCATATCTTAAAAAAGATATCATCTAGGATAATCATAATTAAACCCCATAAATACATTTATCAAAAAAAACTAAAACTAATACTAATCTAAACCCTCGCTCTAATCAAGGTTACAAGTAACGTTCAAAGATAGATCAAGCCACGACCTCTATAAGACAGACGGATCAGAATAAGTGTACCCATATCACCTTAAACTGCCAATTCTGATAGTATTCTATAAATAGGCCTTTTAAACTTTTTATCTTTATTATACCTAATTTTATCTCAACTTAAATACGACTTTACATCATGTGGCCACTGTGCACGAGTTGGTGAGAGTTCATCTTTCCATTTCATTAAACTTCTCATCTGGTTATCAATGTGCTAAAAGCTAAAACTTTCTCTTGAGATGCTGATAAAAAGTTTATTTAATTCATGTGAAAAACCAAACAGGGAAATGAAAGGGTATGGATCTAATTTAATCTTAAAAATTGTTAATAAAGAATGAAAAATATTGTCTTTAGACTCCTGCACCTTTTTCCCCTGATGGTAGCCTGGGCAGAGGGAGATCTTGGGAGAGGCTGCTTTCTTAACACACCTCTTGTAGATGAACTCAATGGAATGAAGTTTGGTGCCCGTGATGTTGCAGGCTGAGTCAACAATCCTCTGGAGCTTTTTCTTGTCCTGAGAGTTGACACTTCCATACCAGACAGTGATGCAACCGGCCAGAATGCTCTCAATGGTACACCTGCAGAAGTTTGAGAGTCTTCCATGACATACCAAATCTCCTCACAGACCTCACAAAGTATAGCTACTGTTGAGGCTTCTTCGTGATTGCGTGGAATAGAGGCTGCAGGGTGAATCCTTGGAGATGTTGACACCCAGAAATTTGAAGTTCTTGACCCTCTCTGCTACTGAACCCTCGATGAGGACAGGATCGTGTTCTCCTGACTTCCTTCTGAAGCCCACAATCATGTCCTTGGTTTTGCTAATGCTGAGTGTAAGATTGTTGATGTGACACCACTTAACGAGCTGATCTATCTCCCTCCTGCATTAACCATGGCTTTCCTATACAGAGATCACAACTGCATCTCAACTATTTCCTGCAAGGATCTCACTTACACCTAACTCTGTCAGACTTCCCTGCTCCTCATTCACTGTACTATTAATAGATTAGAGCTCTGCCTGCAACACCATCATCCTAAGTAAACTCATTCAGAAACTATGGGGCTTTGTTCTTAGCATCCTGCTCTGCAAAGGGATTCTTCACTTGCTGTCATAGACCATAATGAGGATCAGAGACAATACCTCCTCCACGATCATTCTCAACACCAGTTGGAGGTGTACTCAGCCTTCAACTGTATCCCGCAGAATGAGAAGAACCCTTTCTAATGTATTATTAAACTGGACACAGATGACTGTGAACACATAGAACTATGGCACCAAAAAAAAATGGCAGCACTGCTGCTGGTGCGGACCCAGGAAGAGTGGGGAACAGAGACGACTGTTCCCCCATGGAATCCTCCCATCCTACTGTTGCTGGCTCTGTAGAGGCTTTAAATGGCCTGTTAAGGAGCTTAGAATGTTTTATTTAAAATTCTGTGACCCAAGGTGGCCACAGGGGGTTGCAAGCTCTACGGTGCACCAGACTGGAACAGGGTACCAGTAACTGGAAGAACACAGCGCATTGAGAAGGAAAAAGAGACTAAGGACAGTGACTGACCAGCGAGGGGCTCTGCAGCTGAAAGACACACACAGGTGACGAACTTTTGGCAATTTGCAGGAGAGGAACCCGCACAGGCTGCGAGCTGCTAGCGACTTGAGGTCAATGGACCCACACCAGGCTGCAGGCTGCTGCAGACTGGCTCATGAGAATGAAGTTTTGGAACTGGGATTCAAGAGGGTGCAGAGGGCGAGAAGTGCTCCTTAAGGTCCTGGCATCTGAAGGTTTCCTCATCGTGTTGGAGGTCTAGATCTGGGCTCGGGTTGCTGGAGGTTTGAACTGAACTGGCGTCCTGTGCAGCTGCAGGAGTGCTGGAGGTGAATCCATGGTCACTCAATGGCTCTGAGGGGACTCTTTTTTGCTTCTCAGAGAGAGTGTAAGAGGCACCAGGCAATTCTAATGGTGAAGCTTTACCTGCCTTCTGGCAGACAAAAGGCAATTTCATGTAATATTATATTTGTTTTATAAGAATAAAGAGTATCTAATCCGAAATACCATTCCAACTGCATCCACAAATTCACAGATGATGCCACCATCTAGCTCATGAATAATGATTATGGAATATCAAAGTGAGATGGAAATTCTAATGGCTTGGTGGGAGGACAACAACCTTTCCCTCAATGTCAGCAAGACAATGTAACAACGTAACTTCCAACAAAGGATGGAGCTCACTCCTGTCCACATCAATGGCACTGAAGTCTTGTGTGTAAACATCACTATTGACTTGCCTTCGTTCAACCACATTGATATAACAGACAAGAAAGTGCACCAATGTCTCTACTTCCTTAGAAGCTTGATGAAATTTGGCATGTCCCATGCATCCTTCAACAGTTTTTACAGATGCTCTATTGAAGGCTTCCGGTCAGGATGCCTACAAGAAACTGCAGATTTGTGAACACAGTTCAGATGATCACACAAACCTCACTCCTCTCCATTGGCCCTTCCAGTTGCCTTAGTGAAAAAACATATAAAGGCACATCTCACCCGGCCACACTTTTTTTGTTCCTCCCATCAGATAGATTTATGACTCACCACCAGGTTCAATGACAGTTTCTTTGCTACTGATAGACTCGTGAATGAACCTCATTATTAAAATAATGTTCCATAGCAAATGGAACAGTCCCAATCTATTGGTCAGCAAGAGAAAAAACATTGGTCAAGAAAGGTGCAACAATAGTATTAAAAGTTACAGGTCAATCAAAATTAAGTCCATAATATTAACAGCAACACACATCAACTGAATTGAATCATCTACCACCAAATAGAGAAATGAATGAAAGTTAAATTTGAATTTACAGAAAAATAGGCATCGCATTTGAATACTACAGTGTACAGTATTGGTTCCTTATTTATAGAAGGGTGGTAATCCATTGTAAAAGTTCAGAAAATGTTTACAAAACCAAAACTCCATTGATGGTTTACATGAGGGATCCCCAAAGTGGTCAATATCAACCCCCAGGGATCAATGGGACCATCCGGGTTGGGGGGGTCCTATAAATGCCAGACAGTTGAAAACACCGGGGTGGGGGGTGTCAATATGAAATAGCGCCTCCACCACCCCCCCACCCACCCCCCCCTGCGCAGCACCGCCCTCCCTTTGCATGGGGTAAGGCTTACCTACCTGCCATGAACCTTCGTGCGTTGCCGTCACACTGCCCCCTAATCGCACATGCATCAGGCATCGCATGCATACGAGAAGAAGCATGGCCACGCACTGCCTGCAGACCCTAGGACGTCAAATTTAACAGGTAAGTGCCCTTTGTGCCCATCAATTTGTCATCCGTTCAGAGGTGTAGGGCCTACACTCCCAAATAAACGACAAATTAATATCTGGCTTGAGGTGGCACCAGATGAAGGACATAAGCTGGACTCTCCGGCTTAAAATCAGATGTCTGGTCACTCGACCTAATGCCCCCCCTCCCCCTCCACCCAGCACTGGAATATCATGCCTGAGGTTGGGTGGGGGAGGTCAATGAGGGTCCACATAGGCCCTGAAGGGGGTCAATGGTCTAAAAAGTTTGGGGACCCCAGTTTACATGAAACAATGCTGGACAAAATTTGGAGAGAATCCAGGTCTGGGTGCTTAAAATTAATGGTGACCCATTTTCAAGAGGTGAATCATATTTTTATAGAACTCTGCTTTCAATACCCTTTGAGAAAGAAGAGTTTTGATTTTTTTTCATGAAGACTTCTATCTGAATAAACAAGGAGGGAAGTGGGAGGGAGTGGGAAGGAAAATTATCAGTCCAGTAGGTCGAACAGTAGCATAATTTGGCACACAAGAAGAATGCAAGACCACATGGTATCAACAGGCCACTCCCACATTTTGGAAGGGTGGCTGTCTCTCCATTCTATCCCCTTCCTATTCTCAGCTTTTTTTTTAAATCTTGTGCCTCCCCCTCACCCATATCCTCTTACCTGTGGCCCCTGCTTCTCCCCCTGCCCCTCTCCTCACCTTTATTCAGGCTTTTTGCTCATACTTGATGATGCTCAGGCACAAAACCTTGCTTATGTATCTTTATCTTTGTACATAAATAATGCTGCGTGACTTGTTGAATTTCTCCAGTATTTTTGTGTACACTACAATCACAGTGCCTGTAGATTTTCTAATTCCAAGAGTACAGTCTAATCAAAAATTCACGCAAGACAGAACCATATTTGGCATGACCATCATGTTTTAAGCTGAGATGCTTTCTCTCAACAATAGAGATGAATACCATAGTTGCTGATGGCGTGAAAGGTGGTTGGGCAGGGGGGGCGGGGAGAAACACAACTGACAAGGCCATCTTCTTCGTGGGCAGCAGCACCTTTGGAGACAGAAGCAACTGCAGACATTCAAAACCTTCCAGGCTTCAGATTGAATGAAGATGTTCACTTTTAACGCGTATTAAATACAAGCAAGATAGTTTCATGTGTTAACTCACAACAAACAACAGCAGTCATTTAGGTTTACAGTTTGCACTTAAACTTGCCGGCCCGGTTTCAGGTATTTTGAAGGCTAAAATAAGATGGGAAACTCTGGGAAGGGGACGGCTGCTGAACAGCATAATGAACCAACTACACTAACTTTTCTGCTCATGCATTGTAAATGCTGATCGAAAAAAAGAAGACAATTTGTTGTTTCTTTTGAATTTTATTCATTTCCCCATCACAAATGCCATCAGAGCAAATTTTATTCTGTGTCTCAGGTATTTGGGTAGTGATTTATAGATTCTGTAAGGGCGAATTTCCATAACAAAAATGGCCATAACATTTTGCCTGTATTTTAACATAGTCAGAGGAATGAGAACATGACATTGCTGTTATCACAGCAGATCTTTCAAGAAAGAGCAGGACTGGCAACTCAATATCCCAGGAAATGGAAAGCTCATGATGGAGGATATTTTTAAAAGGTGCTATCTAACAAGACAACAATTTTTCTTCAATAAGCTATTTGGGTAGAGTCTGGAAAAAGAAGGATGGGGTGATCACATTGTTGTGGATGTAATATAGCCTCTCAACAGTATGCACAAGATAGTGAACCTGATTTTGAGGCAAATCACAGACTGGGTAGAGCATAGGGCAGCAAAATTCCTCAATAATAACTGGGATCACCTTAAAGCAAAATGAGTATAGGGAGTGGAATTTTTAAAGGGCATCCATGGGTAGATCTTTGGAACCAGTATGTTGATAGTCTTACACCAGAAAGGATGTAATCTTAGGAAACAGTCCAGAGTTCTGCCCAGGACCAGTCCTATTTACTGTGAAGAAATTCTTTGAGAGGTTGGTTATGGTCACAATTAACTCATACTGGTGAAGACCTAGACCCATTGTAATTCACCTACCGCTACAATTGCTCCGCAGAAGATGTTCTCCTCTCAACCCTGGATCACCTAGACAATGGCAAACACTTACATCTAGATCCTTTTTATCGTCTATAACTCACTCTTCCACACCTTCATACTGGTTGAAAGATCCAAAACCTGGGTCTCTGCACCATTTTTTGCAACTGGATCCTTGACTTCCTCATCAGAAGACAGACATTACGAATTGGAAACATCTCCTCCTCACTGACAGTTGACACAGGGACAAATCAAGCATGCGCGCTTAATCTAATGCTCTACACCCATGACTGTGTGGCCAGGCACAACTGCCATCTACAAATTTGCCAAAGACACCACAGTTGTTGGCAGAATCACAGATGACAATGAGGAAGCAAGTGAGATAGATCAGCTGGTTGAGAGGTGTCACAGCAAAAATCTTGCATTCTATGTTACCAAACCTAAGGAACTGATTGTGGACTTCAGGAGGGGGAAATCAGAACACAAACAAGACCTCATCGAGGGGTCAGCAGCGGAAAAGGAGAATGACTTGAAATTCGTGCTTGTCAACATCCATTTCAATGCAAACATGAAGAATGCTCACCAGCAGCTATACTTCGTTAGGAGTTGGGAGGAGATTTGGTATGTCACCAAAGACTTGCAAATTTCTACAGGAAATGTTTCCAATTCATAGTCTGTGGTCTTCTGACTAGTTGCATCGCAGCCTCTAACCTCAAGGACCCTCACCACCCAGGCCATGTCCTCCTCATCGGGAAGAAGTACAGAAGTCTGAAGATGAACACCTAATGGTACAAAAACAGCTTCTTTCCTCCGCCATCAGATTTCTGAATGGACAATGAACCACAGTCACTACCTCACTTTCCCTTCTTTGCTGTGATTTATTTTTTTAATGCCATTTATTGCAATATTTCCACTGTGACACTGCCACAAAACAATGACTTTCGTGACGTGTTCATGACAATAAAATTCTGATTCTGATTCAAGGAGTGAATACTTTGGGGATATTGGTAACTAATTCTCAAGATAGCTCTGAAAAAGGACATGAGCAGATCAGAAATTTGGGGAAAGAAACTGTCAGTATCATACAACAGGACCTGGCAAAAATACATTGTGTAGCATCTATTTGCAGGCAGGTTTACATCCAAAAAGAGGAAGCCATTCAAAAGCAAAAGTGAAGATCCTTACTGGGTGAAAGATAATGGTAAGATAATGGTAACAAGTCTGAGGAAACCTGGATATGAAAGGATGGGGGTTAGTCAACATGGACAAGTTGGCTCATAGTCTCTGCTTTTATACTGTAAGGGTCTATAAATGCACCCTAGCATTCAAATAATATCAGTTGTAATTGGTTCCAAGTTATTTCTTTTTTAAAAAAAAAATCACATATCTAGATTTCTATGCAGTGGCCAGAGAATTTTCTGCATCAAATATGCTCTTTAATTTGAAGCCGTTGCACAAGGCTGGGAAAGATGGAAACTTTAATTTAAATAAATTAGGATAACACTATTCAAAAAAAATGCTATGCCTGCACTAGCAAGTTTAAGAAACCTTTGAAGCTTTCTGCTAAACTAGAAACTAATTAAAATTTCATGACCAAACTATTCAAATAAACTGAGTTAAATTTTAAAAATAGTTTCATGCAATTCTGAGTTCATCAGTTTAAAATGATATCCAGAAATGTTTTCAAGAGATGTTGCAATTAAGATCATTTTACAAAAACAATAAATGGCAGACTTTTTGTTCCTTTGACTGCTCCTATTTAATATTCATGAAAAGAAATCCACAAAGACCAACTTTTCAACATATTGCAACAGGGAAAGATATAGCCATGTGACAGGCTGAAATGGAAATTTGACTCTGAAAGTGCTCCTGATACTGTTCAAACATTAACAGAATTGTAGTTTTCCTAATATTAAATCAAGTTATTCATTGTACACAAGAGCTGCTGTGAAAACAGATAATGTTACACAAAGGCTAAGTTCATTAGTTCTGGACAGGTGGCTATTCCAATGCTAAATGTGACACTTCATTGGCATTTAAGGCCCGCCCACAATAGCACAAAAGACGATTATGCAAATATGGAGTTTCCCACAATTTTCTCAGGAGCAGGAGAAGGGATCCATGTGGCAAAACTGATTGTTCCTCAGTCATGTGGAAAAACAAACCCAAAGAGAAGCTTTGTTGAAAATGTTTTCTATCCCCAGTCAGTTCAATGCTGTTCAGTGACTTTTAAGGTAATTTTCATGAGAGATAAATAATCAAGTAAACAAAATAGTTCCATTTATAATTAGCAACAAGGCTCCTATATAAATCTTATCCAGTTTCCTATGTCTCTTACGTGAATATGGGCATCTACGATGATGGAAATGCAGCTGGGTGAAAAACACAAAACTTAATAGCCATTTAAAAATGCGACATTTATTCTGATGGATTTCAGATTTATTGTCAGAGAACATATATTACATCATGTACAACCTGGTGAATCAACGCTGCTGAAGATCCAACTGCGCTGGGCAGGTCACGTCTCCAGAATGGAGGACCGTCGCCTTCCCAAGATCGTGTTATATGGCGAGCTCTCCACTGGCCACCGAGACAGAGGTGCACCAAAGAAAAGGTACAAGGACTGCCTAAAGAAAGCTCTTTAGGCCACATTGACCATTGCCAGTGGGCTGATCTCGCCTCCAACCGTGCATCTTGGCACCTCACAGTTCGGTGGGCAGCAACCTCCTTTGAAGAAGACCGCAGAGCCCACCTCACTGTCAAAAGACAAAGGAGGAAAAACCCAACACCCAACCCCAACCAACCAATTTTCGCTTGCAACCACTGCAACCGTGTCTGCCTGTCCCGCATCGGACTTGTCAGCCACAAACGAGCCTGCAGCTGACATGGACGTTACCCCTCCATAAATCTTTGTCCGCGAAGCCAAGCCAAAAACAACCTGGAGATTTTTTTTCCTGTGGTCGAGGCAGAATTACCACTTATTGGTAGAACAAAAATTCTACACAGCATATATGTGCAAACAAATAAAGAACTGTAAACAGAAAACAAATGTAAACAAACTGACTGTGTAAAACAGATTTTTTTAAAAATCAATAAAGTGTGCGAGTCCTTAAATGAGTCCCTGATTGAGTTGGTTGTTGAGGAGTCTGATGGTGGAGGAGTAGCAGCTGTTCCTGAACATGGCGATGCAAGTCTTGTGGCCCCTATACCTCTTTCCTGATGGCAGCAGCGAGAACAGAGCATGTGCTGGGTGGTGAGAATCTTTGATGATCGCTGCTGCTCCAGTGTCATATCTAGGGAAAATATGGGATATGAGCACCGAAATTGCTCTCCCCCTTGTTAAAACTACTTCAACCTTTCACTGCTCAATCATCCCTCGCCGCTGCATCACCTTCCCACCCTGTCCTCGCCACTGTAGAACCCTAAAATAGTCATAGCCAACATTGTGTTCGATATATTGAGATAATAGAAAATAATCTACTCCTTAAAAAGTACCACAGTCGTTTCAATTAAAATAACCCTCTGCCTACTTCAAATCCCAGTATTGCTTGAATGAAAGCAGCGAGCAGCGTTTCACGAGCCAGAGCAGCCAGAGTTCCGGCAGGCGACCTCTCTTATTTTCGGTGGAAAGGTGACTCTCGGAAGATGCTGAAGCACACAATCCTCAGCACTGGCTCTAACAGGGACAGGAGAGTGTCAGGAGCTCTGATGTAGGCAGAGGGATCACTGGAGCTCTCAACGCCAGACTCCAAACCCTCCAATGGGCATACCATACATCAGAGCTTCCGACGCTCGACTCTGAACCCTCCCCTTGGCCTACGCCGGAGCTCCCGACACCCGACTGCAAACCCTCCCCCTCCCGCACACCGGAGCTACTAACGCCTACAACTGCATACCGTGTGTGTGTGTGTGTGTGTGTGTGTGTGTGTGTGTGTGTGTGTGTGTGTGTGTGTGTGTGTGTGTGTGTGTGTGTGTGTTGGGGGGGTGGGGGTAGGCTGAGGGGAGGGTTCAGCATCAGGCATTAGGAGCTCCAGTCACTGGAGTCAAACCCTCCCCTCAGCAGTTATAGTAAAAGTACTAACGCCAATCATTCTCTCACTGGTCTGAAAAGTTTTCTGTTTCAATAAATCAGACAAGGGGTGTTGGAGGAGTCAGGCTTGGGGCGTGAATAATTTCCAGGCTCTGCTGGCAGAGGCGCTCCTTCAAGTGGCACCCAGGGCACGTGCCCTGACTGCCATACGATAGATACACCTGAATGCTGCTTCCAACAGCAGCATTCTCACAAAAGCAGGAAGGGTTTTACCTATGATAGCCTGGGCTGCGTCAACTACTTTTTGCAGGGCTTTATGCTCAGGAGAATTGGTGACCCATACTAGACCATGATGTAGTTGGTCAGCTCACATTCCACCACACATCTGTAGAAATTTGCCAGGGTTTTTTGTGACATACCAAACCTCTGCAAACTCCTGAGGAAGTAGAAGCATTGATGTGCTTTCTTCATTAAGCCATTGGTGTATTCAATCCAGGAAAGATCCTCTGAGATGGTGACTTCCAAGCACTTAAATTTGCTCACCCTCTCCACTTCTGATCCCCCAATGATCACTGGATTGTATACCTCTTGTTTTCCCTTCTGGTTAACAATCAGCTCCTTAGTTTTGTTGAAATTGAGTGCAAGGTTGTTGTCGGACCATTCAGCTAAGTTTTCAATCTTCCTCCTGTATGCTGATTCATCATCTTTCTTTATACAACCCAATACCGTGGTATCGTTGGCAAATTTGTAGATGTAAAGAGAGTCGAACAGGGAGCCGAGAATACAGCCCTGTGGTGCCCATGGAGATTGTGGATGAGATGTTACCAATCTTCACTGATTTTGGTCTGGAGGTTAGGAAGCCCATGATCCAATTACACAGTGGGGTGTTGAGCCCCAGGTCTTGGACTTTGCTGATAAGTTTTAAGGGGATTGTGACAGGTTATATCATATTTTATATTATATATAAATATATATTTTAAAGAAACACTTCACAAAAGAGATCTCATTTAAAATGCAAGAGCTTTGCTCACGCTGGACACTCAGGCACCAGTGATTTTGCAATGGAACTGCTTTGCTGAAGAATGTCAAAGGCAGGTGCAAATGGAAGAGTTTGGGCTCAAGAGGCTAATAAGATATTTCAAAGATTGGATCTGGAGCCTTGGGGGGGGGTCATGTGGTTTTGAGTGTTTCACCTGAAATAAGGAAAACAAAAGGAACTCTGTAGTGACCTGGAAGAAGAGGTAATCATTTGAAAAACCCTGATGGAGCAAGTTTCTTCGGCAAGACACTGAAGTGACTGATGGAAATAAATCAGTTTGTGTGTGTCCAATGAGCAACAAATCTCTCTCTGAAACAACAAGAGCGGTAACCATTTAATTTTAATGTTGAACTTGGTAAATGTTAAATTCTGTGCACAGAATAAGAATTGCCTACAACCAGTGAATGTGGAGGAAAGTGAGATTGGACTGTGAACCAAAGCACTTTTCTGAACTTACACACACATTACATACATGGGTGCTTAGAATTAGAAGGGGATAAAGTTAGGTTATGTTAATAATAAATTAAAGTTTGATCCTGTTTTTATGTTTAAAGAAAATTAAAAGCAACTTTTGTTTAAGTAACCATTTGTCTTGGTGAATATCTATAGCTGCTGTGTTTTGGGATCCTCTGGGCTCATAACATTATCTACTACTGATGTCAGGCTCACTGGCCTATAATTACCTAGTTTATTTTTGGAGCCTTTTTTAAACAACGGGACAACATGAGCTACCCTCCAATCCTCTGGCACCTCACTGTGACTAAGGACATTTTGAATACATCAGCCAGGTCCTCTGAAATTTCTACATTAATTCTCCCTCAAGGTCTGAGGAAATATCATATCCAGCCCAGATGATTTAGCTACCTTTATTTGCTGTAAGGCAGCAAGCACCTCTTCCTCCTTAATCTCCATATGTTCCATGGCCCTTCTGTTTGTTTTCCTTCCTTCCTTATGAACTATACCAGTTTCCTGAGTATATTCTGATGCCAAAAAGTGGTTTAAGATCTCTCCCATTATGTGAGGCTCTACACATAGTTAAGACTCTGATCCTTTAGAGGACCAATTTTGTCCTTTACTATCCTTTTAATATACTTATAGAAACCTTTCATGTTTACTTTCACATTATCTGCTAGAGCAACCTTATGTTTTCTTTTTGCCTTCCTGATTTCCTTCCTGAGTACTTTCTTGCAATAAACAGATGTAACAAAATGGCCCACAAGTACTTCATAGGAATGTGGCCACACAAATTTGATACCAAGTCTTGATTTCAAGTGATGAATCAGTTAAGAAATAAATTCCATGATTCAGTCCAAGCAGCTGAAGAATGGTCGTTAATGATTGAACAACTGAAGTCAAAATCTACAAAAAGGCTAGAATTTGAGGAGTGCATTTGATCAAAGTTAAAATTTATTGTCAGAGTGCATACATGAGATCACAAACAACCCTGAGGTTCTTTTCCCCCCACGGCCAGGGAGTATAACTATTTATTGGTAATATTAAAGTGTACTCAAGAAAAAACATACAAACAAATAAAAAAAATCAATAAACAGACTGCAACACAGAAAAAATATCTAATAATAAATAATGTGCAAAAAAAGTCCTTAAATGAGTCTTTGAGTCTGTTGTTTAGGAGTCTGATGAGGGAGGCGTAGAAACTTTTCCTGAACCTCTGGCACCAATATACCTCTTTCCTGATGACAGCAGTGAGAACAGAATATATCCTGCATGGATATTGTTGCTAGCTGGGAGAGTTTTTCCTGTGATGTACTAGGCTGTGGCCATTACCTTTTGCAGTTTTCAGCTCAAAGGCATTGGTGCCCCCATACCAGGCTGCGATATAGTTGGTAAGCACACTTTCCAAAGGTTTCCAATGTCATATGTGTATCTTTGCTGTCCAGGTGTTCCAGGGCTTTGTGAGGAGCCAGTGAGATGGCATCTAACATAGACCTGTGGCTACAGTAGTGATCTTTATGCTCAATAATTGCGTACTTACCTTCGTCAGGAGGAGGATAGTGAAAATGTCAGAATCACCTGTGTGGCAGTGAGCCGATGAGAAGGTCAGAGGAGTTTAGCTGGGTGGTGTTTGGGGAGTTGAAGAATGCAATGTTGTGTCTCATGAATAATAAAAAACTTGACCATGGTGTTGAAAGAAACGACTGAATGTATTCTTTATTTGTTTGTAAGATGTGGTCATCATTGTCTTTACAAATGTGACAATAATGGAGACAACCTTGGAAGTGCCTGGAAACACCAGAATATTTGAAGCAAACTGTTGCCAGACCAATACTTCCAGGAAAAAATAAAAGTGGTGCAGACTAGGATATTAACAGCAAAGTTATTGGAAGTAGCATCTTGGATGAGCTCCAGATCAGAGAAGATGCAAGGCAAAAATCAAGAGCCTAGTTAAACCTTTTCCCTGGGACAAGTACTTAACCTAGCTTATTTTTTGAATCTGGGAGCAATTTATAAAAATCTCTTAGGGTGTTCTCCTCAGCAGATAATTCCAGCACACTTGATTGAACTGCATTTTCAGGCATCTGATGAGGAAAGCATCAACACAAGGGTGTCCTTTTTAATCAGTCAGGGGTGAGGGAATCAAAGAATTATGCAATTTATATCTGCCACGCCTCTTTTTACCCATCATGCAGACATATACATGTGCCTGGTTCAAGTGAGTCCATAATCTTGTTTCCAAAATAATTAACTCCTCAATTTACAAATACATTTGTGCTGTTTTAACTTTTTAAAAAAAATTATATTTAAATTTTCCTTGTGACTGTTAACAGGATAAGATTTAACTGGCAAGAATGATGCAATGTTTCTTGAATGTTTCTACACATCTGGTTTAGGAAGTGAAATTAAATTCCATTCTCTGTTACACAACTATTTGGCAGAGTGGATCCCAGAATCTACTGACGTGGAAATTAGATGATCTGCTTCCTCAGTGGTAACTATTTACCTTTCAAGCACCAAAGCCTGGTGAACTTCATAAATGGTGTAAATTCTGTGCACAGTAGAAGAATTGCCTGATACCAGTGAACTTGGAGGAGTGAGAAGAGAAATTTGCCTGTGAATCCAAGAACTTTTCTGAACACACACACATATGATTAGAAAGGGGTTAAGTAAGTTAATAGTAATAAGTTAGAGTTTGATCCTGTTTTCATGTTTAAAGATAATTAAAAGCAACTTTTGTTTAAGTAACCATTTGTCTTGGTGAATTTCTATTGCTGCTGGGTTTTGGGGTCCTCTGGCCCATAATAGGTGTCACTGGCAAATTTGTAGATGGCATTTGTATTGTCCCTAGCCAGTCATGGGTGTAGAGAGAGTAGAGCATTCTTACGGGAAAAGTTGAAAATAATATGTAAAAAAAATACAAGTTTAAAATTGTAAAACTAAATATTCTCTGAAGTAACACAAACTTTTGGGGAAGATGGGAGCAAATTTTCAACCAGCTAATGCCTTACTGGTGCTTTGCTGACTGCAGCCCTTTGAAAAAAGTTTTGTGAAATGGTGTCGTCCAAGATGAAGAGCAAGTTGATGGCACTCACTGTTGGGGTGATTCTCAAAGTGCCTCCTTGTCAGAGGCTTTATCTGTAAACTTGGTGGGGCGGGGAATTATCTGTAGTGTTATTGTTCGTTTCTCAGCCGGCTCAATGCAGGAACCTACAGATACAGCAACTGTTAATTTTTTTTCAAAGAAAGTGACTGAAAATAAAGCAAAATGCTTTCAGGTTTATATATTCATGCAAGTGAAGTTTGTTCAGTCTAAGTACAGCATTTTTGCCATTTGTCTTTTAAACTGTTTATTCTTAATGCTAGTTAGGCATTGTATGATCAAGTCGTAAGCAATCCGAAAATACACTTATACAGCATCTACCAATCACCATTCCTGCCAAATACCAGGGGTTTTATGGTAATATGTCAGAGGCTTTTTCAGGCTGGCTTGGTTCCTCTACAATGATCGGGAAAGCACCATGGTGTGCAGTCTCGTGATTACAGTGCTCAATCCTTCCAGTGCCAACTTAACATCAGCCTGAGGCAAAGTGTACATAGCCACCAGAATGATGGCAGAGAACTCCATCGGTAGATAGAATCGACGGCACTTGTTCCAGATGCTCCAGGTCAGATGAGCAGGTCTGTGCACCAAGATAAATAGATGATGAAGCAAAATTTGCTGCCTCTGCCTTGACTTGACGGCTGTGTCCGATTCGTGCAGTGGAAGGTGAAGCCTTCGGGTGTAGCACTGTATTCAAAATGCTCTCATTCAGCCATGTCACAGAAGGTCTTTTTATAGAGGAAAACAAAAGTGATATTCTCTGCCTTTACATCGCTGCACCTATCTTTATTAAAATGCTGACGGCAGATGATGGATGCAGACACTGATCCTTCCCAGGGATGGGAGGGGGGGGATCCCACAGGTGAAGCAAGTCGCTCTATCTCGCCCCTTAAAGGCAATGCCGCTGAAGGCGGCTGCTTAGGGGTGGGATGATGATATCGCAATGGTGCCATGAGCCCTCGACCCAGGTGCCACTAAGGCTCCCAGTGTGATTGGTGCTGGGGTTAGGGCTCCCTCCTGCTACCTGAAAATATTCTCTTCCCATTCCCCCTCCAGCACTTGCTCTTTCATCATGGCCATCAAGACAGAGGAGCAGGATGGACGTACAAAGTGAATGGGAGTGGATCGAGTCTGGTCCAAAGAGTGTCGAGGCCCTGTGGGGGCAAGGAGAGTTGGAGCCCGTCAAGCTGCTGGGACCAGAGGGCAAAGACCCGGGTGCTGAGCTCCACGGCTCGGGAGGAAGGAGGACAAATGCAGAGGAGTGGAGATGGAGTAGAGGAGCCAGGGAGTCTGATGGACGAAAGAGGGAAGTGAAGCACCATGTAGAAGAGCTGGAAGGAGGATCAATGGCCATTTTCATTAGCCATGATCCCCCACGCAGCTGCAACCACGCAGCTGCAACCACTCTGCATTTCCCCAGAGTAGCTCCAGTTGCATCGGGATATAGGTAACGAAAATGGCCATTTCTCAGCGTGTACGTTTGATGTCACAGCAATGGGTGGTGCAACTGCACTACTCGTCCCACCTCCCTCAACTCCAGAGGATGGCTCCTGATGCTGCTCTTTATAAAAGTAACACTGGACCAGCCTTATAGGCTTTCTCCATATAAGTCCACCTTTTTTCCCCCAAATGCAGCATTGCTCCATAAAAACATGTAGTGAAACACATCACACAGCAATCCTGACGTTCCTCTGCTGCTGTCATCTGGCTTATAATTTGTCCAGTTTATTTTCTAAAGATTTTATGTTAGCCAGAAAGATGGCAGGGAGTGGAGGCCTCAGCGCCCTGCATTTTAATTTAACCTACAGCTCCCCTTTGCGTCCGCATCGTTGGATCTTCCGTAAATGGCATGTGTGCTCTCTGCCTGAATTGCCACGGTCCAGAACTTGCCATTTCTGTCGATCACCAAGTTTTTCCAACGTACATAACAAAATGTCACTTACAGGTATGTTGGTTTCTGTGGCTTTGGGTTCAAGCTGTAATAGTTCCAAATGAGAATATTTGATGATTCCCACTTAAGTTGCATGGCGCCATCTTTTTTTTTACCTGAAGTGAAGACTGAAGGCCTAGTCACTGGTGCATTGTGGACAACAGAGCAGTAAATGTGTTCACAATCACCTCCCTCAAAAAACTGAGATAATATCTCGAGCGTTGGTTTCAGAAAATGTTAATTGAGAACTATTTATTAGCTTGGAATAAAAATACAATGCTTGAAAATCTCAGCAGATCAAGCAGCATTTGTGGAAAGATAAATAGTTAAAGTTTCAAGTCAGTTGGAATCCGTTATCAAAAGAGAAAGAAACAAATTAGCCTGGGTAGCAAAAAAAGTGGGGGAGTGTGATAGATTAAAGAATTTCTCTAGGATGAATTTAAGGAGTAATTAAATCAGATCAAGATTCCGTGTCACATGTTGCTAAAAATGTATAATCTATAAAATGTTGCACACTCTACCTTACTGGAACATATCCAGGTGAGAGGAGGTTAGAAATTAGCTGCAATGGTGACAACATTTTTGAGTTTTGCATGGGTGCAGTTAACAGCACCAATGTAGGTACTGATATAGCAGAATTGGAAGGAAATATTCCACCTTTCTCACATCTTCATGAAATCTATCTCAAACTTTTCCCTTATCATTGCACTTAATGGAAACAGATCGAGATAGGCTTAGCCAACAGCATCCACTACAAGACAGACTTGGCTAGATAACTTGATTATATAGTACAACTCAGATTATCCGAAATTGTAGGGACTGGGCCCATTTCGGATAAAAAATTTTTTTCAGAAAACTGGTCTTTTTAAAAAAAAAACAACCTATAGCAACAGCAAATCACTTGTAACAGTGTTTAAACCATAACCAAAAGGTAAGGATTTTTAAGCATTAAAATGTTTAATTCTCACGAAAAAAAAATGCTAGCCACCATCAATCACCGACACTTCCCAACCGAGGCCCCGCTTATGCCAAGACACCAAGAGTCCCACTTCTACCTGGGAGCTTGCGATCCGCTGCTGCCAGCAGCAGGAGCCTGATGTCCCCGGTCAGTTAGGCTCCAAAAAAATTTCAGTTAACTGAGGATTTTGGAGAATCTTATTTTGGATAATTGGAGTTGTACTGTATTTCGTCCTAGAGGGCATCACAATCTTCTCAGTTCCTCAATCTTAATTGATTTTGCTGTATTGGAGGCATTCCTTGTGGATTCTTTCTTCCTCTTTCCTGAACCGTGGCATCTGCACTTCCATAATGGACAGTGCCTTGACCACATTTCACCTATTTCCCACCTGAGCTCAAATCTCCTGCTCCTAAATAGAGCAACAAAAGACTTGCCTTGTGTTCCACCACATCAGCTTCTCCATTCAATAGATCATCGTTTGCAATCCAGCTGGATGTATATTCACTTCCGTGCCACTTTAAATATTGTGACGCTGTTTCTTTCTTTGTATCTCCTGGTCTGCTCTTCCATCATTGCCTACCATTCTCATTGCATGGCATTTTTCCACAAAACCAAATGGACTAAGATTTCCAGATGAACAGAATTAAAGATTCAAATATATGCTTAAAAATGTTCTCCATTTCTTTGCCTCCCACTCTGCAGCATCTGTAATACTCCTCAGCACCTTCCCTTCTCCCCACTTGACATCATGGCTCATTTCATGATTCCCCATTGTCTGTTTATACCTGATATCTCTGTCCTTACGTAGGGTTACAACCCTAAACATCGATAATTCTTTCAGTTTGTTTTAATTCCAGTTCATTTAGATCCTGTTGTAATCTTAAGATAACCTTCTTCACTTCTACTGCATTTAATTTTTATTTGATTTTGGTTTATGACTAGAAAATGCGTCAAAGACGTGGAGTTGTGTAAACTACATTTCTGCCATCACTGAGTTTCTAAAGCAAAATATTCCATATCTTGAATAATTTCAACAGGATCTTCATTCCAAGGTGAATAGTAGACAATTAAAAAAAAAATTGAATACTGATAAAAATTGTAATTTTAGTAGATTTCTACTAAATTTAGTAAATTTATTGCCTTAAACTGAATATGATACTGAGCTTTTTGATTTGCTTTGTATTTGCAATTAATGTAGTTACCTTGGTATAATTCTCAATCATATTTACAATTAATTGTGGATTTTAATATGTTTTACTGGATTTTGTGGTCAAAACACTTTAGTGGTTTACAACAAATTCATTTTTGTACCACAGGATTGTTGGTGCTACATTAGCAGCAATTTTCCAATGTGGCAAAAAATGAAGTGGAATTGAAGAGTGCAACACTTTGGAGATGCTGAGCTGAAATTACAGAGAGAGAGAGAGAGAGATCAAGAGAATGCTAGTGCTGAGGCATGGTATTAAGTGAGAATTTTAACACACGAGAAAAAAACTAGATAGTATGAACACCTATGATACAAAAGTCTACAGGTGCTGTGACTGGAGTAAAAACACACAGACCTTAGCCAGTCTTGCAGTGTCCATACATAGGAGATAAAAGATATATTAAAAATGTTTCAGGCCTAAGCACTTCTTCAAGGTACAAGAACAGGAAGGCATCTGAATAAAGCCTGAAATGATGGGGGGTGTGGAGAAGAGTTGAGACGATGACAGAATATAGATATGTTCTTTGGAGATAAATTGGGACAGGGTTTGTTAGTGTAGGCCACATACAAACACTTTAAAACAAATCTTATTTAAAATACTGGAGCTCTGCTCATGCTAGACATGTCAGAGTCTCACATGTCAAGAGAAGTTGAGGTTATGGAAGTTCTTTTTGGCCATGCAAGTTTTTTTTAATCCTTGCATGCAATGTTTCATAATACCATTCTTGGATTAAAAGGAAATGTGCATGAATGAAAAAAGTACTCATGCAATTCTGTTTTTTTTTTAAATATTCTATTTAAAATTTTAAAACCACAATACCTTAAATTAATAATGAATCATGCATATAAAACAATTCATGTGGTATATAACCAATCCCTCCCTCCCTACCACCCACCTCACTCCCAAATACCCTTAAAGAAAGGAGATTATCAATGAATATATAAATTCAAATCAACTGCCATGAAACTGAGGACCACCATCAGGATGAGCTAATGAGAGCTTAGATTTTCAAACCAACATGTTGTAAATATGGGTTCCATATTTTCAAAAATAAATTATATTTACAAGATAAACTATAAGTTTTTTTCCCAACAGGAATACAAGATCTAATTCCAGTTATGCCATCTCTGCATTCCCAATCCATATCAGTCTTCCAAGCGATACAAAGCCTTGAAACAGATAAATTCGATCCGCTATATAGTTAACCTTAATTTTAAATGAAACATTTCCTAATAAAAATAACATTGGATCTAATGGAAGTTTAACTTTTAATACTTTCTCTAAAAATAGTTTAATATGTATCCAAAAATGACAATCTTAATTCACTGCCAAGTCGAATGGGGGGAAAAAAACCTTTCTGACATCTAAAACATAATTCTGAAAAAATTAAATCTTTTTAATTTTTGAGGTGTTAAATATAATTGATGGAAAAGTTATATTGTACTAATCTATATCTTACATAAATAATTCTATTCATATTATCTTTACATAACATTCTCTAATCATTTTGATCTATTGCTCTACCCAAATCAATTTTTCAATTTAATCTTGATTTATGAATATCTAACTTGGGCCTTTTCCTTTGAAGTAATTTATAAATTTCTGAAATAAATATATTAATACCTCCTTTAATAAGTAAAATTTATAACTCAGATTGTCTCCGTAATCTTGACCCAATTTGTCAATTAGAAAAGCTTTATCTTGATAATAACAAACAAAAAGGTATTATTAGGAACGTTATATTTTTCTTTCATTGACTGGAAAAAAATAAAATAACCAGCTTCAAAACAATCTTCTATCATTTTAATACCCATTTAATTCCATATCTTTAAAATTTGATTATTTATAGTGAAAGAAAAAGTTTATTTTGATATAAAAGTGTTTTACGTGAAATCTTACCTTTCCTACCTATCTCAATCTATTTTACTCCATAATTCAATTAAATGTTTCAATATAGGTCAGCCCTTATTACTATCAGCAATTCGGTTTTCAACCAAACAATTTCCAAACCCAAATACAGTACATAACAACCAATCAGGCAACATCTGACTGCATATACTGTACATCTGTGGTCCCATAATGCCTGATTGGAGAATGGGACATAGCAAACTCAACAGCTTACCGTACTTTTATCTCATGTCTCTGTAAACAAAGCCATTGCGCTGCCAGGCGTATAATGGTACAGTACATATATAACCTATAATACATAGGTCTTGATAGTCATAATAAACACCTTGTTACTGGATTATGTACTGTATTTTCTATTGCACAGTATTAACCTACTTAACCCATATATTTCCTTGTCAGATACATTAGTTGAAATACAGTACCATATAGGTCCAGTATCTTGGCTTATTAAGTCAACACAGGTACACTATCTGATATAGCTTTGCACAATGTCCAAATCACATAATGTCCTATTTCACAGAATGTATCGTGGATGTTAAGTGACGCATGACTGTAGTTTGACTAATGTTTTAAAAAGGGATGTGTGCTTCAGGGATAGGTTTTGGTAAAATGCAAAAGTTTTCAGAATAAGCATTTTGCTACAAAACCTAAATCATGTATAGTTCAATCATCTTGAATAACAATAAAATATTCTTTAGCCCACTCCCAGCCACACCAAAAGAAAATGTAGCCATCATTTTCTGGACACAAACCAGAGAGTGCATAATTGTTGGAATACAACCTACAGCCAGATTAAAACTGAAGGCCATGAGAATGCTGACTGCTGCTGCTCCATCATTTAGCCAATAAGTTAACCATTAGATCTACGACCACTCGAGTTACTGTCATAGCTAACTGAGGGTAACTTCATTTTTGATTTGTAAATACAATGCAAATAACAACTGTATTTGAGATTCAAATATTCATGCACTTATTAAGACACAATAGGCAAGCATATTATTAGATGCACATTTTTAGATATCGTCTATAATGGTATATAAACAGGAGTGCAAATGCTGGACTTGGGCCATATTAAATAATAAGGAATCACATGCTTAGCTAAACCAATAAAGATCTGTATTTTACTCAGTGTCTCAGGGTGGAATAAAATTCTCCTGTTCCAAAAAAGAAGCAGAGCAAGGCTCCACAGACAGCAAGGAGAAAGTAAACTGAGAATTCATTTTAGTAACAATTGTTATGGGATTAATTTGATTCTGGTCATTGAAATTTTACGATGGAAATTGTAATATTTGTTTGTCTCCCATACCAGAGAATGGAACCCTCCTCTGATAACTCTCCACCATCAAACTCCCCAACAGTAAAGTCAATCAGAGACTCATTCAAGCACTCTTACTTTTGCACTTTATTGCTTTTTTAAAATTTTCTCTGTATTGCAGTTAGTTTACATTTCTTTATTTGTTTACATGTATATGCTGTGTCCAGTTTTTTAAAAAATTGCATTACCAATAAATGGTAATTCTACCTTGCCCACAAGAAAAACAATCTCAGGGCTGTATATGATGTTATGATGTGATATCTGAAATCTGTCAGAGTATTTTATGCCATGGTTAAAGTTTCTGGTAAATCAAATTGTGCTCTGAACAGAGAACAAGGTCCAGCAATCTTCTTGTGAGGATCAAGATCCTGAAAAATATTAATGTCAAATTAAGGTCTGGAATCTGTAATCATAAAGTGCTAGTGATCCTCCAGACCACTAGAGGGAGTCAGAGACTAGTTTGTTGCAGCTCAGTTGGATTCAAGATTCAGACTTGAATGAGTTTTATAGTTAATAAAGTATAGCTGTTATATAAAAAAACAAGTTTCTTTATTACAATAAAAAGAAACATCACATGGTGCCAGGAGTGTACAGAGTGAGAATCAGTCAATAGCAGCAAAGAAATGGTAAGTGTAAAGGTTACACTGTAACCTGATGCTGTAACTTGGATTGGAAATTCAACCATGAGTAGAGGTTGTTCAAACAAAGATTTATGCTGTATCTGCAACCGATTGGACTCAATACCAGAACTGGTGCACAAAAGATTGCACTGTTAGTTACCGTAGCAGCACCTCAAGCACTAAAGTTTTTCCAATACATTTGTTTTTGCAGAAGACCAAGGCAAATTCGACAAGGTGAACACCGTTCACCAAAGAAAAATGAAATGTTTGAGAGGTATGTATTTTGTCACGCACGCAGCTGCAGGGAGAGAGCTCTGAAACTTTTTTTAACAGTCTTGAAATTAAAAGCAAGAACATAAAATTTTGGATCACTGCAAAATTCAATGATTCTTGATCAAATCGTGTTCAGGATTATTGATAAGAAAGTGAAAGAGGCTGTTGCAAGAGACAGCTTACTATAGCTGAAGCTGTGAAGATATGCCTCACCAGTGAATTAGCTCTGCAGCACCTGAAAAATTTCAGTGAGTGCAAAAGCTGGTGTAAACGAAGTCATAGCGGTAGCCACAGTGTGTGTGCACATACAAACTAAAAACAAGATAAAAGAAACAAAAAGGAGAGACATTCATTTGCAAATGATGCATGCACCAAAACAATGCCCATCTTATGGAAAAATCAGTAGTAAATGCAAAGGGTAGAATCACTATGCAAAACAATGTTTTTCCAAAAGGAAAAAAAAACAAAAGTGAAAGCATGCACATGTACACACTAGAGAAGAAATTGCTCTCAGTGATACACTCTTCGTGGGCATAGTAATGCAGAAAGACTACAAACCAACAGACGCTGACAGCCAAATGTGAACAGAGTTGCGCAGGATAAGTGGACTGTGAAATTGCATACAAGTGGAGCAAATATTCCTTTCAAGCTGGATACAGGGCAAAGGTCAACTTGATCTGTGAGCGTGACATCAGGGCAATGAAGGTAAACCCATATATCTATGCAAATCCAGTACAGCTCAAAGCCTACAATGGACAGAGCATCTACACGAAAGGTACCTGTAAACTCAAGGTGAAAGTTAAAGAGCACTACCTCAGGTTCACAGTAGTCCACGATGAACATGAATCACTGCTTAGTGAGAAATCATGTGAAAATTTAAGCCTATTCAAGAGGGTTTACCACATTAACAGTGCCAATGCATGGAACAGCGTAGAGGAAATACTGGATCAATTTCCAGACATCTTCAATGGGTTGGAAGTTCTACCATTCATCTAAGATACAGTTAAAGGAGAATGCACAACCAGTAGTTCAAGACTGGAGGTGGGTTCCAGCACCTCTAAAAAAGCTAAAGCAAGAACTAGGATCATAAAGAAAGCTCAAGCAAGAACTAGGGTCATAAAGAAAGTTGAGGAGCCCACAGAATGGGTGAATTCAATGGTGTGTGTCGAAAAGTACAACAGTGATCTATGTGTGTGCATGGACCCAAAAGACTTGAATGCAAATATAAAAAAAAGAACATCATCAGATTCTGACCAAGGATGAAATTATAAGTGAGATGGTTTTTCACTAAATTAGATGCATCCCAGGGCTTCTGGCAAATAAAACTGCATGAAGATAGCACAAAATGCTGTTTATTTAATACACCATTTGGCCAATATTACTGTCTGAGGATGTCTTTTGGAATTTACTCAGCTCCAGAAGGGTTCCACAGGATAATATACATGGATGACATGATCCTATGGGGATCTACACAAAAACAACACGAGAGACTCATCAAAGTGCTACAATGTATCCAGAAGTAGAGATTAAAGTTAAACAGGGAAAAAGGTCAGTTTGGTGTGAAGAAAATCACCTTTCAGGGAGATAAACTGCTAGAGTCGGACAAGAGCAAGATGAAAGCAATTTTAGAGGTGATCAGGTCCACTGACAAAAAAAAAGCATATTGAGTGCTGGGAATAATCAATTTCATTGGTACATAACTAAGAAAGTTGTTACAAGACAAATGTGAATTCTGGTGGACAGCCAACCATGAAGAAGAATGGGAACGACTGAAGACTACAGAGCCAGTGGTTTTGACATTCTTTGGCACAGGCAGAAGGATGAAAATATCTATGGACACTTCAAAAGATGAAATAGGTGCTATACTACAGACTGTGGGAAAAGATTGGAAGGCAGTAGCATATGCATCAAGGATGACATCTGAATGTCGATATGCACAGAATGAGAAAGAGTATCTAGATCTGGACAATGGACTGAAGAAATTCTACAATTATCTGTATGGTCTACTAACTGTTACAAGCTCCAAGGACTCAAAAACTAGCAGCAAAAGAAATTCATCAAGACACTGGCTCCTAAAACAAAATTGGTTTATTTTCTTAATAGAATAATAAGATCAATATTTAACTTATCACTATTAAGTTACTTAACCCGTGTGTGTGTGTGTGTGTTCAAGATGGTTCTTTTCTTATTGTCCAGTCATTTACCGTTTACTTCTCCAAGTTCATTGGTATCAATCAGTTTTCAGTACTGTGCATAGCATTAAACAGTCATTTCATTAAGACTCTGGTGCCTTAAGTTGTTACCAGTCAGGAAGGTATTTGATGGGTCCAGAGAGATGTTCTCTGTTAGACACGCAAACTGATTTCCTTCAATCTGCAAGCGAAGTGTCTTTCTGAACAAATGTGCTTTCTTCCAGGTTACCACAAAGAGTTCTTCTTTTCCCCTATTTCCAAGAGAAACACAACAACCAGCTACTAGAGATAGTCTGAAATTGAAACTCAAAACTTGTCATGAAATGGGGTCTTTAGCAGGTTGCTCACTTCGCCAGCTTTTCACTGACTGCTGCAGCTTTCATCTCTCTCCCTCTCTCTCCTTTTTGTTTCAGTTTCAATTTCTGTCTGTTTCTGTAATGTGCTGTTTGCTTGTGAAAAGTGCCCTAAAATATCTAATCTTATTCCTCCTTTTTAAACATATTTTATTAACTTATTCCATTACACAACATTCATAGCAAAGACCACAAGCCATTAACAGCGATAATCAAGAAAAATCTCAGTGAAATGTTGCAGAGAATCCAAAGACTTTATCAGTCTACAACATTGACTTTGAATTGGTGTACACACCAGGAAAACTTATTGTGTTAGCTGATGCTTTATCCAGGGCAATGACATAGAGTGAAGCACAAAATGAAAGTTCCACAGAGACAGATGTTACAAGCCCAGAGGACTTCACCAAGATAAATGGTTACTTAAACAAAAGTTGCTTTTAATTATCTTTCAATATGAAAACAGAATCAAACTTTAACTTATCACTATTAACTTAACTAACCCAACTTAACCCCCGTCTAATTCTAAGCACACGTGTATGTAATGTGTGTGTAAGTTCAGAAAAGTTATTTGAATCACTTTTCACTCTTCAAAGTTCACTAGTATCAGGGAATTCTTCTACTGTGTACAGAATTTACACCATTTATGAAGTTCACTAGGCTTTGGTGCTTGAAAGGTAAATGGTTACCGCTTAGGAAGGTTCTTGTTTTCAGAGAGAGAGATTTGTTGCTTGTTGGACACCCACAACTGATCCCTTCTGATCAGCCACTTCAGAGTCTTGCCAAAGAAACTTGCCCCATCAGGGTTCTCCAGATGATAACCTCTTTCTTTCAGGTCACCACAGAATTCCTTTTAGTTTCTCTTATTTCAAGTGAAACAATAGGCAGCCAGTCCTCTCCTCTTGCATGAACCACAAGGGCTTTGACCAAGCTGAACCCAGAACTCACAACCCATCTTCCAAATGGGGTTTTCCACAAGCTTTCCAGCTTGTCCTGTTCCAGTCCCAGCTGCTGCTGCTGACTGTAGCTCTGCAGAACTGATCTCTCTCTCTCTCTGAGATTAAAAAAAAAGCCTGTTTGGCTCTCTCTGCTTGCAAAACCACATGGCCCTCTTAGAACAGCAAGTTCCACTCCAGACAACCTGCAGCTCTGATGTGACTTTATCTGTTGCCCTTTTGTCTCAGAGTTAAATGTTGTCAACGGGCTTCTACTCAGACAGAGCAGAATTATCATTTCTCAATCACTGAACCAAGATTTGCTGAAAAGGGTGTATGAGGGGTACCTTGGAATGAAAAAATGCAAGAGGAGGGCGAGAATTGCTGTTTATTGGATAGGGATAAATGCTGGTATTGACAGGATGGTTTCGGCTGTGAGACCTGTTTAAAACATCACACAAAGCAGGCAAAGGATCCCATGATAATAACTGACGTACCAGCAGAACCATGGCAGAAAGTTGAGACTGATCTGTTCCAAATGAATGGAAAGAATTACTTGCTGGTTATCGACTATCCAGCAAACTATCCAGAGATGGCGCTGCTATTTGTGTGATCAAATATATGAAATTGGTCTTTGCACAATTTAAAAAGTTTGTGTTGCTGATGTGTTTGTTTATGTTGAAATTTAAATTGAAATGAATACTATATTAGTGTGTCATGTTGTTAGATTAAACATCTCAAGGAAAGGGGATGTAATGATAGTGATCCTCCTGACCACGAGAGGGGAGTCAGAGAGTAATCTGTGGCAGCTCAGTTGGATTCAAGATGGACGCCTCCAAACGACCTTGAATGAGTTCGATAGCTAATGAAGGAGAGTTGTTTTAAAATAACCCAAGTTTCTTTATTACAATAAAAAGAAACATCACAGAATCTATAAACAAATCTTAAAAATTTTATGAGGTTGTGCCATATTTGATAAATCTTAATTTTAAGTAATGAATGAATTTAAGCTTTGCTTTTAGTAAACATGCTCATTAATTCTATTTACTTGGGCTAAACCAATACTGCCATAACTTTGTCTGAGGCCAGTTATCAATTTGTATGGGACACAACTGTTTGATTTCACACAGAATATTAAATTTGACACTTTTCCCCCCCAAGTCGTCCATATCAAACCACATAGACGCTAACAGCCTAGAAAGTGCACTGACCTGTTTAGCTCTTAGGAAGCATGTTATAAACACATTCAATGTTCACGTCAAACAGTGAACCAGCAGGGAAGTGACATTCACATCAAATACTACAAGCGATGTGGCACACATGGTCACTGCTTCTGAATTCAGGGTGTCCTTCCTACAGGTATACCTGTGGAAAGCAATGGGTCCTGAAGGACCACAGGGCATGTCTGAAACCCTGCACAAATCAACTGGCGGGCATATGTACAGACATTGTTAATCCCTCCTGACAACAGGCCAAAGTCCCCACTTGCTTGAAGAAAAGCATAATGAGCCTAAATGTCCATTGACCAGCGACTTTGACATCCACTATCATGAAGTGCTTTGAGAGGCTGACTCAAACCAACTCTAGCCTTCCAAGCATCTTTGACACACTTCAATTTGCCTATCAGCCAAACAAATCCATGGCAAACACCATTGGCCAAGCTCTCTACTTGCTCTTGATACCTGGGAAACAAGGACACCAATGTCAGAGCACTACAGCTCTCTCTTCAATACCATAGTCCTGAGCAAACTCACTCTCTAATTTCATGATCTAGGCCTCAAGTGCTGCCCTCTGCAACAGGATCCTTGACCTCTGACTAACAGACTATCAGGGAAGATGGGCAACAACTCCTCCATGATCATTCAACATTACTGCTCCACAAAAAAGTGTATTCTGTCTTCTACTACCTCTAAAAATGCACAGCTAAATATCACTTCAACAATTCAAATTTTCTCATGACACCACAGAGTTAGGTTGCATATCAAATAATGATGACAGGGAATTCAGGAAAGAGAATGAAAGTCTAGTGGTGTGGTACAAATAACCACTCTCCCCATGCACGTTGAAGGAGGGGAACACAGGCCTCAGCAGAGGGGACAGGTCCTTAACCACATTAATGGCACTGAAGTGGAAATAATAGATAACTTCAAGTTCTTAGGAATAAATATCTCTAATGACCCAACATGGGACAAGAATGTTAAGGAGACAGTCAAGGAAGCATATCAAACTGCATTTATTGACAAGGAGAAACTGCTTATTGAGAGAAATTTATGTTAATTTGTTTCTAAAATCTATTACTTACTGCTGAACGAGGGCCCAAAGCCAGGTTTGCACAAATCTAGAGCAAAATGGGAATCAGATTTGAACATAACAATTGATGAACAGCTCTGGTCAGATTTATGTCAGGGCAGTTTGCTAGCTACTGTTAACCCAGTACAGACTGGTTCGCTATAATTTCCTCCATCCACTATACTTCACCCCTCAGAAACTACATAAATATAAACCTGAATTGTCAGAAATGTGCTTCAGGTGTGATATAGAGGTCGGCACCTTTTTGCCCTTTTTGTACGACTTCTGTGATACCTCGACTAAGATCCCATTTTCTGGGGAATGAATTCTTCCTTCTGTTATCAGACTCTTGAATGGATCTCTCATTACAATAAAATGATGCCTTGCAATGTTTAACTTTTCTCTTTAACACTTTAACCGTGCAATTAAGTTTTACTGTAACACTATCCCCTAAAATTTGACTTTTATTCATGCGCTACCTGTTATATTATGTACAGGTTGACTTGCCTGGATAGCAAACAAAACAACTTGCAACAATGTGAAACTCAATTTTGCCAACAAATTAAAAGATCTGCTCCAAATAATTCCAACTTTTCTTAACTGATAAGATTTAAGTAAACCTTAAATCTGACACACTGTAGAGAAAGGTATAATTACATTTGGACTGGTACATGGGTTGGGAAAAGTTGGAGGAAAATGAGGCAAACACAGAAAATTAGAATGAGCTCAGTCAGGAAAACTGGTAGGTATGGAAGAGTGGACAGAATGGGTCTTTTTCTATTTTCTGTTTCTGTGACTCCACAATTGGACATTTCATGAAAGATAATGGCTATTTACTCCTGTGCTGCAGTCCAGATTCATCAAATCTAGTCTTTGTGACTTGAAACAGGATTTACTTCAGACTAATGTTTTCCTGGTTAAGCCCACAGACGGAAATTATAAAAACACTGTGTACTAGCCCCACAGGCCTTAGTTATCCAAACATTAATGGCATTTTATTATCCAATGTGCAAAAATGCTATTCTGGGCATTGTGCCAAGAGACAAAATGCACATAGTATAGCCCAAGTATAACTTGACTATAACTGAACTAAATCAGTAAATATCAGAATTAGATCATGCCTCTTACAACAAATTAAATTAGATGAAACTATAGACCACATTTGGTACAGTATTCTATAGAAACTACTGTTTTTTTAAAAACCTAGAACATAAAAATGAAATGCAATTGTGTTCAGTGATTCAATTAAATAACAAAATATAAATAATTGCATTTGTTCTGTTGGCTTTGACCAAATTTACATTTTTAAAAAATTACAAAATGACAATGACATTCTCAAAATATATTTGCAAATAGTAATGGCTTATTCTGCAGTGCCTACTCATGAAAAGTTTTCATTTGAGTGGTTGTGAAAGTAAAATTAGGTTAAGAACAGAAAAAAGCACGCAAATACAGGTGGCTAACCTTTTATCCAGAATTCTGAAAACTGGCAACCTCCAAAAAGATGGCTTTTGATGCTAAACATGTCCCAATGCGACCCTCACCCAACTCCCATGTATCCCGTCGCGTTCTGCTACTTTATAAACACCTCAGAATCGCTACATACCAATGCCCATCCATCGTTGCTAAACTTTCAGTTGGCATGCCAGTGGCTCAATAGCCATTGTCACTACCCATAATCCCCCTCACAGCTGAAACCACTGCGCCAGTACAGGGGCAAGTGAGGGGGAGAGATGGCAGGCAGACTCAGGCGGGCGAGGTGTGGCTGGGAGTTGGTCAGAGTTAAGGGGACAAAAATAAAAATGATTCCAAAATCCATAAGATTCCGAACAACAGCAGGTATCCGGTCTCGATGATCCTGGATTAAAGGTTAGGCACCTGTATATAACTACTCCAGCTTTCATTTAGCACACATCAACCAAAACACATGAAACAGTTATTAAAGGTTTTTTTAAAAAAAATGTGATATGCTATCCACTATATAATTAAATGAAATGATATCAATATGTTTTTATAGAAAAATATGTACATTTGTATTGCTCCTTCATTGCTTCAGGCCAGCCGAGGTTTGTATGGAATAAAAAGTACGAAGTATTTGAGAGATTTGCCAGGAGTCATTAATAGTTTTCTTCTCAGCACCTTATTCCCAGTGTACTTGCAGTTGTTCTATGAACCACATGGACATCATCTTCACTCCACAAAAATTCCAAAATAAATATGGAGCAAAACCAAGATCTATACTACAGCAAACTCCTGACTCCACCAGTTTGGAGGGATTGTAAGAACACACATACTTTAGCTATCTTGATCATATGCTACAATATTATTCAACAGCCAAACCATTTTCAGTCAAGTCCAGTGTCAAACAAAGCTGTGTCAATGTCCCAATATTTTTCTCAATCATTCTAACCGCATTGTAACATTTTACTCAGACAGCTGTGGAACTAAATTCTGAAGTACAGAAGATGTCTGAAATCTAGACTGATTGGGGATTGGGTCTGTCCAGATTCTCGGACAGTACTTGTAAAATTTAAATTTAAAGAGGAATAAAGAAGAGATGAATAGGTAAATTTTGATAGTTTGTTTGTGAGCAAATGCAGCATGCTTCATTTATCAAAATGAGCAATTTTACATAAAAATTAAAATGCCATGTGTATCTGCCATGCCCGCACACAGAAGTCCACCAAATTTAAAACATTTGAGAGTTTTCAAAAAGTCCAAATTCTCAGGTGGCCGAGATTTCTGGACTATTACTGTAAAGCAAAGCCATTCAACCAACAATAATCACACATGCAAACCAAGGTTACCTCGAACTGTAAGATGCTGACAATTTTTGCTTTTGTTCATGCTCAGGGCCAAGCTCCAAGGCAATATTTTTGTTTTCACTAAAGCACAAGAGTGAATGCACATCAGTCAATAGCTACAAGACAACATGGTCCTGCTGGAGGTGTTAAAGTTGGCTGCTTTTCCAAGGAAGCAGGAACTGCATGCAGACATTGAATTGGGATGATTTGTCCAATGGTCTGGGTTCATAAATCTCTGCAGCTTCTTGTGGTCTTGGGCACTGAAGTTCCCATACCACATGGTGATGCATCTTGACAGGATACTGTCAATGGTGCATCTGTAGAAGTTGTTGAGAGATGTAGCTGACATGCCAAATTTCTTCAGGCTTTTAAGGAATACCATAAGACGTAGGAGCAGAATAAGGCAATTTTGCCCACTCACTCTGCCATTCAAATCATGACTGATGTATTTTTCCTCTCAACCGCATTCTTTTGCTTTCTCCTTGTAATCAATAACATCCTTACGAATCAAGAACTTATCAACCACCGCTTTAAATATGCCCAATGATTTTGCCTCCTCAGCAGTCTGTGGCAATGAATTCCACAGATTAACCACCTTCTGGCTGAAGAAATTTCTCCTTACTTCTGTTCTAAAGGAAAAAAAAAATATTTTGAGACTGCCCCCTTGGTTCTAGAATTTTCCACCACTGGATACAGTATCCACATTTACTCTATCCAAGCCTTCAATATTTGATAGGTTTTAATAAGATCCTCTTCATCCTTCTGAACTCCATCTAGTAAAGGCCATCAAAATGCTCCTCATACATTAACCCTCTCATCCCCAGAACTATTCTCATAAACCTCCTCTGGATCCTCTCCAATGCCAGCACATCCTTTCCTTGTGGATCCAAAACAGTTCATAATATTCTAAATGTGGTCAGACCAACAATTTACATTCTTGTTTTTATATTCCAGTCTTCTCAAAATGAATGCCAATTTTGAATTTTCCAGCCTAACTTTCAACTCAACTTGCAAGTTAATCTTCAGGGAATCTTGCACAAGGGCTTGCAGGACCCTTTAGATGTCTATTTTCTGAATTATTTCCCAATTTAGAAAATAGTCTATGCCTTTATTCCTTCAAGTAAAATGTGTGACCAAATTTCCCTATACTGTATTCCAACTGTCATCTTACCAACTCAAGAATCTTATCAACTACTGAAGTCAGGGTAACTGCCCTATTATTTTCTGCCCTTGGCCTCTCACTATTAATGCCTCCACAATCTCTTCAACTACCTCTTTCAGAACCTTGGGGTCTAGGTCTTCAGCTCTTGATTGACCTATTCACCTTTAGACCCAAACACCTTCTCAGAAGTAAAAGTGATTACACTCAATCCTGCCCCCAACTACATCCTGACTGTAGCAGCCAAAATGTGTAATTTATTTATTTACTTTGGTCGGCATCCCGTTGGTCCCTGGGTGGTCAGAGATGTCCCGAGTTCATTTGGCTTTCCATGGCCATCTTTGTTCTTATGCAATGCGCGAGTTCCAGGAACATGCCCAGTGCATTGGTGTATTGGAGTGCCGGCAGGAGCATGCGTGGTGCGCTCGTGTATGGGAGTGCTGGATGGACCATGCGCGGTGGTGTATGACATGAATAGATAATATATTATAAAAACATGGCAACAGAGAAAGGTGAGTGAAACGCTCATAACTTTCACTGACCGTTTTTATAAATGTTACTGTATTAACAGAGCTTTAATGCAGATGTTATTTATAGTCATTTCTTCGAACGTTAAAGAAGATAGTTACCAGTGTATGTGCTAAATAAAAGATTTAAATACATCTGGATTTGTATTGGAAATACAGTAAATGAAACGTGTCATGAACAAATATCTCACCTAGCTTTCAAGCGACTATTTATTGGATTGAAGTAGCTATACTGACAATAGGATTTGGAGCGAGAGAATGCAATAGCAGGCTGCTTTAATTAGGTGAGTGGTGATAAACCAAGCAGCCATCAGTGGGTCATCGCTTTGGCTCAAAAGGATTCAGAGATGAGATGGAGACTAAAGTAAGACTCTTGGTGAGAGTTTATTATTAATTATTCTTTTACTTTGTATTAGTATCAAGATAGACGAATTAGAATGACAATGGGGTTATTGGAGTGTTAGTTATGTGAGGTGGGAATTCTGGAAAATTTGCTATCTCCCTGATAGCTACATCTGCACAATGTGCATTGAGATGGAGCTCCTTACAGTCAGTGTGAGGGAACTGGAGCTGCAGCTTGATGACCTTCAGATTGTATGGAAGAATGAGAGGTTGAAATACAGGAGCGATAGGGAGGTGGTTACATCAAAGCTAAAGGAGGCAAGAGGCTGGGTGAATGCCAGGAGAGGGAAAGGAAGAGCAAGCAGGTAGTGCAGGGTACCCCTGTGGCTGATCCCCTCATTAATAACCAGAGTAAAGGTGCAGTGACCAGATTTCTGGCACTGAGCCTGACCCTATGGCTCAAGAGGGAAGGAGGGAGAAAGAGCAGTAGTGATAGAGGATTCAATAATTATGGAGACAGACAATAATCAATGGACGAGACACCAGATGCCTTGCTGCTTCCTAGGTGCCAAGGATATCCCTGATCAGGTTCATGCCATATTGAAAAGGGAGGGTGAGCAGCCATAAGTTGTGGTACATTTTGGTATATACAACAGTTAGTAAAAGAGACGAGGACTGAAGAGAGAATACAGGGAGCTAAATAGGAAGCTGATAGATAGGACCTCATGGGAGTGATCTCAGGATTGCTGCCTGTGCAATGAGTTAGTGAGGACAAGAATAGGACGATTTGGCATTTGAATGTGTGGCTGAATATTTGGTGCAGAGGACAAGGGTTCAAATTTCTGAATCACTGGGATCTCTTCTCGAGTAGGTACAATCTATACAAAAAGAACGGGTATTACATGAACTGGAATGGGACTAACATCCTAGCAGAGGTTTGCTAGAGCTGTTGGAGATGGTTTAAATTGGTATCTGAAAATTTGTCGATGACACCAATGTCGTTGGCAGAATCACAAATGGCAATGAGGAAGTGTACAGGAGGGAGTTAGATCAGCTCTGAGTGGTGTTACACCAACAATCTTGTGTTCAATGTTAGCAAAACCAAGGAGATGATTGTGGACTTCGAGGAAGTCAAGAGAACACAATCCAGTCCTCATCGAAGCCTCAGTAGTGAAGAAGGTCAAGAACTTCAAATTCCTGGGTGTCAACATCTCTGAGGATCTGTCCTGGAGCCTCCATGTTAATGCAATCACCAAGCCTCACCATTGTGAGGTGTTTGAGGAGATTTGGGATGTTACCGAAGACTCTCAAAATCTTCAACAGATGTACCGTGGAGAGCATCACTGTCTAGTACATAGGACCAATGCTGAGGTCATGAAAATCTCCAGAGAGTTAACTTAGCCAGTGCCATCATGGGCATCATTCCATTGAGGACATCTACAAGAGACAGTATCTTAAAAAAGCAGTCTATGCTCAAGGACTTACATTACTCAGGCCATGCCCTCTACACTCTGCTACCATCAGAAAAAATTACAGGAGCACAAGGACAGCTTCTTCCCCGCTGCCATCAGATTCCTGAATGACCAATGAACAAAAGACACTACCTTACTTTGACGTGTTGTCAGGAGGTTTATATGAATGTTTCCACTGTGATACTGCTGCAAAACATCAAATTTCATGACTTGTTGATGACAATAAATCCTGATTCTGAATTAATTTGGCGGGGCAGTGAGAAACAGAATGATAGGGCAGATAATAGAGCAGATGGTGGAAAGGTTGATGCAATGTGTAGTGTGATGGTGAGAAAGGAAAGGCAGTGGAGGGAGCATAAATGAAATCAGTTGGAGGGTTTGAAATGTGTATTTCAATTCTAGAAATTTGAGGAATGAGGGAAATGAACAGAGCATATATCAGGACGTGGAATTGCAATATTGTGGTCGTTACAGAAACTTGGATGACACAAGGATAGGATTGGTTGATGCAAGTATCTGGGTTTCAATGTTTCAAAAATGACAGGAAGGGAGGTAAAAAGGGAAGAGGAGTGGTGACTAGCATTACTAAGCAGGGAGAGTATCATAGCTGCAGAAAAGGAGGACATTGTAGAGGAATTGTCTACCGAGTCAGTGTGGGTGGAATTCAGAAACAGGAATTCAGAAATCACTCTACTGGGAGTAGTCAATAAACCCCAAATAGCTCTTGGGGTAATGAGGAGGATATAAGTAGGCAGATTGTGGAATAGTGCAAAAATAAAAGGCTTATTGTTATGGGAAAGTTCAACTTCCCCAATATTGACTGGGACCTCTACTACTAGAGGGATAGATGGGGCAAAAATATGCAAGGAGTATCTAAGAATGATTCCTGACTTAGTATGTGGACAAACCAACTAGAGGAGAGGCAAGACTGGATCTAGTACTGAGTAATGAACCTGGTTATGTGACAGACCTCTCAATGGGGGAACATTTCAGTGACAGTGAATGCAACTCCCTGACCAAGGATTGGAGGAGACAAAATGGTCAAGTGTTTAATTGGGGAATGACTAATTAGGATTGGATTAGACAGTAACTAAGGAGAGTAAACTGGGACCAGATGTTCTTGGGGAAAGCACAGAAGTAATGTAGAGGATGTTTAGAGGCCATTTACGCGAGGTTCTGGATAGTTTTTTGTCTTTTGAGACAGGGAAAAGATTGTGGGATATGGGAATTATGGTTGACAAAAGAGGAAAGACAACTAAGAGGAAGAAGAAAGCATGCATAATGTTTAGGAAGCAAGGGACAGGAAGGGTTCATGAGAATTATATGGTAGCCAGTAAAGAACGGAAAAAAGGACTTCGAATAGCTAGAAGGGGGCATGAGAAGGCCTTGGCGAGTAGGATTAAGGAAAATCCAACTTGCATACATAAAGAACAGAACGATGACTAGCGTGAAGGTAGGGCCAGGGACAAAGGAGGCAACTTGTGCCTGGAGGTAGGGGAGGCCCTAAATGAATACTTTGCTTCAGTGTTCACAAGAGAGAGGGATGACAGGCAACATGGGGTCAGTGAAGAACAAGCTTACACATTCTGGAGCAATTTGAGATCAAGAAAGAGGGACATGCAGGATTTTTTTTTAAAACATAATGATTGATCAGTCTCTGGAACCAGACGAGATGTACTCCAGGTTACTAAAGGGAGCATAAGAAGACATTGCTGAGATGTTGGCAATGATCTTTGTGTCCTCTCTAGCCATAGGGGAGGTACCAGAGAATGGATTGAATGGATTGAAATCTTAACCATTTCTTGTGTCTTACATCAGTGGTGGGCAAACTATTGTAGAGAATTCTTAAAGACAGGAATTACAAGCATTTAGAGAAACATATCGACTCAAGCATAGTTAAGGGTAAGTTGTGCCGCATGTCTATTTGAATTGATGACAGTAGAGCAATAATGTTGTGTATATAGATTTTAATAAGGCATTTGACAAGGTCCCCCATGGTAGACTCATTCAGAAAGTCATGAGGCATGGGATCCATGGCACCTTGGCTTTGTGAATTCAGAATTGGCCTGCCTGCAGAAAGCAGGAGTAGATATGAATGTATCTGTCTGCAGGTCAGGAACAAGTGGAGTTCTGCAGGGATCTGTTCTGGGACTCTTGCTGTTTGTGGTTTTAATAAACGACCTGGATCAAGAATTAGAAGGATGGGCCAGTAAGTTTGTAGATGACACGAAGATTGGAGGTGTAATGGATAGTGTAGAAGGTTGCCGTAGGTTACACAGGATGCAGAGTTGGATGGAAAAGTGGTAGATGCAATTCATTACAAATAAATGTGAAGTAATGCATTTTGGAAGTTCGAACTTGAGAGTGGAATATATGGTTAATGGCAGGATTCTTAATAATACTGAAGTACAGAGGGACTTTGAAGGAGGACTACAGGCAAGAAATAATAGGTGGATAAGGGAGGGAGGCATAGGAGAAAACTGTGGGGAGTGGGATAGCTCGGTGAATGGAGAAAAGGAGACAGGGATAGGAAAGGTAGAGAGAATGAGAAGTGGTCCAGTATAAACTGGAGAAATCGATGTTAACCCCATCCGGTTGGAGAGTAGCCAGAAGTAATATTAGATATTGCTCCTCCAATTTTTGCGAGGCTCTGGTTTGGCAGTGGATGAGGCCATGGTCAGACACATCATCATGGGAGGAGAGGAGGCACAAAATTGAAATGGCTGGCCAGTGGGAGATCCTGGCCATTGATGTGGACAGAGAAAAGGTGCTCAGCGAAGCGAGAGTCTCTCCAATGTAGAGAAGGCCACAACAGGAGCACCAGATGACTCCTGTAGATTCACGTGAAGTGTTGCCTCACTTGTGTGGGGCCCTGAATGGTAGTGAAGGAGGAGATGTGGGTACGTGTAACACTTCCTGCAGTCACAGGGAAGGTCCCAAGGGAGCAATTAGTGGAAAGAGATGAGGGAACTATGGAAGGAGCAGTCCCGATGGAAGGCACAAATGAGAGAAGAGATGAAAATGTGTCTGGTGGTTCTATCATGCTGTGGGTGACAGAAATTGTGGAGGATAACATTTTGGATGCAGTTGCTGGTGGGATGGTAGGCAAGGACAAGGGGAAAACCCCATTCAAAAGCTCTCTTTATAACTTGATCTACCTGCGACACCACTTTCAAGGAATTATACAACTGTACTCCCAAATAGCTCTGTTCTACTCTACCGCTCGCCACAGTTGCCAACTGTTTTATCATGCAAACCACACCCTGGTTTGTCCCCAAAGTGTAACACCTCACACTTTTCCACATTAAATTCCACCTGCCATTTTACACTTTTTTTTTCAGCTGGTCCTGGTTCTCAGCAAGTTTGAAAGCCTTTCTAGATGTCCACTACTGTCAGCCAGATTGTTGATCTAGAACGCAAACAACAATAGTCCCAGCACTGATCCCCAAGGCACGTGACTAGTCACAAACCTCCATTCAGAGCAGCAATCATCTACTTTCTTTCTCCACCTCTTCCCAAAAAACCCAGGCCCACCGTGCAAAGCCCACACAGACACAGGGTGAATACAGAAACTCCTTACAGACTGTAAAGGTGTTGCACTAACTGCTATGCCAACCATGCCTTCTTTGGCTTGGCTTCACAGACGAAGATTTATGGAGGGGTACGTCCACGTCTGCTGCAGGCTTGTTGGTGACTGACAAGTCCAATGCGGGACAGGCAGCCACAGTTGCAGCGGTTGCAAGGGAAAATTGGTGGGTTGGGGTTGGGTGTTCGGTTTTTCCTCCTTTGTCTTTTGTCAGTGAGGTGGGCTCTGCGGACTTCTTCAAGGGAGGCTGCTGCCCGCCGAACTATGAGGTGCCAAGATGCATGGTTGGAGGCGATATCAGCCCACTGGCGGTGGTCAATGTGGCAGGCACCAAGAGATTTCTTTAAGCAGTCCTTGTACCTCTTCTTTGGTGCACCTCTGTCTCGGTGGCCAGTGGAGAGCTCGCCATAGAACACGATCTTGGGAAGGCGATGGTCCTCCATTCTGGAGACGTGACCCACCCAGCACAGTTGAGTCTTCAGCAGCATGGATTCGATGCTTGCGGACTCTGCCAGCTCGAGTACTTCGATGTTGGTGATGAAGTCATTCAATGAATGTTGAGGATGGAGCAGAGACAGCGCTAATGGAAGCGTTCTAGGAGCCGTAGGTGATGCTGGTAGAGGACCCATGATTCGGAGCCGAATAGGAGCGTGGGTATGACAACGACTCTGTACACGTTGATCTTTGTGTGTTTCTTCAGGTGGTTGTTTTTCCAGACTCTTTTGTGTAGTCTTCCAAAGGCGCTATTTGCCTTGGCGAGTCTATCTCTTTGTCAATCCTTGCATCTGATGAAATGGTGCAGCCGAGATAGGTAAACTGGTTGACCGTTTTGAGTTTTGTGTGCCCAATGGAGATGTGGGGGGCTGGTAGTCATGGTGGGGAGCTGGCTGATGGAGGACCTCAGTTTTCTTCAGGCTGACTTCCAGGCCAAACACTTTGGCAGTTTCCGCAAAACAGGACATCAAGCGCTGAAGAGCTGGCTCTGAATGGGCAACTAAAGCGGAATCATCTGCAAAGAGTAGTTCACGGACAAGTTGCTCTTGTGTCTTGGTGTGAGTTTGCAGGCGCCTCAGATTGAAGAGACTGCCATCCATGCGGTTCCGGATGTAAACAGCGTCTTCATTGTTGAGGTCTTTCATGGCTTGTTTCAGCATCATGCTGAAGATAGTAAAGAGGGTTGGTGCGAGGACGCAGCCTTGCTTCACGCCATTGTCAATGGAGAACTATGCCTTAGAGCCTTTCTTAAAAACATTAGCTTTCCTCTCAACCTCCAGCACCTCACCTATGCCCAAGGATGTTTTCATCATCTCTACTCTGCTTCCTACGATTTCCGTGCTGGCTACCCTCAAGATCTGAGGGATTATCTTTTCAGGCTTTGGGGACTTATCCACACTTAATTTCCTCGAAACATCAAGCTTCTCCTCCTCTGCAATCTGTTATTTGCCTCACTGCCAATTATCTCTATCTCCTGCGTAAATATAAATGAAAAACATCCATTCAAGATCTCCCCAGCTATTTTGGCTCCATATGTGAATGGCCACTCTGATCTTCAAGAGGACCAAGTTATCCTTTTGCTCTTGTTACAAGCCCAGAGGACCCCAAACCCCAGCAGCAATAGAAATTCAGCAAGGCAAATGGTTACTTAAACAAAAGTTGCTTTTAATTTTCTTAACATAAAAACAGGATCAAACTTTAACTTATTACTATTAACTTAACTTACCCCTTTCTAATTCTAAGCACACGTGTATGTAATGTGTATATGTTCAGGAAAGTTCTTTGATCTCACTCCTCCAAGTTCACCAGTATCAGGCAATTCTTATACTATGCATAGAATTTAACATGTACAAATTTTAACCAAGCTCTTGTGCTAAAAGGTAAATGGCTACTGCTCAGGAAGGTTCTTGCTGGTTTCAGAGAGATATTTGTTGCTCGTTGGACACACACAAACTGATTCCCTCCGATCAGTGACTTGCTGAAGAAACTTCCCCCATCGTGGGTTTTACAAATGACAACCTCTTCTTCCAAGTCACCACAGAATTCCTCTTATTTCAGAAGAAACACTCTACCCAGCCATTTCCTTGAACTCAGAATTCACAACCCATCTTCAAAATGGGATTTTCAACAAGCCTGCCAGCTTGCCATGTTCCAGCCTCCCAAAGCTACTGCAGAACTCATCTGTCTCTCTTTCTCTCTCAGAGAGAAATCCTGGTCTTTCCTCTCTCTCTACTTGTAAAAACAAGAACTCCTTACAGGCCTCCATACCCAATCCTTTAAAGATATTATCAGATTGCCTGTACATTATTCCATATGCACCTAATTCTGAAGTTCCTTCCAAAGCAGTTCCATTGTCTTTGCAAAATCACTGGCGTCCAAATGTCTAGCTTCAGCCAAAGCTCTTGCATTTTAATTGAGATGTGTTTTGTTACTCTGTTTGTGAAGTGACTGACACTGAACCCCCACAATCTCTTAAAGACATATTTATATATAACCTGCAACACCTTTAAGGTCGCTAAAAGCTCTGGGGGTTTTCCTCTACCTTGTCTGACAAAGCCAGCTCAAGCCTTTTTTAAATTCCTTCTTATTTCCTTCTTCAATATTTTCTTGCTATTCTTACGCTACTGAAGTACCTAATTTGTTCCTTGCTGCCCGTATTTGCTATACACCTTTTTAATCTTAACCAAGGTCTAAACATCTTTTAAAAAAAGGAAGATCCCTATAACTATTATTCTTGCCTTGATACCTGACAGGAAAGAAATTCCATACTGTCAAAATTTCACTTTTGAAGGCCTCCCACTTACCAAGCACACCTTTGTCAGAAAATCCACATATGTCAGATCCTTTCTGATACCATCAAAGCTGGCATTTCTCCAATTTATGACCTCGACCTGATATCCAGACCATTCCTTTTCTATAATTATCTTTCAAACAAATAACATTATGATCACTAGATTTAAAAAAAAATTCCTTGCACACATTTAGTCACCTGTCCTGTCTCGTTCCCCAACAGGAGATACAGTATTCCACCCTCTCTAGTTGGGACCTTGATAATATTAAGTAAATTTTCCTGAATACATTTGACAAATTCTAACTAATCTATTAGGCCTTTTACAGCACAAGAATACCAGTTAATTTGTGGAAAATTACAAATCACCTATCACAACCTTGTTTTTTGCAACTATCTGCAATCTCTCCATAAATTTGCCTCTCCAATTCCCATTGACTATTATGCTGTCCATAATATAATCCCATTAATGTGGTCATTTCCACCAACATAGCCTCAGTAAACAAGCCCTCTTGTGTGTTGGCTGAGCAGTGTCATGACAATTTCCTCAACTAGCAACACCACCCCTCTCTCTTTTATTTCTCCCTCTCTATTACAGGATCCATTACCTGGATCTGTCCATAAGCAGAATTTGTACACAAGGCAGAACAGGTACTTGCGGTTCTTATCTAGCGTTCGTGAGATAACATTATGCACACACGTGAATTGGGGGACAATTACGCACATGTGTGAAATGGGGAATAGCCTGTTCATAAGTACAAGTTGTTTGTAACCTAGACATTCGTAACCCGAGGATTGCCTGTACATCTAAAACAACGGATTCCCGGAACACTGAGTTACCAGTCCTCCCCCTTCCACAACCAAGTTTCACCAATGGCCATTATATCGTAACTCCATGCACTGATCCAAGCTTATCTGCCTATCCTACAAATAGATTCATTTCAGAACATTATTCCCATCATGTTCAAACTTTCTATTTCTGTCCTAAACATCTTTTTCCACTACCTGCTCTGGTTCCCATCCCCTTGCATCAGACATCCATCACAACCTTCATCAGACATCTCAAGACACTGTGCAGGTATTTCCGACTTACCACCTATGTGACTTAAGAACAATTTAAAAAAAATAAAGAATAAATATAAAAATTACACTTTTACGTTGAAAGTAGGGTCCTATCTATGGATAACAAGATCTTTGACAGTAGTGGCCATCCTCTCGTGAGACCTGACTGGTGGCCAACCTCTTGTGAGAGCTGGCCACCATGTTGTATTTGACAAACGATAACATGGATACAGTGCATTTCCGACATACATCCATTTTGAGGAATGATTGGTCACTCAGAACAGAATACAAATGCAAGTTGAGGAACACCGGTACACACATTTTGCTGTCTCTGCAAAATTCAGTACAAGAATAAATGAACCAACTGACATCCTCTCCCAAGTCAACAGATCTAGTACCTTTTAGTCAGCCATATTGGGCATGCCATATGCATATCAGCAGATTATCAAAACAGATACTATTCAGAGCTCTGTCATGGAGTCTCCCAAAATAAACACAGTATGCTCATCAACTTATAGAACTCTCTCAAAGTGGAGAGGCAGCATTCGGGATGGTACTAAGAAGACACAGAGCAGACAGAAAATGGGTGCACGCACGCACGCACGCACACACACACACACATTCTTCACTCCCTGCTCTTTCCACTAGCCAATACTTGACTTGTGGAAAAATCCCACATTTGCTTCATCAGCCAAATCAGAATCCACATAAGCATTAATCAGAAGTCAAGAGGAATGTGCAGCTAATTTGCTCACTGCAAGATTCAACCAATAACAATGTGTTAACGACCAAATAATTTGATTTTACTGATATAGATAGAAGAATAAACATTGAAAATGATGCTTCCAAAATAGTACCTGAAGACTACTTACATCAACTTGGGCTGCATAGAGGGCCCCAGTTTAATTCTTTATCCAAAAAAATTGGCAATCCAATGCCACCTCAGTCCAGCACTGGGATACCAGACTAGACTATTTATTGTTTTAATGTCTCAGGTGTGGGGACTGGCACCCATGACTATCCACGGCGACCTTTAACAGGGCAAAAATTCAAAGCTCTTCACAGGTATATTTTCAAACAAAATCTGACATGAAGCTATACATATTAGGGCAGATGGCCAAAAAGTTCAATTTTAAACATTTGAAGGTAACTGAGCAAGGCAAAGTAATTCCAGAGGGTGCCCTTGATGTAATTAAAACCTAGTTTGCAGGAAAGATCACAACTGGATGTGTGCAAACATCTGAGGTTACAGGCTTGAGGGACAACATTGTAAGCTGAAGCAATGGATTGGTTTAAAAATAAATTTTAAACATTGAGACATCACCAATAGTTATTACAAAAAAAATACCTAGAGGAACAATTTTTCTTTTAATCCATTGCAAGGATGTAGGCTTCACAGGCTGAGCCAACACTTTTACACTTGAGTAGGTGATAGTGAACTGCCTTCTTGAACCATAGCAGTTCCAAGGTTTTACGATGAGAACTGTTCATAACCCAAACGACTTGCACATCAGAAATGAACAAAAACACAATATGGCAGAGGATCAAAGAAACAGTTGTGATGGGAAAGTGAGCCAGCGCAGGAAGAGCAGCCGCCCTCACTGACTCAGTCTGTCTGCTCAGTGCTCCCTGCTCTGCTTGACTCAGCCCCTAATTTTTGCAGTCTGGAAATCCATCCCATCAGCCTCCCAAATGTATATTGGTATGTAGAGGGCACCTATAAGTCAGGTGTTTATTACTCAGGGAGGGACAAGAAAGTGACAGTGATCATTGTTAAGACTATGGGTTGTGGGAAGGAAGCCAAAGTAGGTTGGAATAGCCAAATCTATAAGTAATACAAAAACAAGATGATCTGTAAATACTCAGATCAAGTTGCATTTGTGGAAAGAGAAAACAGCCATAAAACAGATTATTTTCATCACAATGAACATATATTTCAGCGTACAAGCTGAGTCGTGAAACCCCAAAAAATCTCTCAAAAACAAAATGGGGGTCGACTTGTATGCTTTTGAGATCTTAAATTCAGCTCAAAATACAATCCACATTGATCCAGCATACATCAACCCTTGAAAAACCAAAAAAATCCAACTGCGACAGTTTTGAACTGAAAACAGCATAATTAGCACCTTCAAAATCGTTACCATTGTCTGAAAACATTTAGAACCCTTCAAAAATCACTGTCGCTACCATCGTCTGAAGCAAAGATGACAGCAAGCACATCCATACTCTCACCATTTAAACAGTCATGGGTCCCGGTCTGTATCTGAGGGCGTTTCAGATTCAGTGTCCCACAATAATCTTCCGTGTCATCCATTGTGCAAAAGATACCACACTTTAAAATGAATTTATCACAGTCCCATGTCTTGAGCACAAAGTTACACAGTATATCAAGTGATGCAGCACACATTGCCCTGCCGCTTGTAAACAACTTCTGCGCTTGACATCCATGTATTCCATTCCTCATGCACATGGTCTTTGAATGGCTTGTTCAAGCAGACATCGAGAGGTTGCAATATAGACTCAAACCATCTGGGATAACCATCATGTAAGTATTATGTAGTGCTAATCTATTTTTAGTGTTCTCAGTTAAGTGGCTACGAAACATATCCCAGACCAGTAAATTCAATTCTTTGCGTAAAACCCCTGTTCCACATATTCGCTATCCACCATTTTCATTCATCCATCCATCCTTTTACATGAAAATGTACAAATGTACCTGCAGGGAATTTCATTTTCTGTTTAATTTTGCGTTTGAAGATTACCATGGGTCTTAACTTTGTCCCATCAGCCATGCACGATAACACCACTGTAAACCTGGTCCGAATCATGGGTCCTCTACCGGCATCACCTACGGCTCCTAGAACGCTTCCAACAGCGTTGTCTCTGCTCCATCCTCAACATCCATTGGAGCGCTTTCATCCCTAACGTCGAAGTACTCGAGATGGCAGAGGTCGACAGCATCGAGTCCACGCTGCTGAAGATCCAGCTGCGCTGGATGGGTCACGTCTCCAGAATGGAGGACCATCGCCTTCCCAAGATCGTGTTATATGGCGAGCTCTCCACTGGCCACCGTGACAGAGGTGCACCAAAGAAAAGGTACAAGGACTGCCTAAAGAAATCTCTTGGTGCCTGCCACATTGACCACCGCCAGTGGGCTGATAACGCCTCAAACCGTGCATCTTTGCGCCTCACAGTTTGGCGGGTAGCAACCTCCTTTGAAGAAGACCGCAGAGCCCACCTCACTGACAAAAGGCAAAGGAGGAAAAACCCAACACCCAACCCCAACCAACCAATTTTCCCCTGCAGCCGCTGCAACCGTGTCTGCCTGTCCCGCATCGGATTTGTCAGCCACAAACGAGCCTGCAGCTGACATGGACTTTTACCCCCTCCATAAATCTTCATCCACGAAGCCAAGCCAAAGAAACCTGGTCCTTTCATGGCCCATACTTCTGGTTTGCACAGTTTTAACACCTTTCCATTCCATTGCCTATCATGTCAAAATTCATGGTGGGGGGGGGGGGGTTTCATCCAGGTTTCCGATATTTGCTAATGCAAACTACTTTTCCTGCCGGTTCTGTATAATAAGCTGATGAAAACTTACAACTTTATGATCAAAATCTTTTTGGTAGTTTCTGTGCAATTTTTGGTATTTGGCATAATACCAAATTTTTCTTGTTCATTAAACGATTGCACCAGCCGACTGTAGCCTGAAAATCATCACTGAGGTCTGGGTGCAACTTGACCCACTGCAGTGCCAATGTTCTTCATTTTATTTCAGGTGACTATGTAGCAATCTTGCCTCTGTTCACGAACCATTCTGCAACATGCTTTTTCAACTCTGGCCAATTAGTGATTCCTTTTCTTGTGCAACATTGGCTTTTTGGTGTTTTTCTTAAAATCTCTTTTTTATTCCTCCAATCTCTTAACAAGTTCTCACGCACATCAAATTTTCTTGCTGCAGCCAATGCCCAACAGATAAATCTGCGTAATCTGGGGGTGGGGGGGGGGCCACATGTATGCCGATCAACAGCCCATCTCAGGCGTCATGAGGTTTGGGGGTCAACTTGTACGCCAGTCGATGGGGTACCTCAGGCAGACAGAAAATGGGGGTCGACTTGTACGCCGGATATACCATAAAACCCTTAAAATGAGACTGAAGGGGGGGGGGGTTTGATTTATACACTGAAATATACAGTAAGTAACAAAATTTAAGAGTAAAATTTCAAGGAGAAAATGTGTTGGAAAGAGTCAGAGTTGGGCATTGTAAATGAAGTGGAAATAGGCCATCTAAGAATGTGAATGTGCACTTTGAGGCACTCTTGAAATCAAATACGACACCAAAGGTTCTGAATAGTTTAGTTCAGCCTCAGACAGTTGCTAACTGGAATACGGTTTGTGGCAGCAACTGAAGTCAATAGCTTTTATCTTTTTAGTCAGGGAGAATTTAATTGGGGAAAATTATCTTTATCCAATCTTGACTATCTGACATGTAGAGACAGAGCAAAAATCTTGCGAGGTTATGGTGTGGTACAGCTGTGTGTTGTCCATGTATTTGTGGAAAATTATGGTCTGATTTGATGCTGCTGTTGGCAAAGACAATTACTTAGTTCCAAAGCAGATGGATTTCATCAGAAAACATTTTGTATTTCAGAGTCTCTGAATGACTTGAATACTTTTTAATAGCAATGTTAACTTATTTATTATTTTACAAAATACTTTTTGTCATTTACCCAATGTTACTCTAACTACCTAGTGAGTTCACTGCCCACAAAGCCCATATAGTCTTCCTGGTTCTAACTGCACAGTTACACAGCACTTCTTTGTCTGTCTTCTGCTCCCACAAAGTTCCACACTGTTGCAAGGTAGAATAGTAACACATTGAGACTGACGGTACACTTTTCACTTCTGGAACTCATAACATTTAATAGCCATGCTAAAATAAATGCTGAGTCAGGATTAAGCTGGTCTCAATTAATCTATTTTTACTGCCAGGTATATTGGTCATGTGTCATTTTACGAGAGCCAAAGTGAATCTTTTTGAATAAAACTATTTGAATTTTAAATATATAACTGAAGAATTGCACTTGGGTTGGAATGTGCTTGAACAATCTAATTATATGATGCATGCCATGAATTAGAATTTGTCCTCTTGGCTTATCTTGCACTAAACAAACGTCAAAATTTGCTGCACAATAAATCTACAAGGGTGATGAAATCAAGTTTGAATCAGAAACTCTGTTCACGGTTACAAATCAGCCATATGGCATGAAACAGGTGCCATATTAGATTGAAACTTGGCACTGAGCTGCAAGCCTGATCAACTTAAATCAACCTGAAGATAATTATTCAACAAAAAATGAGAAACTACTCAAGTCATTTTCCAAATCTGTATCCTTAATCATAACAAATCTTGATCGCAGCGAAGAGGCAGCCCCAGGATCCTTGAGCGGATAGAACTTTGCAATATTTGCCTTCTTTTTCAACAGATGTTACCTGGACTGCTTATTACCATATTTTTATGCACTTAACGCATATATTTTACATGTTGAAAGAGCGCACACAATTAATATCAGGCATGGGAAAGTTGATCTGGCTATTTTTAGCAAGCTTTGGAATTATAATAGCGGCATTGAAAGAATGCGCACAATTTATAGAGGCCTTGGAAAAGATACAGTTTTATAGCGAGCGTGAGAACGTTATAGTGAGCATGAGAATGTAATAACGGCAATGAAAGAACCTGCACAATTTTTAGCGGCTGTGGGAAATTTTGATTTTGGGAATATTTCTTTGTACTGAATGCCATGGCATTCCTATAAACAGGACATTCTGGCTAAGGCACTGCACTTTAGCAATAGGTTTCTTCAGGTGTATTCTCCACTAAGAATGCGCCTGAAGAAGAGAAAGCGGCCCTTTGATTTGCCATTCAGGTGGCAGCGCTAAAAGCGCAGCGCTAGCCACCTGAAGGGACAGCTGCACCGAGATACGCATCTGAGCGCACTCCGGCTTCTGTTCCTTGAGCTGTCAAGTTAGGATAGCTGGCTGTCATCACGGGGACATCCTTTGTGGAATGTCCCCAAACTGATCGTTCTGCTCCCCGGTGGGGGAGAGGGGGGCTGGGGCGGCCGGCGGGGGAGAGGGGGGCTGGGGCGGCCGGCGGGGGAGAGGGGGGCTGGGGCGGCCGGCGGGGGAGAGGGGGGCTGGGGCGGCCGGCGGGGGAGAGGGGGGCTGGGGCGGCCGGCGGGGGAGAGGGGGGCTGGGGCGGCCGGCGGGGGAGTACGGCGCTCAAGTCCTGTACCGGCATTGTTTCAGCCAGTCCACTTCTCTCCTGCTGGCCGCTCATGCCCACTTCTACCCCGCTGGCCGCTCCAGCCCCGTTCTCCCCTGCTGGCCACCCCAGCCCCCCCTTCTCCCCCGCCGGGCGCTCTAGCCCCGCAGTCCCCACTCTGACAACCCAGCCAGCTGCCCCTGCCCCAACGTCCTGCGTTGGCAGGAGAGGCAGCTGGGAGAGGACCTGTCAGGACTGTCATCCTGAATGCAGCCGCTTTTAGGCTGCTGCATTCAGATGGCTGGGAAGGCCACTGTGTTGCTGCGATTATCCCTCTTGGAGGAGGGTTGCAAAGTTCGTCTTGCAAGCGCCTCCTGTACATTCACATGGCCTCCCAACAGCCGCATATTGCCAAAATATGCGGCTTTAGAAGCGGGGCAATTGGCCAGACCCATTGCTGATGTAGATTAACATATCAAGTGCCTCTGATTTGAGAGATTAGAAAAAATCCTGCTCAACTATAAAGACCATCTTCAATATATCACATTGATTCCTCTCCAAAGCTTGTTAATGTGTTGCAGCAGGATATCAGCTATATAATGAACGATTGACACTTCTGGGGGAAGTTGATTGGATATTAATTGCAGGAGATTAACTGTTCTCTCTTGTCCCATTTAAATACAAATTGCTTTTGTCAGTCGGAAAAATATTACACCCGTGCAGTAACTGTACGAGTGAAAATACGGTACTTCCACCATTTTCTGTTTTTATTATCAATCTTTAATTAAAAATGCAAACCAAAAGGGCAAAATTAGGTTTTTGGTGCAGAGGGGCTAACAATCAGAATGCCCAAAATTAACTCTAGCGGATCAGTACCAAAGTCTAAAGCCAAGGCAAATATACACTCAGTGCTTTCATTCTTATTTTAAATAAAAGAATAAGGGGTCCCATCTGTGACATTTAAAAAAAAAGAGCTTGTAGTACTGTCTCCCGCCCCTCTGGTAATTCGCACCAGGGGTACGACATATGAATAAATTTACATTGAAAACAATTTTTGTGGTTTATAATTATTTAAATGAAAATTATTCCAATCTTTTCACAAGTTTTGCAGCCACATCTACTTTTAATTGACTAATTTAAGTGATGCAGCTTGTTGATGGAAATATTCACCATCAAATCATTGATTACCTTTCAATATATCTGCACTAAGGTATCATAACATGAAAGCACTTGCAAAATTTTTAACACCATTCTGTTCATTGCTTTATAATTGACCATTTCAATAAAGCTGAACACTGCCTTGCTCCTTTTAAATTGCAGTCCATCAATGCCACTGCACTTCCCACTTCAATTAATGATAATCAAAAGTCTAAATGGCTTGAAGGATAGAGAAATTATCTGTTCTTGTGAAATCAGGCTGCACTTCATAACTTTTAACTTGGCAGTTGCAGCACTAGTAAACATCCTGCTTTCCATTCAGAAAGCAAGCACTATCTGACAACTCAAATGAATGAATGATAAAGCACGCTGCAAAATGCAAGTGGAGGTCTAAGATTTCACTCTACCCACCACCTGCTTGAAATTTTATACTGGTTTCAAGTACATGAATTACACCCTTTGCTGCAAATAAAGTGGAATCTGTAAACATTCCTATAATTGCATACAGCATTTGCTTAGTCATTAGAAAGCACATCTCTGGTGATCCAGCCAAATAAATCCTGCCAAACCAGCCACAAATACTCCTTTTGAGCAGAGAATTAATGAAATTCAGCTGACAATCCAGGTCAACTGAAATGATATCCACTGATAGCCTTCATCTTCAGTTTAAAAAAAAAACACACAAGCAGCAACTGGATAACATAGGGTTTGAACTTGCAATGAACCCAAAAAAGCTCATTTCACCCTCCTTGAATGTGCAGTAATTTGCTGAGACTTCAAATAAAAATTTATTTTTTTAAATTCATTCTCACATCTTCACAATTATGTTCAGTCTGCTAGGAAGATCTTGTGCAACCTATATTCCTCCATTCCCTTTCAACCAGCTCCTTGTTTACAATGGTCACTATAAAAATTTTATGCCGTCACATAAAGTAGTACTTTTCTTTACCTTTAATTATCTGCTTGACCTACTTATGAAGGCACCAGCTACACAATTCCACCAGCTACATGACCCCACTTGTCACATCTTCTCAAACCTTTCTACTTTCCATGGGGGTCACTCTCTCTGTGACTCCATGATCAGCTCATTCCTCCCCACCTAACCTATACCATCCCAAGGTATGTACCCTTGCAATCAGAAGAGGTACAACACTGATCCCCAACATCACCTCCCTTGCCATCCAAGGACCAATACAGCCCTTGCAGGTGAGTCAGAAATTCACATGCACCTCCTCTAACCTCAACCATTGCATTCTGTGCTCTCATTGTGGCCTCCTCCACATTGGCAAGATGACAGTCTAGGCCATGTTTTGCCAAGTACCTGCGTTCTGTCTGCAGTGGCCAGTTGCAAGCCATTTTAATTCACCCCTCTATTCCTTTTCCGACTTGTCTGTCCTCAGCCTCTTAATGCCAGGGTGAGGCTCAATCATACAACTGACACAAGACATCTAAATCTAGCTGAGCCAGTCGAAACCCAAATTATGCAACAAAAAAATAAATTCTACTCCAGGTTCACCAGGAAGGCAAAATTGATATCTGATCCTTTCCCCCCCTATTAAGTATCATTGCCCTGAATCGCTCTTGCTACCAAAGCATCCGAGGAGCAAAAATTCAGCAGCTTCGATCCAGCTTCAATTGTTCTACAGAGTCAAATCTCCAAGTATTAAAGCCAAATCCACATTTTTCTTCAAGAATTCATGAGGAGATTAATCTTCTCACATCATCTACATTGTGCTCTATTTACCAAGAGTAGCTAGTTGTTGAAAAAACATCAGCTTATTTTCTGGACATTGTGAACTGCTTCCACTCCTCAAGAACGTTCCTTTTCCTTTCACAATCCTTTTTTTTTAAAATATATAAACAGTTCCATTTGTCAAATGGCCAATCAAACTCTCCTTTTTCGGATACTTTGCCAATTTATGGCTATTTTTCCTGAAATTTCATGGATGAACGTCTGATTGGGTCTCTAGCACTTAGCTATGTTGATGGCATTGTCCCAACAAACCTTTCAACTTGCTCTTGATGTCTGTCAGTCAAGCAGAAGTGCTGTTCTTCCAAGCTTAAAAAAGCTCACTGCAGGATTAAGCAAATGGCTAGAGTGGGTAGAAATTTGTTTCTATTATTACTGAGGGACATTAAATTTGCCTAAAAATTTTCAACTTCTATTAGACTTCATAACCTGCCTTTAAAAATAATTTTAGTTTTAAAAAAAACTAATCATTTTGATGGTAGATAAATGAATTGTCAGGGATTTTCCACAATCTCCATCTCACTGAAGTAGTTAAAAACATCTTAGCATTCAGACAGCTAAGCATTTCCTGAAAAGTACACATTAATATCTTAATAACTGAGGTGTGCCGTTTCCACTTTGACCAACATTAGGTCACTTGTTGTCATAACAACTAGAAAGAGTCTGAGCCAGATTTAGCACAATGTCAGTCCTGTGATGAAAGAGTCTGACAATACTAATAGTTTTAATTCTCGTTAACGCAAGAGAAAATGTCATATACAGACTAACTTAAATGAATAAGCAACATTGTGACACTTTTGAATGGGAGATAGCATGAAGACACAAATGAGAGGGGGAGGAGGCTGAAAAAGTGTTACAAGGAAGTGTAAGCATCTATTTCAATTCCTTTGAAATACAAAGCAAAAGTTACGATACAATCACATTAAGTTTTGGTTGCAGTATAAACTCTTGCAGTGCAGATTCTTGTGAATGATGCTGGAACCAAAGTGTTAAACAATTCATTGTTTACACTCAAGTAGAAGCTAACATCACATTATCATTTTCATAGATTTTATTTTAGATTTAGACATACAGTACAGCTGTCCAATTACACCTAACTGACCTACAACCCCGGAACATTTTGAACAGGTGTCAACATTTTCTCCATTGTGTGAAAGATTGATCTGAAAGAACTATTAAAGTTGATGGATGAGAGTAATGGAGTCTCCCTCCCCACTATCGACATGATCTACCAGGCTCGTTGTCTGAAGAGGGCGTGCATCATTGAGAACCCCTTCCACCCTGCACACATCTTTCAGCTGCTCTTGTCAAGAAAGAGATACAGGAGGATCAGAGCCAGCACCACCAGACAGAGGAACAGCTTCTTCCCATGAGCAGTGAGAATGCTGAATGATCAAAGGAACTGCTCACACTGACCAACCGAGACATTCATATTCATGAAACAATATTTGTATAAATGAATACTTGCCCTGCAGATTTACTGCTTGACTTTAAATTTAAATTTAGATATACAGCACCATGAGCCCAGTTATACCCAATTGGCATACAAACTCGGTGGGAGGAAACCAGAGCTCCTGGGGAAAACCATGCAGACAATGAGAATATAGCAACTCCTTCAAAACAGTGCAGGATTTGAACCCTTGTCCCAATCGCAGGCGCTAATAACAGCATTGTACTAACTGCTACACTAACCGTTTTGCCCCTTATGTGTGTTATGTCTGGAGTGTTTTTCACTGAGGACCAAAATGTATGAAGGCTCAGGCCTAAAACATTGGTTATACATTTTTTCCTCTTATTGTTACTGTGGGGCCTGCTGAATTTCTCCAGTTAATTGGTGTATTAAGTTGATCTCTCTAAACTCAACATATTACCATCTCCAATTGTCAAACACCAACTTCAATTTTTTTCTTCTTACTAATTTTACAGATAAGCCGGAATTCATTACATACTGATTTACTACCCCCCCCCCCCCCTTTCATTTCACTGTCTAATCCTTTGCAACATTTGACTATCAATTTGAAGAATACAAAAAATATCAGGAACACCTTACAATAACCTTGATCCTGCCATCACTTCATCATATATAAAAAGGAAATCATTCACACCTTACCTGAGCATAGTCCTTCTCAATTGCAATTCTTTTCTGACTGAAAGTCCTACAAGAGAAAAAAGGTCATTAGCAATGCTAATTGATAATGTAACTGTACACAAATTGTGTCACAAAAAAACCAAAATGGACTCATTTTACATTTCAAATTCAAATTTTAGAAAATTGTCCTAGAGAGGGATATACAGATAACAGAAAGATGGACTATTAGAAGCATTATTCCATCTGAAAAAGACATCATGAACAAAAGAAAATTGGGCCTGACCAAATAAATGATAAATCTCGATCAAATTACTTTCATGCTTAAAGTAATCACTTTTATTGAATAAAACAAATCACATTCAAGTATTGACTATTTCACTGAACTAGAGGCATAGCTGTACGATTTCCCTCAATGACTGCAGGAGGGAGATCATGGTTTCACTGAAATGAGTGGAGGGTTAGTGCAATGCTGTTGCAGTGCCAGAGATTGGGACCGGGGTTCGAATCCCACGCTGCATGTAAGGAGTTTGTACATTCACTCCATGGGTTTCCTCTGGGCACTCCAGTTTTCTCCCACTGTTTACAACATACTGTGGGTTGCAGGTCAGTTGGATGTTATTGGGTGACACAGGCTCATGGGCTGAAAGGGCCTATTACTGTGTTGCATGTCTAAAATTTAAATTGAAAGCATGGCTATAGATGAGCATTATAACCCAGCAAGACTAACTCTGAAGAGTAATAACTTGAGGACAAAGCAACCTCAGACTCAACTATAGGTACCCAAGCCCTCCACAGAAGAACTGGCAGAAGATTTTGCATCAGACCCTAGATGCATATGGAGGCTGATGAAAACCACACCAGAAATCAAGTCCAGCTTGTCTTGGTCACTTTGCCAGAGGATAATATTCCATCCAAAATTCTGTGAAAGTGGGGTGCTAGAGAATTTGTACATATTAAAAAAAGCACTGGGAATTGATGAACATCCTCCAGAAATTTAAAAACATGGGTCAGCAGAACTTATTTCACACTTCTGTAGTCAGAAATTCTTGAACAGGTAGACATTTCATTTTTCCTTACAAGAGGCAGCGATATCATGCCAATTAATCCACATCATTTTTCCAGTGCAATCCCATTTCCTCCATTTATTTCCCTGAAATCTATTCTCTCATACAGATCTATTAAAGTCATACAAGAGGAAGATCACTTAACTCTCAACTAAAATCTACCTTCTGCCTGTTGTGACAACAGAAATTTGCCAAGGAAATTCAATGATTTGAATAATTTCGTACTAATATTTCATTAAGAACAGAAACCTCTACTTTAAACAGCATTTCTTAAAATAATAACCCATTGCCAAATCAGCTTTAATTCCAAATAAATAGTTGTGTAATTGAGCAGAGCAGCAGAAAAGCTCAAACTTGCATAGCTGTAGCTATTTTATTAAATAACAGCTGAGCTATAAATCAAATGCAAGTAAATTTGGGAGGAAAGATTGCCACTCTCATGGAGTTCACACTCCAAAATTCAAGACCTCTGAATCAAATGACTCTTTCTGTAATTGTAAAAGCACAAGAGATCCAAGAATTGTATCGTCCAGTAAATATCAGGGAATAAACCTTTCACTTCCTTTCTCATCAAGAATCTATCCAATTCTACCTCACAAATATTCTGATTCTGCTTCCACTGCCTTTAAAGAGTCTCTACCCTGAGAGATTAAATGTTGCCTTTTCTGCTTCGTCAACAGTCTATTATTTTGAAATAGTGATCCCCAATTTCAGATTCTTTCATAAAAAGAAACATCCTCTCCCCCTATATCCAGTCAAGATCCCTTAGGATTTTGTCTCAATCAATTACCCTTTCATTCACAAGTCTAGTAGAATCAAAGCTAGCCTTCCCAAATCCAGACAACTCAGCCTCTCAATCTTAATTTGGCAGATACAAGCTCAGTTTGATAAGATATCTTGCCTGTTTAAGACATTTATTCTACAATTCACTGTCAATATTTTGCTTTAATTCTTTAAAAAAAATACTTTTCAGAAGTGCTCTTTTTCTTCAATGCCAGTTTACATTAGTATGCACCCACCCCCCCCCCCCACCACCCCAGGTTGCCATTATTCATGACCCAGAAAAAATGCTATTCAACTAATATTCAAAGATACAAATTTAAGTTGGATTAAGATTGAAACTTTGATTAACAAAATCTGAATGGAATACAGAGAGATCAGATAGAGTAAATGGAGGGGTAGCTGAAGCTACTGCAAAGACGGTGCTGCTGCTGTGCGGACTTACAGAGAGCAGGGAGTGGAGAAACTGTGTTCCCTTCAAAGGGTCTTACCTCCCAGACTTACAGCTGATGGCTCCGTACAGGCTTTAAATGGCCTGTTAAAGGAGTCGACTGTGTTTTATTTCAAATCCTGCAATGGCAGGGTCTGTGCAGTGTTTTTGTACGGCAGCGACCACAAGGGGTTTGCAGACTCCGGGGGAGAAGCAGACTTGCACAGGGCACCAGTAATGGGCTAAACATCCCTGTTTAGAAGGAGAAGCAGAGATGACCCTCAAGGATGGTGACCACTGCGACAGGCCCGCAACAGGCTCTGCAGCTGAAGGACAAACACAGGCAGCGAGCTGTTGGTGATTTGCGGATGAGGAACCAACATGGTGCAGGCTGCTGGTGACAAGGTCAAAAGACTCACACAAGGCTGCAGAAGACTAGCTCAGAAGAACCAGGTATTGGCATTAAGATTCAAGAGAGTGTTGAGGGCCAGAAGGGCTCCCAAAGGGCCCAGAGCGCTCACGTCGGAGGTTTGGATCTGGCCTTAGGTTGCCGATGGTTTGAATTAAACTGTAGTCTTGTGAGGCTGCGGGAAAAATGGAGACAAATCCAGACACTTAGCGACTTTCTTTTGCTTTTCATTCTTTAACTGTAAAGGGCACCAGGCAATGCTAATCGTGAATCTTTGCCTCACGACAGACTAAAGGCAAATTTGTGTAATATTACAGTTATTTTTAAAAAACATGTCAATAAATAGTATCCAATCTGAAATCGTAACTGAAAATGATACAAGAAAGCACTCCCATAGTTACTTTATGTAGTTAGTTAAATTTCAAACAGTTTAGTTACTTAAATGTAGTTACTTAAATTTCAAACAGTTTAGATAAAAAAAAAAGAATTTAAATTGCAGAAATGAAAACAAAGTGCAAAATGAAAGAACTCAAAGTCAACTTATTTGGTCTTCTAAAACGCTGTCTAATTTTTTGGTCAAGCAAGAGTGAATGGCTTTAGCTGCGAGTAGATTAGACAAAAATGAAAGTGCTTTTCATTATAGCAAATCTTAAAAATTGAGGGACTTTGATCAAGTATTTCATCTGAAAACTAAGTGCAACCTTAATAATAAGTATGAGGGCAAACTAACATAAATGTACTTTAATTTCCAAATTGGGTGACAAGATCATAGCTAAAATGCACCAAAATAAGAAAGCAACAGATCAAATTATAAGAAATTAGTACTGTCTTCAAGACTATCTGAAGGAGGATTTCAGTTTTTCTTTACTCACTGGGCTGTTAGAAAATTGAAATAACCTGCTCAAACACACAAGAAAGAAGTAAAATTAATTTAAAAATGATGGAATAATATCTGGGAGATTTAAAAAGGATATAAATTCAGCAGAGAGGAAATGAAGTTTTTTTCCCCTTTTCTCCCTTCCCTCCCCTCCTCTCCACCCCCCCCCCTCCAGAAAACATGATTTTGGCTAAACAGTCTACATAATGCAGAGAAACTACAACAGCTTAGTATCTTAGTTGGTACATGGAAGCCACAAAGAACTCTAAACAGAGGGAAGCTGGGATCTGTCTATGGAGATTAATGAAAACAAGAAAGAAAAATTAGGGAGGGGGGAAAACAATTTTTTTTTAAACCAGGAGTTAGAGTAAAAAAAAAAGATAAGGTTTCTGTAATGACAGTTATACCTGCTTGGACAGAACAAGAGATAGCTTAATTGCAAGGTGTAGGTTGGTAAGGGCAAGGATCTCATTAAAGAGTGCAATTACTTGGGTCAGAGGATGGGAAACTTTCATGCATGCACATCATCTGCAATATCTTCCAAAATTCAAAGATTAGTTTCCAAGGTTGGACATGCAACCTCTGCTGCTTCTTTCAAGATCAAAAAGTGGCAGAGTCAAGGAAAACTGAATGCATGACTCAGAGAGAAATGAGTCTCACTTTGTGAGGCGCGGGTATCAGTTCTCAGGAAAGTGTTCAACTTAAATCTGCACTGGACCAATAAAGCACGTAAATAAAGCAAACGTTGAACTGAAACTACTCCTCCCTCTTTATATGCTACCAGTTTCAACTATAAAGCAGTTGGTCTTATACAGTTGAATGTTTATTGTGCACCTGTCCGAAAGAGCAGAAATACCGTGCTATTATGTTCTAAAGCAATGCTTCCTAAGTATAACAAATAAATGTAAGCTGCAGAATGGGAATTTCTCTATGGTAAATATGTAAATCAATTAACTAATATTTGGAATAATTCTGTTAAATAGCTGTCATCCACCTGGTGTTGAATTACTCAAATCCTCAAATTTGTAATCCTCAAAGAATTCACACTGAAGATTTCAGTGGAAGAATATTTTTTGGCAGAGTATGGGGGGGGGAAGTCAGAAGAATCTTTTTTTCTGGATTGCTCTGAGAGTCAGCATAGATTTGATCAGCCAAACAGCCTCCTTCATTTCACAAAGATCTATGCAATTAAATTCACCTCATGCATCTTTTAAATATCAAATCTTTTACATAGGAGTAGAGCACAGTACTGGACCTTCAGCTGACAATTTTGTGCTGATCTATATAAATCTGCTCCATATCAATCCAAGCCTTCCCTCCTTCACAGTCTATAACCCTTCATTTTTCTTACATAGCCATCTATGAGACTTGTAAATGCCGCTATTTTTTTAAAAATCAGGCTCCACCCCCACCCCCTGGCAATGCGTTTCAGGCACCCACCAGTTTATATAAGATAACTTGCCTCTGATGTTGCCAATAAACTTTCTTCCACTCATCTTAAATGGATGTCCTCTGACGCCCTGGGATAACACTGTTGGATGTCCACCCTATCTATGCCTCTCAAAATTTTGTACACCTCTCAAGTTGTGTCTCATCCTCTGATGCTCCAAAGAGAAAAGTCCGAGCTCACTCAACCTTTCTTCACAAGACATATTCTCCAATCTAGGCAGCAACCCGGTAAATCTCCTCTGTACCCACTGCTTCCACATCCTTCCTATATTAAGGTGACCAGAAATGAATACAATACTCTAGATATGTCTAACCAGAGTTTAAAGATCTGCAATGTTACCTCACACTTCTTGAATTTCAAACTCTTATTCAATCACTGAGCTGCAAGCTTTTGCTAATTTCCCAGATGCACTGGAGAAGCTTCATTAAGTCACAAAAGATGCTTGGGTTTTTCCCAATGCACAATTTCTTTGCTTCTGTCTTTCTTTTAATAGTTTTATTTATTATAAATTTTCACCATCATTTTTAATTTATGCTCCATGTCAGTGTTTTGAAATACTTGCTCAATTCATTGAATCATTTTTCAGTTCCGGGAGAATTTAATGAAATTGTGAAATTGAAACTGGAACAAAACCAGAGCAAACAAATTATTTGCCTCAAAACAAATTTTATAGTGACAATAAAAACATTTTAATATTGTGCAGAAATAATTATTCCAAAGATTTACCAGAGCTTGTGTCAATATTTAACAAGGACATTAATTAGCTTTTAAATTTAAGTTGTTCTATTTAGAGGTTTAAAAGCATTTTGATCGCAAGTTGACTCTGGGGGAAAAAAAAATATTTAACAAAAAATTAAGAAAAACAAATCATTTTAGGATCTAAATGAAATATTCTCATATTATTTCAATGACCTGAGCAAGTAAAATTAAAAAGAATCCTAAAACAGTTCAATTTATGAGAAGAAAGAGGGTTGCTAAAGAAAAACCAAGTCCACTCAATATTGATGTGTATACAGAGCAAAAAAATCTATGGTCCTAAATTAAAACTTCCTGTTGAATACCAATGTGGAGATGGGAAAGTTAGGGTTGGATATGGTGACATTCAGAAGCACGTCTGTATCATGAAGAAACATTGGAAATACTGGCACTCATCAAGCAAGGTACACTCCAGGACAGGATGAAGCAAGGAAAGAGATTGCTGGGTCTCTGACAAAGACATTTGGAACTTCAATCACGACAGATGAGGTACCACAACTCTAGAGGATAGTTAATGTTGTCCACTTGTTCAGAAAGGACAGTAAGTTTGGAAATCTGCAAGCCTTGCATAAGTGGGAATGAAGTAGTTGAAGATTCTGATGGATAGGACTTATGTTCACTTGGAAAGGCAATGACTGATGAGGAAGAGTCATTCCTCCTGGACATGCCCTAAACCTAATTGTGTGAACATCCATTTTCAGGTAACCCCACCTCTATCTTGTTCTACTGTTTTCATTTCTTCTTTATCGACTCTTCTTAATTTTCTTTCCAACCAATCCTCCCCACCCCCACTCCCAGTGATCTCTCCCTCAGTCTTTCTGCTTCTCCCACCTTCTATTCAACATTCTATCACCTATCAGCCCATCCCCAGCTTCTTTTACCCTGAACTTCATTCTTTCGTACTGAAGTCTCAAGAAAAGGTCTTTATCGGAAACATTAATAATTTCTACCCATGAACGTTGTCTTGCTGCCTGAGCATCTCATTGTGCACTCAAGGTTCCAGCATTTGCAGTTTTTAATGTTTCTCCAACAAATATGCTTTGCTTGCCAACATTGACAGAGGCTTTGAGTAAAAAGACAGGACGTCATGTTGCAGTTATATAAAACATTGGTGAGAGTATGATGTAAAATTCTGTTCACCATTCTACAGGTAAGATGAAGTAGCAACAGAAAGAGTGCAGTAGAGATTAATCACAGTGTTGCCGGGAACGGAGGGCTGCAATTAGGAGCGATTGGATCACCTTTTTCTTAAAAATTTTTACTCGAATGTCAGTGGCTGAGGGATGACATGAGAGGCACTTCTAAAATTATGAGGCACAGATAGGATAGTCTCTTCCCAGTGCGGAGTCTAAAACTAGAAGGCACGAGGGAAGAAATTTAAAGATCAAAATGATCTCCCCACCCCCTAACCCCCAATCAGAAGATGGTGGCTTAACTGGAAAGAGCTGCCAAAAGAGGTGATAGAGGCAAATATAATTACATAGTTTGAAAGGCACTTGGACTGAAAAGATGCAGATAGACAAGCATCACATTTGGCATGGCGTGCGTGTGCGTGCGTGCGTGCGTGAAAATGCATCTGAGTCCACTTAAGAAGTCACCTATCCTGGTCTCACATCTCCTCATTTGTTAGGAATTATAGCAACAGTCCTGTCAACTTTCTACAAGAGCTCTATTGAGAGCATCCTGGTTGGCTGCATGACAGTGTAGGATGGTTGCTGTAGAGCACTGGATCAGAGGTCAATCCTCAAGACCATAAGAGTAGCAAAGAGGATTACTGGGGCTCCCTCCACCCCATCGACATGATCTTGAGGACCCCTACCACCCAGCGCACATCTCTCATCTACTCCCATCAGGAAAGAGATACAGGAGTATCAGAGCAGAACCATCAGGCTGAGAAACAGCTTCTTCCCATAGGCATTGAGAATGCTGAATGAACTGCTCATACTAACCCGCCAAGCCTCTATTATTTATTAAACAATATTTATTCATTTTTATATATGTACTGCATAGGTATTGGGCTGGTCTGCATGTGGGTTATGACTGGATGAGAGTTTGCATGTTTTTGCACAGAGGACAAGAGAACACTGTTATTGTACAATTAGATGATAATAAATTTAAATTTTTAACTTAAGCAACAAATTTATGAATCTGCTTTTATAATAAATCTCTGGACATTCTCCAAGATCAATTGAAGATTTAAATCATTAAACTGTATGAAAAGGTTCTGTGAAAAATATCTGAAATGAACAATTCAGGTATTTAAATATCAGATGCTAATTTACGCATATCAAATCATTCAAGAACCATAACCAAAGTCTATTTCTGCTATCATTATCATGACGAATAAGCTAAGATATTGGAAAACTTAATTGTTTTCCTAGAAATATCAATGACTTTTGTACCTATTTAATCACACATCTATCCAAGCCCATCATAAAAAAATATTGAATCTATCAATGTAGATTCTAAAGAACTATATTTAGAGAAACAAATATAATGTAATATTCTCCTCACAATCCCAATTACGAGAATCAAAATAAATGTACGAAGAGAAATTTCCGAAGAATTACATTTCAAATTATAAACTGAAATGTTTCATCACCACTTGGATGGCCTGGAGTTTGCTTGATGCACAATAGTCCATGTGATTTTTCCCTCAGTCACAGCTGAGCCCTTTTGGCAAAGATGATGCAGTTTAAACTGACAATTTTACATGACTACAGCTTTCTAATTAATCCAGAGGCTATGCAGCAACCACAACTTTTAACAGTGGAAAATGCAAGCAGTAACACAAGGAATAAAATACTACTTTATTTGTACTGTAATTGAAATTGTTTGTTTATGGATTAATGAAGTTGATGTGCAAAAAGCTATTTCTCCAGTTTGTGAATATGCCATCAAGATCATTCTGTCCAAAAGTTTCAGTGGACGTTTAGAGGCATTTGATCCATCACGTCCAGACTGGATAGCTATGTACATTACTCTCAGCTTCCAGCATTTGTACGCTAGCCTTCAGTGTCAAGGCAATTCAAGTGCTCATCGAGACATTTCAATGCTGTCAACGATTCTGCTTCCATCATTCTATAAGACTGCATTCCACGTGAAAAGGGTTCTTCATCAGATCCCCTCTTACTCTCTTGCCTCTTACCCCAGATCTCGATCAACTGGCAAAGGTAATATAGTATGCTGCATTTTATCCATCTATTCTCCTGTAATTTTATATACCTCAATCATATCCCTCTTAACCTGCTCCACTCGAGGGAGAACAGACCCAGCCATCCCAGTCTCTCTTAACACATAGGATATCAATACAAACTTGTCAGTAAATTTCATATTACTGAGGAAAGAATCCCCAGAAACTAAAAGAGCTACAACATTGCTCAAGTTGAACTTTCATTTCAGAGAGAATGAAATACTGGTTCTAATACATGGGATTAAGACAGAACAGAGGGCAGAAATATAGGTAAGGAAGAAGATAGATGAAGAAAATGTTGTGTATGTTATCTACGTATAGTTTGACAAGGTCCCACATGGGAGGCTACTTCACAAGGTTATGACACTAGGTATGCATGAAGAGGTTGTAAACTGGATTCGTAATTGGCTGTGTGGGAGAAAACAGAAAGTGATAGTCTGCTTCTTAGACTGGAGGCCTGTGCCTCAGGGATCTGTGCTGGGACCATTGTTGTTTGTTGTATTTATCAATGATCTGGATGATAATGTGGTAAATTGGTTCAGCAAGTTTGCTGATGACACTAAAATTGGAGATGTTGTGGGCAGCAAGAAAGGCTTTCCACGCTTGCAGATGGAAAAATGGGCCAGAAAATGGCAGATGGAATTTAATTTAGAGTAGTATGAGGTGTTGTATTTTGGAAAGACAAACCAAGGTAGGACATAATTAGTAAATGTTAGGGCACTGAGGAGTGTGGAGGAACAAAGGAATCTGGGAATACAGACACATAATTCACTGAAAGTGGTGTCACAGGTAGACAGGGATGTTAAGAAAGCTTTTGGCATCTTGCTCTTCATAAATCAAAGTATAGAGTATGAGATGTTATGGTGAGGTTGTACAAGACATTGGTGAGGCCAAATTTGGAGTATTGTGTGCAGTTCTGGTCGCCAATCAACAAGAAGGATATCAGCAAGATCGAAAGAGTGTAGAGAAGGATTTACTAAGAGGTTGCCAGGTCTTCAGGAATTACAGCATGGTTTTCAACCTTTTTCTTTCCACTGTGACAGTGTATATAGATGTTTTTGGGAGATAAATTGGGGCAAGTTTGTTAGAGTAGGTTACATACAAACATTTTTAAACAGATCTTATTTGAAATACTGGAACTCTGCTAATGCTAGACATACCGCCTCAACAGCTTTTGCAAGAGCTTTGAAGAGTGCTCAAGAGACTTTACTAATGCACTGTTGTTTACAAAAGGCAACAGATGAAAGATCTTGGTGGAGCTGCAGATTGTTGGAAGCGTCATGTGATTTTGCAAGCAGAGAGAGCCAAACAAGCTTTGAGAGACAGAGAGAGAGAGAGAGAGAGAGAGAGAGAGAGAGAGAGAGAGAGAGAGAGAGAGAGAGAGAGAGATCAATTCTACAATGTTACAGCCAGTAACAGAAGCTGGGACTGGAAAGCCACATTTGGAAGACGGTCTGGTAAAAGCCCTTGTGCTTCATGCAAGAGGAGAGGACTGGCTGTCTAATGTTTCACTTGGAAGAACAAAAAGGACCTCTGTGGTGACTTGAAAGGAAGAGATTATCATCTGGAGAACCCTGAAGGGGCAAATGTCATCACCAAGACACTGGAGTGGCTGATGGAAGTACATCAGTTGTGGATGTCCTGGAACAACAAATCTCACTCTGAAAACCGTCACGAACCTTCCTAAGCGATAACCATTTACCTTTCAATCATCAAAGCCTGGTGAACTTTGTAAATGTTAAATTCTGTGCACGGCACAAGAATTGCCTGCAACCAGTGAACTTGGAGGAATGAGAAGTGAGAATGGACTGTGGACCAAACAACTTTTCTGAACTTACACACATACAGTAAAACCTTGTTTGAACATGGTAGTTGGGGTCAAAGATTTCATTGCATGTTACAGCCAAGTCCTAACATCAATGTTTGGGGTTCAAAGACACCAGCGCTATAAGCGATTTCGCGGATTAACGAATAGTATTCTAATGAGGCTTTACTGTATTACATACACATGCGCTTAGAATTAGAAGGGGGTGAAGTAAGTCAATAGTGATAAGTTAAAGTTTGATTCTCTTTTCATATTTAAAGATAATTAAAAGCAACTTTTGTTTAAGTAACCATTTGTCTTGGTGAATATCTATTGCTGCTGGGTTAGTAATTACAGTAACCCAATTGTTACTGAAATATTTTGCTTGAGAAAAAAATCGTCATTGACCCATTTCCTTTGGAGTTACAAAACCATGCACAAACGAGTCAATTAGATATGATTAAAACAGTGGTTTACAAACTTTTTATTTCAACCCACATAGCACCTTAAGCAATCCCTTACTAACAGCATCTATGGCATAGGGAATACCTGAAGTGGTATGTAAGTGGAAAGAAAAAGGTTCAGAATCACTGAGTTACAGGGCAAGATTAAACAGTTGGGACTTTATTCCTTAAAGCGTAGAAGAATGAGGGGAGATTTGATAGAGGTTTACAAAATTATGAGGTTAATAGACAGAGTAAATGCGAGTAGGCTCTTTCCACTGAGATTAGGAGAGATAAATACGAGAGGACATGGCTTTAGGGTGAAAGGTTGAGGGGGAACTTCTTCACTCCGGGAGTGGTGGGAGTATGGAACAAGCTGGCATCTAACGTGGTAAATGTGGGTTCACGCTTAAGTTTTAAGAATAAATTGGATAGATACATGGATGGGAGCGGTCTGGAGGGTTATGGAATGGGTGTAGGTCAGTGGGACTTGAAGTGTGATGTTTCAGCACAGACTAGAAGGGCTGAATGGCCTGTTTTCTGTAGTTCTATGCTTTGGAGACCATGCAAAGGAAATTTACCAGATATTGCAGTATATGTCATATGAAGCAGCTAGCTTTTCTCTCTGGAGTAAGGAATGATAAAAGGTGACTATGAGGGGTTTCACTAGGATGGACTGCAGTACCTTTTTCCAGGGGCAAGAGTAGCAAATACCAAAGGGCATCAGTTTAAGATAAAGTGGAGGAAAGTTTAGGGGAAGATGTCAGTGGTACATTTTTAACTCAGAGTGGTGGGTCCCTGGAATGTTTTGCTGGGGTGGTGCAATAGAGACATTCAAAGACACTAGACTTCCATATATGAAAAGTATGCAAGAGTTATTGTTGAAAGATAGGGAAAAATTAGATTGTTGTGGAGTAGATTTACATAGGTCAGCACAATATTGTGGGCTGAAGGGCCCTTATTGTGCTGTAATGATCTACATTCCATGAAAACAATTGTGCTAATTTGACAAACCTCCAGACCACATTTCACTGGATCTATGGAATACACAAAAGTGCTGGAAAAACTCAGCAGATCATACTGCATCCATGGGAAGTAAAAGGCAGTCAATATTCTAGGCCTGAGCCCTTCATGGGAATGTTGAAAAACAATGTGTGGGAGTGGAGGTGGGAGGGGAGATAGGCCAATAGGTAAGAAGTAGTAGGTGATACAGATGAAATTGCAGAGAGAAAGAAGCTGAGAAATGATTGGGGGAGAGAGCAGAGGGCAAAGAAGGGTAGCTCTCTGACAGAGAAGGAAGGGAAGGGAGTGGGTTAACAGAAAATGGAGGTTGATAATGATGCCATTTAGTTAGAAACTGTCAAGATGGACCACAATGTTCCTTCAATTTGCAGGAACTTGCTCAACCTGATGTTTGAAATATTTCTTGGACCAATCAACTCGTGACACATGTCAAGAATTTTTTTTTAAACCACGAGTATTATTCAACTTCAGATGCTCACTGTCATCCATGCCACTACTGAGAAAAATAACTCTTCCAAATCTGCCTTAGTGACTGCAAAACAAGAACAGGTGAAAGACAATTAAAATGGGTTCAATCTATTGTCCAATTCATAGGAATTACATCTTTAAATGTTCATAAATTTTCATCATCTTATTCCTTTATTGTGCATACTTGTGTTAATAATACCCAAGATATTAAAGCTATGACATTCCGCCACCATGACAACTGCCAACTAATACAATATCACAATAGATGACTGTCAACCCTGCCTAGCTGCATTCCACAAATTTAAATTCCTCGTCTGCACTCATTAACAGGATACAGTCCACAATACGTTATGTATTAATTATATACATCTTTTTGTAGATATTCAGCTTCTTGACAATGGAGGCAAATTGGCTATTTATTAAGTTCAATTACGATATTTGACAGCATAGAGGACCCGCTTTTTTCCCCCCAAATAAATTGCCTCAAAAACCACCCCGGGTCCTATATGCGAAGGTGACATTTTTGGTGCCACCATTTTGGGCACTGAAATACAAAGTGCTCAAACTACTCACCATAGATTTGAGAAGTCCGCAAAGGTGCTGCAGCTGTCCAGGAAGCAGGCCCGCAACTTTGCAGAGCACCTTCCCTCGGCCAACCATGGCAGACCCCTCCAGCAGCACAACGGCCATGTTTGTAGTACATACCGATGATACAATCCATTGGTTGCTTTGAGGGGAGCACTGGGCCTCAACGATAAGGCTCCAGGCTGAGCCAATGTTCGATGAGTACGCCTCCCGACCAAGCAAATTGAATAAGGCTTGGGGGTAGGTGGCCACTCCCTCAATGCCACCATGCCCTTACCCTCCCCCCCACACTGAGGGCTGTGCTCATCAAACAAAGGCTCAGCGTGGAGCCTGACCACCAAGGCCCAGAGCTTTCCTCAAAGCAAATGATCAATCATCTGATCCCCATGACAGTGGACCCTGCCTATTGCCCTGGTGACTTGCAGGCACTCACACACCTGTTGGTCTCAGCAGACCTGTCAATCAATCCGCATTTGCTCAGTGGGAAGTGGCCAGATTCTCGACATGCAGCAGGCAGGAGAACGTTTTGCTGCTGTTGTTCATGTGAGGAGGCTTCAGCATCTCAGCCATGCCAGGCTGGAGGATTTTCATCAAGGTGAGTAAAAGCATACATGCGCTTATCTACAAGGGGCCTTGCAGTAGGAACCCATTCATCAACTTACCAGGTACCCGTAAATACACAACAAATTTTTTCCTAAAATCGCACGCTTAAAATGGGGGGGGGGGGGGGGGGCGGGTTTGGGTGCCAATATGCCGTCAAATACGGTAGTTTTTCCTCATAATCTATTAATTTGAAGCCAATCACTGACCAATATTTCTACTCATTGGTAAGTGCTTGTAAATTTTTGTTTACCCTTGAGGAAAAACCACAAGCAGAGATTTAAAAAAAAATGTTATTCTTAATTATTCAACATTTTTCAGAATTAAAAAAAAAGTCCTACTGGAGAAGATTACAAAAAAATAGAGCAAGTCAACTTTGCCCTATGCATGTAATCCAGGTGCGACCTCTATAAAGCTGTCAGAGACACCAGTATCGAAACAAACAAGTCCCAAACAAACCTCACAGACACCAAGACAACTGTGTCACTATGGGCCAAACAGCAATACTGGGCAGAATAGCAAGAAGCAGAGAATCCATATTCCCAAAAGACTTAATTCATTCTACTCTTGCTTCAAACAGGCCAATGAGCCAGGGGCAGATACCACTTCAACCTCGTACCAGGAAGCAGGCCCGCAACTTTGCAGAGCACCTTCCCTCGGCCAACCATGGCAGACCCCTCCAGCAGCACAACGGCCATGTTTGTAGTACATACCGATGATACAATCCATTGGTTGCTTTGAGGGGAGCACTGGGCCTCAACGATAAGGCTCCAGGCTGAGCCAATGTTCGATGAGTACGCCTCCCGACCTCGTACCTGCACGTGGTCACTGCTGCAGATGACAGATTAGCCTTCCGATTTATCCATAGAAACCAACTGGCCCCAATATTATCCCTGGATGTATCCTTCAAGCTTTCACAGATCAGCTGGCAGGAGTATTCACAGACATCTTTCATCCAGACAGAAATTTCTACCTGCTTTAAGGAAACCAAGGTGCTGAAGAAGAATATAGTGAAGTACCTAAATCAATGACTCGGACATGCACCATCATGAAGCACTTTAAGAGACTTATCATGGCTCAACGTTCACTCAAGCCTACCTGTTAGCCTCCACCCACTCTAATTCACCTACCACCATAACAGCAGACATCATTTCCCTTGCCCCACACTTAACCCTGAAACATCTGCTCAAGGACACCCATGTCAGGTTATTTCTGCTCCTCTTTCACAACCATGCCAAATAAACTCATTCCCAAACTCTGATCAGGACCTTACCACTTCCCTCTGAAATTGGATCCATGACTTGGTGTCCTACAGAATGCAATCAGTGACAGGAGACTGCAGATGCTGGAATCTGAAGCTGAACATAATCTGCTGGAGGAAGTCAGTGGGTCATGCACAGCACCTACTCCATGATTATGCTCAACATCCTCAATCCCCTAGTGTATTCTGTGATTGTGGCCATACGCTGCGCCAGCTTCTTCTATAAATTCGTAGATGACACCACCATCATTCTGAAATGACAAGTTGGAACATACAAGAGAGATAAAAGGGCCAGTGAATGGCTTGATGTCAGGACAACCTCTCCCTCAATGTCAGCAAGACTAATAAGTTGGCCACAGACCTCTGAATGAAGGATGCTCAAAATCTTATTTGCACCAAATGGTACTGAGGTGGAGATAGTAGTCAACTTTAAGTTTCGAGGAGTAAATAACTTCAACAACATGTCCTGGTTCAGCAAAGTCTATGCAATGTCAAGAAAGTGCGCCAATGCCTCTACATCAGTAGCTGGAGGAAATTTGGCACATCACCTGTGTCCCTTACAACTTCTACAGATGCACCACTAAGAGTATACAGTCAAGATGCATCACTGCACGATACAGAAACAGCTTCATGTAAAAATCGCAAGACAGCAGGAATGCTGGCCTGGGGGCAGCTGGATCCAAGGTAAGCACCCGCGACAGAAGAACACACACTAACAAGACTCCTCAACTCTTCCTCTGCATATTTACGGCAACATTGGTGCTGCCTCTTGCACCCACGATGAGCTCATCAACATCATCTTTAGTTGCTGCCACCTTCCATCCTAACCTAAAATTTGTTTGGCCTATCTCTGGCAATTCTCTCTGCTTTCTCGATCTGTCATCATTGAGAGACAAACTACCTAGACCTATTTTAAAAACCCAATAACTCCCAGAGGCATCTTATCCATACCTCTTCCCACCCTGTCACATGTAAGGATTTTATTCCTTTCCTCCCAATTCTTCAGACTCCGCTGCATCTGCTCCCAGGATGATACCTTCCATTCTGGACGTACAAGATGTCCTCCTTCCTCAGAAAACATGGCTTTTCCTCCACTAGCATTAACTCAGCCTTCATCGGGACATCTTTTATATCCCACTCATCTGCCCTGACCCCCTTCCCCTCCTTCAACAGAGTTCCCTTGATCTTGACCTACCACCTCATCAGCTCTTGCATCTCTGCAATTTTTGTCAGCTACAATGGTATCCCACCACCACACGACTCCCTCACCCACTCTTTGCTTCCCACCAATCACCATCTCTGCACCCAATCCTTTCTTATGAGTTCAGAGGACCCCAAAACAATAGAAATTCACCAAGACAAATGGTTACTTAAACAAATGTTGGCTTTAATCTTCTTTAAACATGAAAACAGAATCACACTTTAACTTATCACTATTAACTTAACCCCCTTCTAATTCTAAGCACATGTGGATGTAATGTGTATATGTTCAGGAAAGTTCTTTGATTCATAGTCCAATGTAACTCCTCCAAGTTCACCAGTATCAGGTAATTGTTATACTGAGCTCAGAATTTAACATTAATGATTTTTCACCAAGACCTTGTGTGTGTGTGTGTGTGTGTGTGTGTGTGTGTGTGTGTGTGTGTGTGTGTGTGTGTGTGTGTGTGTGTGTGTGTGTGTGTGTGTGTGTGTGTGTGTGTGTGTGAGGGGGGGGGTAATAGGGTGGAAAGATTTGTTGCTCATTGGACACACAAACTGATTCCCTCCAATCATCCATTTCAGTGTCTTGCTGAAGAAACCTGCCCCATCAAGGTTTTCCAAATGATAACCTCTTCTTCTGCAGGTCACCACAGAGTTCCTTTTTGTTTCCCTTATTTCAGGAGAAACACTCTAGCCAGCCACTTCCTCTTGTAAGGACAACAAGGGTTTTCAACAGGCTGAACTCAGAACTCAAAATCCATCTTCAAAATGGGGTTTTAACAAGCTGCCAGCTTGCCATGTTGCAGCCTCCAAAAGCCACTGCAGAACTATCTTCTCTCTCCCTCTAGCTAAAAGAGAAAATCCTGTGTCTTTTTTCTCTCTCTCTCTCTCTCTCTCTCTCTCTCTCTCAAGGGCTCAAAACCCAATCTGTGAAAGATCTTATCAGCGACTGAGCGTGGACTGTCCATCTGCAACTGTATTTTAAAATTCCTTCCAAAGTAGTTTATTGTCTTTGCAAAGGCCCTCAAAGCCAAGATGTCTGAATTTCAGCAAAGCTTTTGCATTTTAAATGAGATTTCTTTGGTTTGTGGTGAAGTGCTGGTTTGTAAAGTGCCCTACACGAAACCCTCACAATTTCTTTTAAAGATATTAATAATAATATAAAATATAATATACCCCATAACACCTGTGACCACAAAAAAGTGCAACACTCACACATTATCCCTCAGCACCACCAAGGATGCCGAACAGTTCTTCTAAGTGAAGAGACACTTCACCTGTGAATCAGTATGGGGTCATTTACTGCATTTGTTGCTCCCAATGAAGCCTTACACATTGGGGAGACTGGACACTAAGCACCTTTGCTCTGTCCACTGCAACAGCAATGACCTCCCAGTGGCCAATCACTTCAGTTCCAGGCTCTATTGACACATCTATCCAAGATCTCACGTACTGCCAAATTGAGGTCACCCACAAATTTCCATTAACCCCCCTCTCCTACTATCTCCCTACAATCTCCATCTCCCTTCCTCCAGTTCCCACCCGCTCCTGATCAGAGAGCTGTGAATAGAGAAGTAAAGGGGTGGAGAGCTGGAGGAAAGACAGAGGGATGGAGATAAAAGGGGAAGAACAGGAAGTAGACTAGCAGAAATGGAGAAGTTGACGTTAATGCCATCTGGTTGGAGAGAGTGGAGTCAGAAAATTACGTATCGTCTTGGTTAGACAGTATTTTTTTTTAAGACTTTTAGTCCAATTGATGGAGGTCTTCACAAACACCTTCAATACCTCAGTATCCAAAAGGACATCAATAACAAGCCTCAATGACTATCGCACTGTGGCAATGATCTACACAGTTATGGTGATGGACACCATAGCACACCTCCCAGAGATGCTGGATCCATTTCAATTTGCATATAGAAACCAGTCCACAAACTATGCTACAGCCTTATCACTTCACTCCATCATAACCCACCTGGAGAACAACGCCTCATAAGCCAGGCTGTTGTTCATTGACTTCAGCTCGACATTTACATGATCATTCCCCAGAGGCTGGTGGAGACGTTGTCCTCACTGGGACTCAACACCAATCTTTGTAACTGGATCCTGGACTTCTTAAAGGAAAGTCCACAATCTGTCAAGGTCAGTAGCAGAACACTGCACACAGTCAATCTGAGCACCTCAGGGCTCTGTGCTCAACCCGCTCCTGAACATGGTACTGATGCATGACTGCATCACCAGATCCAGCTCCAACAAGGTCATTAAGTTTGCAGATGATTCAACAGTAGTTGCCCTCATCAGGATCAATGTGTTGCACTATAGAGAAGAGGTGGAAAATCTCGTGAAAGTTGCAATGTGGACAAGACGAAGATGATGATTGTGAACATCAGGAGGACCAGGAATGACCACCCTCCACTAGACATGAACAACTCTGTGGTAGAGAGAAAAATGAAGAGCACCAAGTTCCTTGGAGTTCACTTAAATAGTGACTTACTGTGGTCACTCTACTTCTCAGGAAGGCACAATCGCATCTATACTACCTGAGAAGACTGAAGCAGGCAAGGCTACTGGCCACCATTATGTTAACCTTCTATAGGAGTTCTATGATAGAGTCCTCAATGGCTGCATCACAGTGTGGTACAGTTGCTGCAATGAAATGGTCAATGTGCAGGACCACAAGAGTGTCAGAGGATCAATGGAATCTCCCTCCCCCCCCAAAATAAATCAACGTGATATACCGGGATTGTTATCTGAATAAGGCATGCAAAATTATCGAGACCCCTTCCACCCTGTGCACAGCATCTTTCAGCTACTCCTGTCATGGAAGAGATACAGGAGGATCAGAGCCAGCACCACCAAGCTGAGGAACAGCTTTTTCCCCCATGGGAAGTGAAAATGCTGAACAACCAAAGAAACTGCTCACATTAATCTTCCGAGACTCTCATATTCATGGAACAATATTTATTTATTTGTATGATGAAATACTTATCCGACATATGCAATGTTTGTCTGTATGTGAGATATGTCTGGTTGTATATGTGTGTTTTGTATCGAGGACCAGAGAACACTGTTTCGTCAGGTTGTACTTGTGCAATCAGATGACAATAAACTTGACCTTACAGTTTATGAGGCCATTTGCAGATATGCCAGCACAGGAGTGGGGCACAGAATTGAGATTGTTGGCCACAGAATTGAGATTGTTGGCCACAGAATTGAGATTGTTGGCCACAGAATTGAGATTGTTGGCCACAGAATTGAGATTGTTGGCCACAGAATTGAGATTGTTGGCCACAGAATTGAGATTGTTGGCCACAGAATTGAGATTGTTGGCCACAGAATTGAGATTGTTGGCCACAGAATTGAGATTGTTGGCCACAGAATTGAAATTGTTGGCCACAGAATTGAAATTGTTGGCCACAGAATTGAAATTGTTGGCCACAGAATTGAAATTGTTGGCCACAGAATTGAAATTGTTGGCCACAGAATTGAAATTGTTGGCCACAGAATTGAGATTGTTGGCCACAGAATTGAGATTGTTGGCCACAGAATTGAAATTGTTGGCCACAGAATTGAGATTGTTGGCCACAGAATTGAAATTGTTGGCCACAAAATTGAGATTGTTGGCCACAGAATTGAAATTGTTGGCCACAGAATTGAGATTGTTGGCCACAGAATTGAAATTGTTGGCCACAGAATTGAAATTGTTGGCCACAGAATTGAAATTGTTGGCCACAGAATTGAGATTGTTGGCCACAGAATTGAGATTGTTGGCCACAGAATTGAAATTGTTGGCCACAGAATTGAAATTGTTGGCCACAGAATTGAGATTGTTGGCCACAGAATTGAAATTGTTGGCCACAGAATTGAGATTGTTGGCCACAGAATTGAGATTGTTGGCCACAGAATTGAGATTGTTGGCCACAGAATTGAGATTGTTGGCCACAGAATTGAGATTGTTGGCCACAGAATTGAGATTGTTGGCCACAGAATTGAGATTGTTGGCCACAGAATTGAGATTGTTGGCCACAGAATTGAGATTGTTGGCCACAGAATTGAGATTGTTGGCCACAGAATTGAGATTGTTGGCCACAGAATTGAGATTGTTGGCCACAGAATTGAAATTGTTGGCCACAGAATTGAAATTGTTGGCCACAGAATTGAAATTGTTGGCCACAGAATTGAAATTGTTGGCCACAGAATTGAAATTGTTGGCCACAGAATTGAAATTGTTGGCCACAGAATTGAAATTGTTGGCCACAGAATTGAAATTGTTGGCCACAGAATTGAAATTGTTGGCCACAGAATTGAAATTGTTGGCCACAGAATTGAAATTGTTGGCCACAGAATTGAAATTGTTGGCCACAGAATTGAAATTGTTGGCCACAGAATTGAAATTGTTGGCCACAGAATTGAAATTGTTGGCCACAGAATTGAAATTGTTGGCCACAGAATTGAAATTGTTGGCCACAGAATTGAAATTGTTGGCCACAGAATTGAAATTGTTGGCCACAGAATTGAAATTGTTGGCCACAGAATTGAAATTGTTGGCCACAGAATTGAAATTGTTGGCCACAGAATTGAAATTGTTGGCCACAGAATTGAAATTGTTGGCCACAGAATTGAAATTGTTGGCCACAGAATTGAAATTGTTGGCCACAGAATTGAAATTGTTGGCCACAGAATTGAAATTGTTGGCCACAGAATTGAAATTGTTGGCCACAGAATTGAAATTGTTGGCCACAGAATTGAAATTGTTGGCCACAGAATTGAAATTGTTGGCCACAGAATTGAAATTGTTGGCCACAGAATTGAAATTGTTGGCCACAGAATTGAAATTGTTGGCCACTAGGAGATCCCTGTCACCAATGTAGACAGAACAAAGTTGCTCCGCAAAGCAATCTCCCAATCTGCATCCGGTCTCTTCAACGTAGAGAAGGCCACAACGGAAGCAATAGATGACTCCTGTGGATACACAAGTGAAAGGCTGCATCACTTGGAAGGGCTGTTTAGGGCATCAAATGGTGGTGAGGGAGAAGGTGTGGGGACATGTGTGGCACTTTCTGTAGCCACAGGCGACAGTGCTGGGGGGGGGGTGGGAGGGCGGGCAGCAAATATTAGGAAGGGATGAGTAGATGAGGGAGTGGTCTCAAGGAAGAAGGAGAGGGGAAGATGCGTCTTGTGGTGGAATCATGCTACAGATGGCAGAAATTACCAACGATATTGTGTTAGATACGGAGGCTGGTAGGGTAATAGGTGAGGACAAGGGGAATCCTGTTTTTGTTGTGTCTGGAAGCAGAGAGAGCCAGGGCAGATGAGCAGGAAATGGTGGAGATGTGGGCAAGGGTTGAGTTAATGGTGGTGGAGCCACATTTTAGGAAGGAAGACATCTTGAAAAATCTGATAGGAAAACAGGCTCAGCATCATGGTGGGCATTCGTGGGCCAAGACCACTCCTTCCCCACCTATTCTCAGCACTAGTGTCCACTAGTGGGTTGATGGTGCTGCTTGCTTGCGAATGTGACCGCCAAGCGCAGCACGGAGAGATGGAGTGAACCTTGTTACAACAAGTCAAAACCAGTGATGCTGCCTTCCCAATAAAAGAACCTTGGGAAAGTTGAGAGGCCTGACGGATTTCTGGATGTTTTCGCACCTGGAAAGTCTTCATGGGGCAATGGCACAGGTGAAGTCAGACTCTGCCAAATACTTGGGAGACTATTGCATTAAGCATTGACCTAAAATGAAAGGGCAGGTAAAGTCAGTGATAAGAAATGTGAGTGAAACAGCAAAGTCTACAGATGCTGTGATTGTAGTTAAAAACAGAAATGGTGGAGAAACTCAGTAGGTCTCAGTGTCCATAGGAGGCAAAGATATAAAACCGACGTACAGTATGTATGCATGTATAGATGCATTTCTCTTGACAAGCACTTTAAGTCTACAAGGAATGGTGTGTGTGTTTAGATATGAGCGATGTGGGGTTTAAAAAATCCACAAGTTTCCCAAGTCTGGATCAGTTGTATTCTTGTAAAATCAACTGCATTCAACCAACCTAATAAAATCAACCTAATATCGCTGGTTGATCAGGAAAGATATTGATTATTTTGTTCTTTGATAATTAATTTAAAAATATCCCAAATGGAAAACAACCTTTGGTGGTGTTGTGAATTATATACAGGAAATGCAAATTATTTCAGTAAAATTAAATTTGGAATTTAGAAATGCAAATACCAAGATCAGCCAAAAAGTCAGCGCTGTTATAACAGAGGTTAACAGTACAATTATTCTCCAGGAGTTTGTCTAACCTTACATGAGGTTAAAGGACAGATTATAATAATAGGTTGTGTTGATCCAGGTATTTTGTAAATCTCACAAATACAAACTAAGCTGATAATATCACAATCAAACAGTGTATAACACAAGCTCATGTGAAATAACACTAAAGAATCTCAAAGTATAGTGCAGGGAAAAATGACCGTTTTTTTTTATATATAAATTTCAAAGCCCAAGTGTCTGACCTCACATTTTTAAAGTTAGTCACTTTTCCCTGTACTGTTCTTTGATAGTTCCATGTTGAAACCTCTCCCTTCCATTCAACCACTTGAGTTTATTCTTTGATAATTATTGGACACAGACTTCATTTGTTTCTTAAGATAAACTGAATTTCTGTCTGTGCAGTCATCTTTGGATTGTGAATCTGATTCAAACATCAAAAACGAGCAGATTAACATTCAATCCTCTGAAGGTTTTAACTGAACAATGAAGTAAAGAATTCAATTATGCCATTCAACTGTAAGTGAAGGGTGAGACTGCTTCAGTTGGCACCATGGGGGTGGGGGTCACCAAAATTAATTACCTGGTTTTGTCTCCACGCGCTATATGCACAAACATTTGCCTGAAACGCTGGAGAGAGGAGGAACTGTGACGGCGCAGTAGACGGAGGTCGTCCATGGCAGGTTTGGCATATGGTGAATGAGTCCTCTAATGGCAGTTTTTGCACCCCCCACCCCAACACCACAGTTACCCTAATGCCCCACGATTAGATCTCTTCTTATGCCAACTCTATCTGGAAGACCTCATCTTGGAAACAGGTATGACGGAGACATCAAAATCAGAATTTATTGTCCTGAAATAAGTCAATATTTGGTGTTTTACAGTTGTACATTCATTTTATACAATCTTACTACATCACTAAGGAAAAAATAAATTTATAATAATAATCGTGCATGAGAAGTATGACAGTATCTTTGGGTTCATAAAGCTATTGATTATTCAGGAATCTGATGGCAGCGGGAAGAAACTGTTCTTGTGTCATTGAGTGCTTGCCTTTAAGCCCTTGTACCTTTTTCACCCCCCAATGGTAGCAAATTGAAGAGGATGTGGCTTGGGTGGTGAAGGTCTTTGAGGATAGAGGCTGTTTTTTTTTTAAAAAGACATCTCCTCGTGTAAATGTCCTCAATGGAGTGAAGGCTGTTGCTTGCAATGTCGAAAGCAGAGTTAACAACCCTCTGGAATTTATCCTTGCCCTGAGAGATGGCACCTCCATACTAAGCTGTGATGCAACCTGTCAGAATACTCTCCATGGTACACCTGTAGATGTTTACAAGAGACTCCGATGACATGCTGAATCTCCTCAGATGCCTAACAAAGTATAGCCCCTGGCGAACCTTCTTTGTGGTTGCATCAATGTGATGGCTCCAGGACAGATCCTTGGAGATTTTGACACCCAGAAATTTGAAGCTCTTGACTCTACTACTGAGCCCTCGATGAGAACTGGGTCATATTCCCCTGACTTCCTCCTTAAGTCCACAATCATCTCCTTGGTTTTGCTGACGTTGAGTACAAGGTTGTTTTCATTGCTCCATTCAACAAGCTGATTTATCTCCCTCCTGTACACTTCCTCATTGTAGTTTATGATTTTGCTAACAACTATGTTGACATCAGCAAAGTTGTAAATGGCATTGGAATTATGCCTTGCCACACAGTCATGGGTGTATAGTGAATTGAGCAGTAGGCTGAGCAAGAATTCTTGGGGTGCGCCAGTGTTGATAAACCATGAGGTGGAGATGGACTGTGGTCTTTCAATGAGAAAGTCAATGATCAGCTGCAGAGGAGGGTACAGAGGCCTAGAGTTTATAGCTTCTCGATCAGCACTGAAGGAATAATGGTATTGAAGGCCAAGCTGTAGTCAATGAAGAGCCACTGTACGTATGAATTATTATTTTCGAGGTGGTCCAGAGCTGAGTGGAGGGCCAGTGTTATTGCATCTGCTGTGGAGAAATTGTGACAATAGTGAACTGCAATAGGTCAGAATCTTTGCTTAAGTTCGTGTTAATTCTGGCCATGACCAGCATTTTATCACTATAGAAGTTAGTGCTACTGACAGTAGTCACTGAGGCAGCTCACACTCTCTTCTTGGTTACTGGGAAGATTGATGCCCTTTTGAAGCAGGTTGGGACCTCCGACTGCTGTAATGAGAGGTTAAAAATGTCTGTGAACATACCGGCTAGTTGGTTGGCGCAAGTTTTCAGTACCTTTCCAGGTATGCTGTCGCCTTGCAAGGAGTCATCCTCTTGAATGACATTCTGACATCGCCCTCCGAGATAGATACACAGGGTCCTCAGCTTCACTCCCTGCCATAGCTGGTGTGTATCGGTCTCTAGCTTTCTTCGGAATTGCCACTTTGCTTCAGAGATGGCCTTCTGCACGTCGTACCTCAACTTCTTATAAAGATCTCGATCCCTGGCCTTAAACGCCCTTGGTCTCTCTCTCCCTCAGCAAGCTTCGGATTCTCTGATTCATCCAGGGCTTCTGGTTGGGGAACACCTGGTATGAACACGTTGGCACACACTCATCCATGTAGGTCTTGATAAAGTCTGTGATATCTGTTGCATATTCATTCAAGTCTATGGATGAGTTCTTGAATATGTTCCAGTCCAGCAATTCAATGTAGTCCTGCAGACATTCCACCACCTCCTTTGTCTACTCTTTCACAATCTTCACCACTGGTGTTGTGGTCTTCAGTCTCTGCTTGTACACCGGGAGTAGAAATACAGCCAGATGATCAGACTTGCTGAAGTGCGATCGTGGTATGGCTCGATATGCGGTTTTTTTTTAAATTTAATTCTTTGCATTACAGGAAAAAATGAATAAAACATTAATCAAATATCCATAGCCAGTGATACAAAGAAGTATTTATATATTTTTCTCCCCATCCTCCCACCCAAAAGTAAGAAACACCTACCATTTAATATACAATAATATTAGCATAGACAATCATTAATTGTTATAAAAATTACTAATTAAGAGTGGATAAGGTAGAAGAGATGGACAGAAAATTATCCAAAAATCCATATGGTTTCCAAATACTATAAAAATTTTCAACTCTATTCCTTAAACTATACGTAATTTTTCCCAAAAGTATACAATTTTGCATTTCATTATACCATCTACTTAATTAACACTTCTCTATCATCTTTTCATGACATCCCTATACATTTCTTTGCAGTTGCTATTGCAATACTTTAAAAATTTTCTTGGTATTTGTTCAATTTTATATCCTTTTCATAAATATCTCCAAGTAAAATTATTCTTGGATCCTTTGTTTCTTTATCTTCATAATTTTCCCGAATAATAAACTCAGTTCATTCCAAAACCTTTCCACTTTTTCCACAAGACCACACTGAATGCAAAAAAGTTCTTATTTCTTTCACACATCAAAAGCACTTAGTTGAATAATTAGGATTAAGTACATTTAACTTGTATGGAGTATAATATAATTGATAAAGAAAATTAAACTGAACCATTTGATATCTAACATTTACTGTATTCGTAACACTTTCATAACGATTTTGACCAAATCTATTCCTGAATTTGTATATTTAAATCTTTCTCCCCTCGGATTTTTGATTTATATAAATCTTTTTTCTTTAGTCTCTTGTAATTTTATATACCTATTAGTCATAAATTTCTTAACAACAAATGTATCTGTTATTATATCTTCAAATTGACTTTGTTTAGGGAGTCTCAAATCTGCTCCCAGTCTTTTTTCCCAAATACATTTTTAATTGATAAATACAATATACATAATACAATTTTTGCATGATATCTTTTAATTGATCAAAAGAAAAAAGATCCTAAGAAACAATCTTTTATTTTCTGTAAACCTTTACTCTACCAATTATCAAATAAAGGATTATTCAAAGTTAAAGGACGAAGTTGATTTTGTTTTAACCACATTTTTGGTAATTGATAATTTTCAATTCCTCTCTCAATACGAATTCTATTCCATATGTTTAAAATATGTTTCAATACAGAAAGATCTTTAGTTCCTTTAAACGACTCACTATTCCATTTATACAAAATTAACTCCTGAATAGTTTCACCAATTTTATTAATTTCTATTTGAATCCAAGCTGGTTTTTCATCCCATTGATAACAGGAGGACAAAAACCTATATTGAGCTGCTTTAAAATTCTTAAAATTTGGTAGTTTTTGTCCACCCTGATCAAATTTCCATGTTAATTTTTCTAAACCACTTCTTGGCATCTTACTTTTCTAAAGGATTGACAAAATTTAAATGGCAAAATGAAGCAATTAAATACTTAGGAATTAAAATTAGTAGAAACATAAGTAACTTGTTTAAACTAAATTATTTTCCATTGTTAAAAAAATTGGAAGAGGATTTGAAAAGATGGAAAGATTTACCAATAGCATTAATAAGACAAGTGAATTGTATTAAAATTAATATTTTTCAAAGAATACAATTTGTTTCAATCATTGCCCTTCAAGTACCAAAATTTTTCTTTCGATATGCGCTCTTCATGGTGATATGTCAGAGGTCAGGTGTGCTGCTTCCCTTGGTCTCACATGTGACAACATGTGACATGTTGGTGGTAGTTTGTCAGAGACTTCTTCAGGTTGGCCTGATTGAAGTCTACCACAATGATCGGGAAGGCATCAGGATGTGCTGACTCATGACTGCTTATCACAATGTTCAGTCCCTCCAGTGCCCGCCTAATGAAAGCCTGGGGTGGAATGTACACTGCGACCAGGATGATGGTGGTGAACTCCACGGCAGGTAGAATGGGCGGCACTTTATTGCCAGATGTTCCACATCGGGAGGAGCAGGACTAGGACATGACTGTAATGTCTGTGTACCATAATGAATTGATGATGACAAATGCCACCTCCCCTGGTTTTTCAAGGCACAATAGAGATTGTAGCCCTTCAGCTGCAGCGCCATGTCGGAAATGCCTGCGTTTAACCAAGTCTCTGTGAAGCACATCACGCAGCACTTTCTGAGGACTCTTTGATGTTGTATTCTGACTTGAAGTTTATCCAGTTTGTTCTCCAAGTATTACATTGGCCAATAGGATGGTAGGGAGCAGAAACCTCAGATCCTGGCATCTCAACCTGACCTGTAGCACCCCCTCATCACGCAACCACATGGTCAGGATTTCTTTACTGGTCTGTGGGTAAGCTGTTGGTAGTTGTATTGTCTGAGCCTTGTTCCTTTAACTCCTTGATGTTCGGCTGGCCTGATCGCTGGTGTTTTAAAACTCCAGTGGTATTGCAATGGTAAATGTGAGCAGTTTAAAGCTTTCACATTGTAACATTGTCTGTGTGAGTTTAAAGCTCCCGCAATATGGCAGTCGTAACTATGTGGGTATTTTAAAGCTTGTACGTTGCCTCTGCACTGCCTGGGAACACAGTTTAAAGCTCCCACGCTGTAGTAACAGTACCTGTCTCCTGCTGCAACTGCCAATTCCCAGGTCTTCTCGCAATCTTAGGAAATCCATGCTGTAGGGCAAGTTTATTTTTGTGTGTCTCATGTTTTGGAAGATTTTTGTGAGTTCTGAGCGGGAATATTTAGTTATTCCCAACAGAGCTGCCTGCAAAGAGACACAGCTGTAAGGCGTCATCTTGGAGCTCCTTTATTATTTAAGAGAAAGGAATAGAATCTTTGTTCCCTGTAGGGGACTGGGTGTGATGAAGAGTAGTCTAGGTAGATGTGGAAGCTAGTGGGTTTGTAAAAACGTCTCCCGAGATGGAGACAGAGAGATCAAGGAAGGGGAGTGTGTCACCAGAGATGGTCCAAATGAACTTGCAGTAAGAATGAAAGTTGGTAGCAAAGTGAATGAAGCTCATCACAAGTGCATGAGACAGCATTGATGTAGTCGATATAGGGAAGGGAGAGTTGCCTGTGAAGGCTTGCACCATGGATTGCTCCATAAAGGCAACAAACAGGCAGGCATAGCTGAGGCCCATGCAGGTACCCATGGCTACTCCTTTAATTTGGAGAAAGTGGGATGAGTTAAAGGAGAAGTTATTAAGGGTGAGAACAAGTTCTGACAGTCAGAGGAGGGTGGTGGAGGAGGGTGATTGGTTTGGTCTCTTGTCAAGGAACAAAGGGCTTTGAGACTTTCTGCAATGAGGATGGAGGTGTACAGAGACTAGAGGCATGGAGATGTCTGCAAACTTTCGTGATTTACTTCCAGAAAAGTTGAAAGCCTTTTACATTCATTGGATGCTGCGTGACCTAATGAGTTTCTCAAACACCATAGTGTCTGTAATTGTTCTTGTTTACCCTCATTTGGGGCACTGTGGGTTGTTTTGCTCTCCTACCTATTGGAAAGGTATTAATAAAATTGAATGAGTGCAGAGAAAATCTATAATGATTTTGCAAGGACTTGAGTTATAGGGAAATGATGAATAGGTTAGTACTATTATTCCCTGGAACACCAGAGAATGAGGAAACATTTGATACAGGTCAACAAAATTATGCAAGCAGGCTTTTTCCACTGAAGTTGAGTAAGACAAGAGATGACATGGGTTTAAGGACAAAAGGTGACATGTTTAGGGGAATGTCACTCAGAATGGCAAGAGCACAGAACAAACTACTGGCAGAGGTGGTGGATTTGGGTTCCATTTTGACATTGAAGATTGGATAGATATGTGGATGGGAGCAGTACATAGGGCTATGGTCCCAGTGCAGAGTGATAGATTCAGCTAATAGTTCAGCATGGACTAGATGGGCCAAAGAGCCTGTTTCTGTTTTATGGCTCCATAACTGGTAAAATAATGTTACCATTGCTCTATACCACCTGTTCTTTCTCTGTAACTCTACATACAGATTGGTTTTTCATGCCATATTATGCACCTGCTTGCAAAACAAACTTTCTCACTGCACTTTGGAACACATAATAAACTTGAATATACCATCAAAATAATATTATGGGGAGATGTCCTGTGCTGAAAATGCATGAACCTTCTAGAAGCAATTAGCATAACCAGATTAAAGTTCAAGAGCATGTAGAAATAAATACAAAGGTTGCTTAGCTTGACTTCCTGTTATCTGGCTCCTTGCTGCAATGTTGGACTACAACGTGGCAGTGCAATCTTCAGTTACTTCCGACTTCACCTGCACTATTCTGTCATTTTGTGTACTACTGCATAGAGAATAGCACACAATGGGATGCTTTCTGCCCTAAATGGATTTTGTTTTCAAGAATGAATAAATTCAATAACAAGTTTGTAAAATACACAGTTGTGGATTATTTTGTCATGAGAATCCAATGTACCTTGTGCATTGAAAAAATTCCAGATTAACTCTCCAGTACCCTTCAACAGTCTACTGACCTCTGATCCAGAAACAATACTTAACCAGTAAATAACTTAGATCTCACTGGCCAACACCTTCATTTAATTTTCTTCCAACTTGAGCCCCTTTCACACTTAAAAGTGATCCCAAGAATCAAATGGCAATCAGCCTTTAAAGTGGCAAATGTGAAAGCAAAATCAGATCAACACTGCCTTATTTTTCATGCACTATTATTATTTTTTCTATAGCAAGATGGTTATAATATGAATGTTTTCTCTATGATGTTGCTGCAAAACACCTAATTTCATGACTTGTTCATGACAAAAGATTCTGCTGTATGTATGTGTGTGTATGTATGTACAGATGTTGTAATTGTTAAACAGGAAAAAGGTATTAAATGTTTCAAGAAGTAGGCTCAATTTTAATATTTTAAGAAGAATTTGGAAAGGTACATGGATGGGAGGGGCATGGAGGGATAAGGACTGGGTGCACGTCAGTGGGACTAGGCAGAAAAAAATGATTTGGCACAGACTAGAAGGGCCGAAGGGGCCTGTTTCTGTGCTGTAAAGATCTATGATTCTAACTCCGGCATCAGATGACATCATTTCACACCGGGGATTGACCACCTCTATCCCTAGTACAATCCCCAGTGTCTGCAAATGCCAGCATTGCAATCAGGCAAGTGTGAAAGGGCTAATTGCATTGTGGGATTGAAATGACCCAAGTTTTGGCGCGAGTGCAGGAAGATCAAAAAGGTATCAACCTTGCCATAGGAAAGTCACCGTGGGGGGTGGGAGGTGGAAGATAGAGAGAGAGAGAAAATTAATAGTGATAGTGGACAATTTTTAAACAGGGTGGGAAAAATGGTAGTGCCATAGAGCAATTTATAAAGACTGTAGGAAAAAAAGCAACAGAGGACCTGACTTCCCAGAATGTCGTGCAGCAGAGAAATCCCTCTATGAATGCTCAATGTATCCAGCCCTTTAACTGCTGCATGGAATTCTGGGAAGTCAGGTTCGCCATAGTTTTTCCCACGATATTCATAAATTGTATGTGATAGTGCTACCAACTTTCCCATGCTGTATAAATTGTGCGCTGTAACGCTACAAACTCTCCCACACTGTATAAATTGTACGTGATGGTGCTACCAACTTTCCCATGCAATACAAATTGTACACTATAGTGCTACAAACTTTCCCATGCTCTATAAATAGAGCATGATTAATTTTGCTCAAAGATCATAATATATTGATCAGGACAGATCAACCATCACTCAATGTGTATTGGCGTCACCGGTAGAACAGTTCTAACCCCAGGGATGGCTCCTTGCAAGTGTGAAAGGTGTTATAGGTTCCTCAGAAGCTCCTTTTACACTTGCATCCCACTAAATTGGCTGTTCAGTGTCCCAGGATAGGAATGGGGTTTGGCTTTTCACACTTGACAATTCTTAATTGGACAGTGAACACTTTCACACTTGCAAGGTGTGTGGGAAAGTTTGTAGCACTAGCGTGTATGATTTATAAATACCACGGGGAAAAAAGCAATGGCAGACCTGCCCTCCCAGAATTCCATGCAGCAGAGAAAGGGCTTTATGCCAAGCTGCATGCACAGAGCATTCATGGAGGGGTTTCTCTGCCATGTGGCATTCTGGGAAGTTACGTCCGCCATTGCTTTCTCCCACAGTATTTATAAATTATACACGCTAGTGCTCCCAATTTTCCCATGCTGTTTAAATGTTTTTTAAATTTATTTAATTATTTGCATCATTACAGAAAAAAAACAAATGAACATTAATCAGATATCCATATCCAATGATACAAAAAATACTTTTCTATTTTTTTCTCAACCCCCCCAACCAAAAAGAAACACCTACCATTTAATATACAGTAATATTAGCATGTACAATCATTAATTATTATTAAAATTACCGATTAAGATGAGTGGATAAGATAGAAGAGGTGGATGGAAAATTATTCATAAAATCCATATATGGTTTCCAAATACTATTTAAAAATTTCAACTCGATTCCTTAAACTATAAGTAATTTTTTTCCCCAAAGATGTACAATTTTGCATCTCACTTTACCATCTAGTTAATAACACTTCCTTAGCATCTTTCCATATCGCTATACAGTTCCTATTGCCATATTTGTACTTAAATTTTTTTCTTGATATTTATCCAATTTTATATCCTTTTCATAAATATCTCCAAGTAAAAATATTCTTGGATCCTTTCTTATCTTTATCTTCATAATTTGTCCTAATAATAAACTCAGTTCATTTCAAAGCCCTTCCACATTTTCACAAGACCATACTGAATGCAAAAAAAGTCCCTATTTCTTTTGCACATCGAAAATACTTATTTGATTGATTGGAATAAAGTCCATTTGATATCGAATACTGTATTCTTTACACTTTTATAACATAATTTTGACAAAATCTCTATATTTAAATCTTTCTCCCCTCGGATTTTTGATTTATATAAATCTTTTTTCTTTAGTCTCTTGTAATTTTATATACATATTAGTCATACATTTCTTAACAACAAATGTAACTGTTATTATATCTTCAAATTGACTTTGTTTAGGGAGTCTCAAATCTGCTCCCAGTCTTTTTTCCAAATACATTTTTAATTGATAATATGCAAAAATTGTATTAGGTATATTGTATTTATCTTTTAATTGATCAAAGTTAAGAAAAAAAGATCCTAAGAAACAATCTTTTATTTTCTGTAAACTTTTATTATACCAATTATCAAATAAAGGATTATTCAAAGTTAAAGGAAAAAGTTGATTTTGTTTTAACAACATTTTTGGTAATTGATAACTTTTAATTCCTCTCTCAATACGAATTCTATTCCATATGTTTAACTTGTGCTTCAATACTGAGAAATCAACTCACTATTCCATTTATACAAAATTTACTCTGAAAGAGTTTCACCAATTTTATTCATTTCTATTTCAACCCAAGTTGATAACAGGAAGACAAAAACCTCATTTGAACTGCTTTAAAATAATTCTCAAAATTTGATAGTCTAAGTCCACCCTGATCAAATTTCCACATTAATTTTTTCTAAACCAATTCTTGACATCTTACCTTTCTAAAGAAACTCACGTATTATTTTATTCAAATGTTGAAAAAAGAATTATAGTACATGAATGGACAATGATTGAAACAAATATTGCATTATTGGAAAAATATTTTTTTTAATACAAATCACTTGTCCTTTTAATGTTATTGGTAAATCTTTTCATTTTTTCAAATCCTCTTCCAATTTTTTAAACGATGGTAAGTAATTTAACAAACAAATTATTTATATTTCTATTAATTTCTAAATATTTAATTGCTTCATTTTGTCATTTAAATTTTGTCAATTTTTTACATCAAGAGTAATCCATATCCACCATGAGCGTTACTTCACTTTTATGAATATTAACTTTATAAAATGATACTAACCCATATTCTTTTAATCTCTCATTCAACGTATTTAAAGATATTTCTGGTCTCATTAAATATTAAACATCATCAGCAAATAAACTAATTTTATGTTCCTTATTACGCTGTTTAAAAATTGTCCACTATTGCTATTTATTTCCTCCCTCTCTCTCTCTCCTCTGTGCCTTTCTCATGGCAAAGTTTATACCTTTATTTTAATTTTTTCTTCTTTCACATTCCTGCACTCACTCAAAAACTTGGGTCATTTCAATTCCACAATGCAATTACCCCTTTCACATTTGCCTGATTGTAACGCCACGTCAGATGTCACGTCTGCAGACGTCACGGATTGTACTAGGGGTCGAGGCTGAGAATCCCTGGCATAAGATAACATCATCTGACACCGGCGTTGAGTTGATTTTGCTTTCACATTAGACATTTTAAAGGCCAATTAGCAATTAATTCCTGGGATCACTTGCAAGTGTGAAGGGGGCTAATGTGTGCTCCATTGAAGCAGCTCCCTTTGTTCACAAGAGATAAGCCTTTAATTATAACATTTTCTCATGTATTTATCTCTGACCATTTGAAAATATTGTGCAAAACGCATACAGGTGTATCACATTTCTAATTAGAATCTCAATCAATAGGAAAGGGAATAACAAATCTTTGCCCTTAAGCCAATTCATAAAAATAAATATATCTGAAATTATTTAACAATTTTCTATCAATTCAACATTGTTTCAATATGCTCCTGGTTTTTAAAAAAAATCTATTTGCCCACTGGACAAAGGCATATCAATGGGCTGATGTATTAATTAACATTTAATAATACACCTTTTGTCACTGGGAAAAGCATGGCAGAAAAATCAGAGAGGAAATAGGGGGTACAGCTTGCTTTAAGCCCAGCAATTCATTTTCTTGAACCGGAATAAACACCAAACTCCAAATTACTCCTCCACAGACAGACCACTTAGACCATAAATTTGGCAATTACAACCACCTGCTTCAAGGCACACCAGTTGACCTGTGACCTGTGGTGATTTCAACCTCAGTTCAGAAAGAGCCATTCTTGAAATTCCCCACATCCTCTTAAAGCAGCAAGTGCATGTTCACTGTATCTGCATTTTCAAAAAGCAGAATAAGGATTAAACTCCTGCAACATACCTTCCTTCAATCACCAAGAATAAAGCTGTATTTCTTTCTTTTTCCATTTTTTTTTAGGGGTGGGGGTTAGGAGGGTGAATTGAGGGGAATGGGAGATATTACCACATGTAATAATTTTTTTAAAATAGTTTTCAATTGAATGTAATTATATCGTGGTTTAATATTTATAAATAAAGTATTTTAAAAAAGAATAAAGCTGTATTCAGAAATTTCCCCAATATCAAATCTATTAATAGAATCTCTGTTAATGAAGGAACCTATGCCAGATTACAACAAATTTGGAAAATATCCATGCTTTGGAGTGACAAGTAGCAGAAAACATTTGCCACTTATGGCAAGTTACAATCTTAAGCTCTCACTTACTGGCAAATGTCCAGTTACTGGAGAATAAAAGGCTGCTTGATCAGAGGCGGGCAAGGCTGCTTGATCAGAGGCGGGCAAGGCTGCTTGATCAGAGGCGGGCAAGGCTGCTTGATCAGAGGCGGGCAAGGCTGCTTGATCAGAGGCGGGCAAGGCTGCTTGATCAGAGGCGGGCAAGGCTGCTTGATCAGAGGCGGGCAAGGCTGCTTGATCAGAGGCGGGCAAGGCTGCTTGATCAGAGGCGGGCAAGGCTGCTTGATCAGAGGCGGGCAAGGCTGCTTGATCAGAGGCGGGCAAGGCTGCTTGATCAGAGGCGGGCAAGGCTGCTTGATCAGAGGCGGGCAAGGCTGCTTGATCAGAGGCGGGCAAGGCTGCTTGATCAGAGGCGGGCAAGGCTGCTTGATCAGAGGCGGGCAAGGCTGCTTGATCAGAGGCGGGCAAGGCTGCTTGATCAGAGGCGGGCAAGGCTGCTTGATCAGAGGCGGGCAAGGCTGCTTGATCAGAGGCGGGCAAGGCTGCTTGATCAGAGGCGGGCAAGGCTGCTTGATCAGAGGCGGGCAAGGCTGCTTGATCAGAGGCGGGCAAGGCTGCTTGATCAGAGGCGGGCAAGGCTGCTTGATCAGAGGCGGGCAAGGCTGCTTGATCAGAGGCGGGCAAGGCTGCTTGATCAGAGGCGGGCAAGGCTGCTTGATCAGAGGCGGGCAAGGCTGCTTGATCAGAGGCGGGCAAGGCTGCTTGATCAGAGGCGGGCAAGGCTGCTTGATCAGAGGCGGGCAAGGCTGCTTGATAGGTGATCAGAGGCGGGCAAGGCTGCTTGATAGGTGATCAGAGGTGGGCAAGGCTGCTTGATAGGTGATCAGAGGTGGGTAAGGCAAATCACAGTTGTATGTTGCTCCAAGACATGGCTAACAGAACACACACGAGACATTGCTATCCAACCAGACTGTTTCACCATTAATAGATTGGATCGGAACTTGAATTCTTGAAAAGGGAATGGGGACGGTGTGTGCTTTTTCATTAATACTGGGTGGTGCATGGACATTGGGTTATGTCGACCTCCTGCTCTACTGCCTTCGAGCAAACCTCAATTTAATGTTGACCCTTCTATCTATGCCGAGTACTCATCAGCGATTCTCAGAATTTATATCACTCCCAATGCCAATTACAAGCCTGCACATGCAGAGCAGCATGATGTAGTCAGTAAACAAGAGAGGGACCAGCACGACGCACTACAAACCTTAGTAACTTTATCAGGCCTGCATCAAGAAAACCCTGCCCAACTACAGCCAGCATGTAACCTGCTGAACCATAGGTCCCAACATATTCGATCACTGCTTTATCAAGATAAGGAAAGCCAACTGCTCTTTCCCGTGACCACAATTTGGCAAGTCGGATCACCTGGATGTGCTCCTTCTGCCTTCAGCTAGAAGGCAGACACAGGAAGCTGAAGAACGATTACAGGACCTCTCAGAGAGAAGATTTGGTGCTGCTCAATGACTCAGCTGAGGATCTGAATGGTTACACCAATGCTGTCACAGACTTTATCAAAATAGCTGTGGATGAGTGTGTCCCCAACAAATCATTCTGTTTTCCCTAACCAGAAACCCTGGATGAAAAATAAAACCTGATACCTGCTGAGACCCAGATCACAGGCATTTAAGTTGAGAGATCCAGATCAATATAGAAGGAGCAGGTATGACCTGAAAAAAGCCATCTCCCAGACGAAGTGGAGATTCCAAATGAAAATGGAAACAACAAAGGACACCTGACAGCTGTGGCAGGGACTAAATGCCATAACCTGTTTTCAAAACCAAATCCAGTGAAGTAGCAAACGGCAAATATTTGCTCCCAGAGGAATTCTATCTTCTATGCCTGATTTGACGACAGTAACAGTGAAGAACCACCCCTCCGTACCCTCACGGCCCTGGATGATCCTATCATGTCTCTATCCAAGGATGACGTAGGTGCTGTCATCAGGAGAGTGAATCCAAGGAAAGCATCCTGCCCAGACAGAGTACCTACCCAAGTATTAAAAATCTGTGCTGGCCAACTTACCAATGTATTCACTGACAACTTTCATAAACTATTACTGGTGATAATTTTCAATAATAGTTATTTTTTAAAAATATTTTAGGAAAAAGTTAAACAAATTAATTTTCTTGAAAAAGGTTGGTTTTATTGTGGAAAAATCCAGTCTGACTAATTTGATTGAATTTTTCATGAAGGTATATTTTTGATACGAGGCCTGAAAGAAACAACAACATTTGCCGATTGAATCAAAATAGACATTTAATTCTTCAAAGGACTAATATTATAAGGATATTAAAGCAAATTAGCTTAAAAACTGGCAGGGGTAGAATTTAGTGATATATTTTGCTGAAATAATTGTAACAGTATGAATTCCCTTAATAAGATACCACATTCAAAAATGGTCCAAATAGTTGAGGCCCATGAAATCCATAATTAGTTATCAAATTGGATCGAAAACTGGCTTGGAAATAAGGGAAGGAAGATGGTGGAGGATTATTTTTGTGATTCAAAACATGTGGTCAGTGGTAATACAACAGGGGTCAATGTGAGACCCTTACTATTTGTTGTCAACGTTAACTGTTTGGAATATGAACAAAGGAGCAAGTTTGCAGATGATAAAAATTGGTGTTGCTGTTGATACTGAGGAAAGTAGTCTGAAGCACAGAATAAAACTGATATGCGAGCAATATGGACAGATAATAGCAGATGGAACTTAATCTTGCGGTACATAAGTGCTGGACAAACTCAGCAGGTTACACAGCATCCATAGGAAGCAAAAAGGTAACCAATGTTTTGGGTCTGAGACCTTTGTCAGGAATGGGGAAAAACAGGTAGACACATGAATGAAAAGATTGGGGGAGGGTGAGTAAGAGGAGAGGAAGGGGGATGGGGAGGAGCACATGCTAAGAGATAAGAAATAAAGATGCATGCATGTTAGAGGGTAGAGAGAAAGCTGGGAAGCAATAAGGGAAGAGCCAGAGGGCTAAGAAGGGTAGCTCAGAAATGAAAGGGCAGGGTAGTGGATGGAAAGGTGTCAGAGGGGTGGGGAAAGAGAGACCATGGGAGGAGGAGTGGGGAAGCAGTTAACAGTTATTAATGCCGTTTGGTTGGAGACTGCCAAAACACAATACAAGGAGCTGTTCTTCTAATTTGCAGGTGGCCTTAAATGGGCAGTACACAATGACATGGACAGACATGTTGGTGTAGCAATGGTTTCTGGCAACACTAAGAAGCCTCAGTCATGCATCACAAGCAGGAAAGCTTGAAGTATCCGGAACCAAGGGACTTTTGCGTACAAGTCCAAGTATTCCAGAAGATGGCAACACCACTTGACAAGGAGATTAAGGTAACATATGGGACATATGCTTTCATTAGCTGGGGCACAGAATACAGAAATAGGTCATTATGGTGCAGCACTATAAAAATGGGCAACTTCAAGCCGAATTACTGCGAGCAGTTATGGTTGCAATTACTCTGTGGAAGGTATAGGACATCACCTCGGATGGAAAATTTACTAATGTTCTTATTCTAATAAAGTGGAAGAGGCAATGGTTAGGAATTGAATATTTTCATTTTGTAAAAAATAAAAATCAATATACATTCAGGAAATGCAGTGATATTGCCATAGAGATGCTTGCAAAGAAATTGAAGTATTATTCAATTCTCATACTATTTAGAACCATAGAACATTACAGCACAGAAACAGGCCCCTTGGGCCCTTCTAATCCGTGTCAAACTTTTTTTTGTCTACTCCCACTGTCCTGCACCCAGTCCATAGCTCTCCTTACCTCTCCCATCCATGTACCTGTCCAAATGCTTTTTATATTTTAAAATTGAGCCCACTATCACTTCAGCTGGCAGCTCAATCCACACTCACACCATTCTGTGGTTCCCCCTCATGTTCTCTGGTTATATTTCCCCTACCCTCGACATTTACTGTCTATCCCCCTCTATGGTAAATACCTCTATCAAATCTCCCCTCATTCTTCTACACTCCAGGGATTAAAGTCCTAAGCTGTTTAATCTTTCCCTGTAACTCAGTTCCTGAAGTCCAGGCAACATCCTAGTAAATCTTCTCTGCGCTCTTTCTATCTTATTGATATCTTTCCTGTAGTTAGGTAACCAAAACTGTACACAATACTCCAAATTTGGTCTCACCAATGTCTTATACAACTTTATCATAACATCCCAACTCCTATACTCAATGCTTTGATTTATGAAGGCCATTATGCCAAAAATTCTTTTTACAACCCTATCTACCTGTGATACCACTTTCAGGGAATTGCATATCTGTATTCCCAGATCTCCTGCTCCACCACCACCCTCAGTCCCCTACCATTTACTATTTACTTTGGTTTGTCCTTCCAAAGTGCAAACTCTTCACACTTGCCTGCATTAAATTTCATCTGCCATTTTTCCAGCTGGTCTAGATCCCTCTGCAAGCTTTGAAAATCTTCTTTGCTGTCCACAACACCTCCAATCTTAGTGTCATCTGCAAACTTGCTGATCCAGTTTACCACATTATCATCCAGATCATTGATGTAGAGGAAAAAGAACAATGGTCACAGCACCAATTTTATTGAACCACACCACTAGTCGCAGGCCTCCAGTCTGAGAAGCAATCATCCACCACTACTCTCTGGCTTCTCCCATCCAGCCATTTTTGAATCCAGTTCACTATTTCACTATGATTAACTTTCTGACTAACCTCCCATATGGGATCTTGTCAAAAGCCTTTCTAACATCCATGTAGACAACATCCACAGCCTTTGATAACCCACAACCTACCACGCACAAAGTCATATTGACTATCCCCAATCAGTTCATGGCTATCCAAATAATTGAATATATGATCTCTTAGAACACACAATAATTTACCTACTACCGACATCAGCTTCAGTGGCCTACAATTTCCAGGGTTACTTTTCGATCCTTTTTTAAACAACGTGAGCTACCCTCCAATCCTCTGGCACCACGTCCCAGAGCCCCTGCAATTTCTACACTAGCCTCCCTCATGGTCCGAAGGAATATTTTATCAGGCTCTGGGGATTTATCCACCCTTATTTGCAAGCACTTCCTCCTCTTTAATCTGTATAGGTTCCATGACCTCACTTTGTTTTTCTTACTTTCCACAACTCTGTGCCCTTTTCCTAAGTGAATACTGATTTTAAAATATTTAACAGCTCCCCCATCTCTTTTGGCTCCATACAAAGCTGACCACTCTGATCTTCAAGGGGACCAATTATCTTCCTTATTATCCTTTTGCTCTTAATAAACCTGTAGAAACACTTAGGATTTTCTTTAACATTGTCTGCCAAAGCAACTTAATTTCTTCTTTTAGCCTTCCTGATTTCTTTCGAGGCTTTTCTTGCATTTTTTTTTAATTCCTTTTTTTTCAAATTACCTCATTTGACACCTCTCTCTTATTCTGAACTAGATCCTTAATATCCTTCAAAACCCAATGTTCCCTATGCCTGCTAACCTTGCCTTTGATCCAGACAAGAACATTAAAAACTCTGTACCCTCAAAATTTCACCTTTGATCATCACGGAACTAAAACTGTTCTCTGAAGTGGACTGAGGTGCTGTCAAACATATTGCATTAAAAATACTGTGCATTGAAATACAAAACCCATGTTGTAGTCTCAACGTGTACATTTGAATTAAATAAACATTAAGCAATAAAAATGAGACGAGATACAGCAAAAAAAGTGATGCCATTGTAAACATCAAAAATGGGATAATAATAATAATGATTTACAATGTGGGTTAAGAAATACATCAAACATACAAGTTATTTCTTTTCCACATGTTAAAACATGGATAGGAATCACAGGCATGCAGGTCTTCTACTATAAAATGGGCAAAAACTAGAGTTTTCGCCTCAGCTGATACTATAACCAGCATTGTATTCCTTTTTTTCCCTCCCCTTCATGTTAATCAGACCAATTTTGTTGGAACAGCAGGCACTTGAGCAACAGGACTTATGCCTGGGTGGGCCAAAGACTTCCAACAATCTGCCAAAGTTGTCAATTTTTTTCCCCCAATGCTTCCAAATTTCCCTGACATTCAGAAACATTTCAAAGCTGTAAAAATGTAATAACCAAAGAAAACTAAAATTATTAAGTCATAATTTAATTATCATGAAGCAAGGTTTTCTCTGGAGAAAAGAAGGATGAGAAGTAACATAAGATTGAGAGGCATAGAAAAGGTAGACAGCCAGCATCTTTTTCCCAGGGCAACAGTAGTAATTACCAAAGGACATCAGAGGGGAGCGAGAGAGAGTAGTGGGTGCCTGGAATGCATTGATGTGGTAGTGGTGGAGGTTGGTACAATAAGGACATTTAAAAGACTCTTAGGCACATGGATGAAAGAAATAGAAGGTTTTGGGGTGTGAGGGAGGGAAGGTTTAGATTGTTGAATAAGTTTATATAGGTTGGCATAGCATAGTGGGGCCAAGTGCCCCACAGTACAAGCACTGTGCTGTAATGTTCTACATTCAATGCTTCTTGGTCCTCCAAAATATTCCATGTGGAATTTAAACTGGAGGTGGGGAAGGGTGTCTGTAAGGAGATTTTTGAAGAAGAGTGGTCTTAAATTTAATTAGGCTGTATGGTAGGGCGAAGATTATTCCATGCTTTAATTGTGCGGGGTAGAATAAATTACTGTCTTAAAAGATGGCACTACAAATTGGAGTCAGTGTAGAATTGATAGTCTACATCGAGCTAGCAGTTTAGCATTTTGTTAAAAAAAAACAGGACAGGCAGTGTGCTTCACGTCTGTCTTTGAGCCCAAGAGCTTTGTAACACTCCTTTCTCTTACATATGCATTTATCTAATCAGGCCGTCGCTGGAATCATTCAATGGTGTTTTTATTTGTGTATGGGTCCCATGCAGCTACTGCGTATTCCAAAAGTGGAATGACAAGGGTAAGGTACAACTTTACCTTGACAGAAGTTGAACAGTGATGGAAGTTGCATCTTAGAAAATTTAGGACTCCTGCTGTCTTCACTGTTATACAATGCATCTGATCATTTCAACGCATGTCATTCTGGATTTTAATGCCAAGGTATTTGGCTTCATTCAAGGATTTTGTATGATGTTCTGGCAGTTTTCTCTTCCCGGTGACATGCATGGTTTTGCAATTGAAAGGACTGAACTGCATGCCCCATTTTTGTGACCATTCCACCATGGTATCAAGATCTTTTTGGAGTGCATCCTTGTCGTCAGCTGACTTAATTGGACGGTATACCAAATAGTCATCCATGAATAGTCTAGTGGTGCTTTTGACTTTTCCGTGATGGTCACTAGAGTAAAAACAAATGTGAACCTAACACTGTGCCATGGATGATGTACCACTTAACAATGGACGCCATTCAGAGCTTTTTCCATTCACGCACACCCACTCAAAACGTTTTGTCAAGAAACTGGAATCCATCTTTTAGTGTTGGATTGAATATCGTAGTAGTCGAGCTTCTTAAGTAATCTTTGGTGGGGAATGACATTGAATGCTTTAAACATGGAATAAATTGGGAACTTCCTATGATTGAAAGGTAGGTAGCCAATTGACATGAAAGTAGTGTATTTTCTCCTGTAAAATTTATACTTTATAAATAAGATATTATAAAGTTGCAGTGCAGGAAGTGGAATATGCATCCTGTAGCATGAAGTCATAAACGCTTTGAATTACCTACTCAATGATGTATACTCCAGTGCAGCAGCTTGAATTTTGATTTCAGAGCTGAATCAGAGTTCATACTCCAGTTTCCGTGTATGTAGGTGGAGAGGAAATAAATTATCGCTTGGCAGACCAAAAATAGGTGGACACTGCGAGGGTCCATCAAGTTCACCTTCTTCACAGATTTTCCCTTTTGGATATTTGGAAAGGATGATAATTCTTTGGAGTAGCACAGAGCACACAATACTTTGCTGGTTGGGTGAGGAAGAAGGGAGTCAGGTTCAGATGATCAGTTTAACCTACCAAAATGCAATTATCTCAAACTTGTCAGAGTTAAATTCTTGGCCCTCTTTCACAGTTCATCTAGAATCTGCTGCGATCTTCGATAACTTTCTTCATTGTCCACTGTACCATCAACTGGTGTCATCTACAAACATACTAATCAGATTAATTTCATGGTCATCTAAAATCGCAATAGGTGACAAACGACAGTGCACACTATTGGCAACACACCTCCAATCGGAATTACCCTCTCCCACTACCACCCTCTACCTCAAACTATCAAGCCAATTTAGTATCAAATTAGCCACCTGACCCTGGACCCAGTGCAAAAAGATCTTCCAGACTAACCTACCAGTCAGGACCTTGTAAAAAGGCCTTGATAATGTCTATGTAGGCAACATCTAGCATAATGCCCTCAATCTTCTTGGTCACCTCTTCAAAATACACAATCAACTTTGTGAGACATGATTTCTCATGCAGAGAGCAATGCTGATTGCCCCTAATCAGTCCTTAACTTTCCAAATCAGATGGTACTGGTCTTAGAATGCCCTTTAGTAACTTATCTACAACTAACATTAAGACTCTTCACACATGTCAAAGGTGTACTAAGATAAGAAAGAATGGTACGAAGGATATACTATTTGTGGCCAAGTAAGTTATTGATGACATGGATGTGACTTCAGAATGAAATACCTCTTTGCCATGCCAGGATCAAAATATTACTGAATAGCTGCAGAATATTCTAACTAAACGAAGTGCAGGGGGTAAGTGAATAGACAGTTCATACCCTTCTTGCACAAGTAGTAAGAGAAAGAAAGCCCTTCAGGCTTAGTTAGAATGGGTGCAGCCCTTTCATGAGAATGGTACAAGGAGAGATTGGATACGCTGGACTAATGGAGCTACAAAAGAATTTAAAGCAGGATCTCCAATTATAATTATCCCCAGAATCTGCTTCTGCCACTTGCTAATATTACAGAAATAGGAAGATAGGGCAAATGAATGCATGTTGAAGAGATGTACAAGAGGGAGCACATTTATCAGGAAGGGAGAACTTCAAGTCAGACAGGGTGAATATCAACAGGAATGGAACAAATATTCTTATGGAGGGGGATGGAAAGCAATTTTTCTGGACCTATGAAAGTTTAAAATAGTTGAGCAAGGGTACAAATACTTCATGGTAGAATTGGAAAGGAGAATAGTTGAACTGTTAGCATATTTAAGACGGCCTGAAATTTTGCAAATGTAAACAGAAAGGAAAGGAGATGGGGCAAGTCTAATGTTACAGGATGAAGAATGAAATTTACTCAGAAGCACAAAATGTGGAATCATTTTGGATATAAACAGTGAAGGAAAAATTTATGATGGGAATGATATTTGGGCCTCTTAACAATAACTATATTGTCAGAAACTGCATAAATCAAGAAATAATGGGAAAATGTAAGAAAGGTCTTTTAAAAGATAAAATTGGACACGTCGCCCGCCTCTCAAGACTAAATCTATATCTTATAGTTTTCGATTCACCTACCCTGGGGAAAAAGACCATGACTACTTAATCTTTGCCCATGACTTTATATACCTCTATAAAGTTCATCATCAGCCTCCTTCATTCCAGGGAAACCAGTCCAGCCTATCCAATCTCTCCTTGTACCATTCTCATGAGAGAGCTGCACCCATTCTAACTAAGTGGAATCTTTCCTGGGGGTGGGTAGTCAAACCTGCACACAATATTCCATGTGTGGTTTTACCAACATTTTGTACAGTTGTAACAAGATGTTCCAGCTCCTGTCCTCAATGACCTGACCAAATCATGCCAAACATCATTTTCCATTTGTGATGAACTTTCATGGATTTTTCACTGTCTCTCTCTAGGACTAAACCGGTTTTCCTCTAGTCTGAGAGAAATTCCAACTGCAAATCTTTAGCCCTCTTTCCAAGTTCATCTAGATCCTGTTGTAACCTCAGAAAATCTTCTTCAATGTCCACTATATCAGCAATTTTGGCATAATCCATAAACTTACTAACCATATGAATTACATTGTCACACCAATGGACTGCAACAAAAGTGGACCTAACACTGACCCTTGTGACACACTACTGATCACAGGTTTCCTATTGGAATGACAAACCTCCATTATCACCCTGACTCCTATAGTCAAACCAATTCAGTATCCAATTAGCCTGCTCACCTTGGATCCCATGCAATCTGATGTTCTCACCTTGTGAAAGTCAAAATACAACATCCAGCAGCTTGCTCTCAATCTTCTTGGTCATCTCCAACAAACTCAATCAAATCTGTGAGATGCAATTTCCCATGTACAGAGCAATACTGGTTATCCCAAATGCAGATGAACCCTGACTCAGAATCTTCTCCAGTCATGTAACCACATCTTAAGATATATACATCTCAAAGGTATATTCCAACAAGAAAACCACCAAAAATTCATCTAACCAAGAAAATTAATGATGGCATCAAAATGGAAAAGGGAACATATACTATTGTGATAATGGTAAGACAGAGCATTGGGAAATATTTTAAGCAAGTGATAATAATAAAGGACAAAAATAAAGAGAAATTAAGCAAATACAAAAAAATCCCAATTAAAACTTTTTTCAGTTAAACAAGTTAAGCATTGGTTCCTTTGAAGACAAGACTTTAGAATAATAGGAAATAGAAGCAACAAAACTATTAATTATTCTTTTGCTCAAACTTCATGGTTTACACACAAACATCTAATAATAAGAGATGACATTGGACAAAATTAAAAAAAAATGTTTGCTTCCTGAAAAAAACTTTGGGGATTATGATAAGACAACTTCAAGCTGAACACAAAGATAATTTCAGATTTGCTGTATCACGTTGGAGAAATGTCAACTTTTATTGAATTTAGCATAATGCTGACACGCTGTGTTAGTTCAACTGACCTAAAAATGTTTTGCCACTGATTTTCACATGTACTCAGCATCTAATGCCTCATGTCAGTGTCCAACAATAGTCAGCCAGCATTGATGGACTCCAGCTGCATTGATATTGCTTTTCCATTGTCACAATGTCCTGGTGAAACCTTTCACTGAATGAACCAAAATCAGCAAGGAAGAAGTCCAAGTTCGAATGCAAAAAAGTGACATGTTGTGCTTGATAGTTTTATATGCTTGATATCACAAAAATAGGCGATATCTTTAAAAAAAAAAGGTACATTTTGGGAAGCAAAATCTTTGCTGACCAGGGAAATCAAGGAGTTATCAGGAATGATGAACTTAAAACAAAAAAAAAGGGTTATGGGTCAACAAATCTCCTGGTTCTAATGCCCTGCATCCTAGAATCTTAAAAGAAGCAAAGGCAGAAAATGGGATGGCTCGGCTGTACTCGCTAGATTGTACAGAGGATCAAAAACTGCATCATTCATTAAAGGAGGACAACAAAAAGCAGGAAACTATAGGCCATTTGGACTACAATGGTCATCAGGGAAATGGTGGAATCTATTATTTAAGAGGGAAGAGCAGGATATTTAGAAAATCATTACACAATCAAGAAAAAGCTACAATTTTTCTGAAAGGGAAGTTAAACAGTAGACAAATTTGCTAGCTCTTTCAAAATGTAATAGAGCAAAATCAAAGGACTTCCAGAGGCATTAGACAAGGAGCCACGTCACAACACAACACAATGGTGAGGATATGGTAATATTTTGGCACAATTAATAGAGTGTCTTACAGAGGGGTAGGATAAGTGGGTAATTTTTGAATTAACAATCAGTAAATAATGATGTGTTAGTTGCTAGAGCCTCAACTATTTATAATCCACATCACTGACTTTGATTAAGCAACTAAAAGTTTAAAACAAATTTTCCATATGCTACAAATATAGGTGTGCTAGATAGAAGCAAGAAATCTCTGCTCTGCCCCTTGATGAAACACAGTTGGCAAACAACCAACATCACTCAGCCAGCAAGTTCCAAATGTCTGCATTCACAAAGAATCCCAAAACCTGTATGCATTCAACTGGGGAATGCTGGTACAAGGACCTTCAAAAACAGACATGTAGATAGATATATAAAATTCATATGATTTGAGATACTTTCTTTATAATAGTTCAAAAAAAAAAATCAACATCTGAGAGTAAAATCTCAAAAATAATACGTTTTACAGCAATAGACAGATGTCCAGGATCTGCAGCTTTGAATACAAGGAGGGATTAAGTCAACTCTGCCTGTACTCTCTTGAATTTAGAAGAATGAGAGATAATCTCATTGAAAGACCCCAAGAGTATTCAAAATTGAGATCAGTAATTTTTTTAAAAGTGATAGGGTAATCTGATTTCCAATGAATGCAGGAAAGTGACAACGAGGTAAAGCATTATCCACGATCTTAATGAAGGGTCAAATGACTATGGCTGCCATTTCTTAAATTTGCACAAATTTTAATTACTTAATCTTGAGTCTGAGCGAGTTCATATGAATGTATTTTGACAATTAGTATTTAAATGCACAGTAGCCTTGAATCGCTCTTACTGCTATCCCAAGTGCATTTAAATTATCGGCATGCAACGCTTTCAATAATCATGGAGTTCTATATTCAGAGTATCGAATGAGAGTTCTCCATAAATTTACAGACAAGTGAAAATGAATTATGGCAGTTGCTCTATTTGATAAAAAGTTGTTAAATGATAGAATAGAAATCAAAAGTACTGATTTTCAGGAACGGCTTCGATTTAAAAAAAATAGCCTTTTCTCAAAATATTTAAAAACTATAAAATGATAAATTCCAGGGATTTTTTTTGGTTCATAATTTGTTAAATGGTTTACAGCAAACTTTGTTTTGAATCATCTGAGAGCAAATAAATTAGTGATGCTGTAAACCTAGAAACAGGTATTGCTACAGATACTCAGAATTTCAGGCAACATCTGTGGAGAGATAAACTGGGCTGACATTCCCTTTTTATCAAATTATAAAAAAAAAGCAAGCATGTTTTAAATTACAGAGATCAGAAAGGATGAAGAGAATAAAGGAAATTGATGGGAGATTGAGAATCCAGGTGACATGGGTTTGCTGCTGGTGGGGCACATTTCACAATCATAACTAGTCTCAGTGGTGTGTAAATAGAGGGAGTTGAAAGAGGTAGGAGAAAAAGAACTGCTGGAACTGAAAGTTGTTGTTGCAGGAAACTAAAATCATCAACAGGTCATGACAGAGAAAAATTTTACGGTTAATAATCTTCCATCAAAGGTGGTCAGTTCCGCCAGAAAATTCTGAAATTGTAGTATTTACCATCAGGTCCCTAAAATTTCAGGATGGAAAATCAAATGCTATTCCTCAAATACCAGTACATGATGGACCAAAACAAACAGCATAGAGGCCAAAAATCAGAGGTCTGATTGGAAGCAAGTTAACAAGTGGCAACTGGAAGCTCAGGGCTCAGCAATGAAGTGTCCTACAAAGAAGTCACCCAATCTCAGTTAAATTATAACAGTCCAAAGAAGACCTCTCTGTGGGCACTTAATGCAAAGCACCACATTGGAAGTACAATTGTTGCCTTGTCCACAAGGATTACTTGGAACTTGAATGGTGGGAATGCTAGACTTAAAAGAGCAAGTGCTGTATCTTCTATGGTTGAATTAGAGAAGGGGAGCATGTTAGATGGACAGTGGAAAGGCAAGTTGAGGAAGAAAACACTGAAAAGACATTTGCTGGTGGAATTCTGGAAACTACAATACGGTTTTACATGGAAGTTCGTGTGGAGCAAGGCTGTGAAAGGGGATGTCCATTCTTTCCTGTGGATACTAAGAGGGGCATTGAGATAACAAGTGTAGGAAATAGAGTTGATACCAAAACTTCTGGAGAATGGATAGTGGTGAAGCCACATGTATTAATATAGGACTATTCAGCAGCAGTGGCATGCAAAATTACTGAACTAAAGAAGCTAGAAAAATGGAACAGAGTCCTCTATACTGGAGCAAGGTGGGAGGTGCTGTCTAGCTAGGTATCGCTGAAATTATAATGAACACAGATTGTTATCCTTTCCCAAGATGCAAGATGAGAAATCAGGAAAGAGATGGAGCAATTATGTTTACCTTGCCTCGGGGGGGGGGAGGGGGGGGGGGTGTCAAGATCCTACATTCTAGGTTAATCTGAGGCAAACTGGCAAATTAGATCCAAAACTGGATTGGTAATAGGAGTTAGACGCGGTAGAAGGTGACTTTTCTGATTAGAAGTCTGCGATTAGTGGTGTATCAACAGGATCATGCTCTATACATTAAAGACATGGATGTGAATGCAAGAGATCTGATTAATAAGTTCAGAGATGACGTGAAAACCTGCGGCCTTATGGATAGTGAACACAAGAGTTTTTGGGGAGCAAATCCACAGACTCTTGAAAGTGGTAGCACAGGTAAAGATAGAACATTTGCCTTCATCATGCAAAGAATACAAAAGGAACATCAAGTTACCACTTTATAAAACATTGCTTAGGTGACACCTGGAGTAGGATGTGCAATTCTGGTCACAGTATGATTGAAATAATGTGATCAAACTGGAGGGAGTGCAGAGGAGATTGAACAGGGAGTTGTCTGGATTGGAGCATTTCAGTTATTATAAAATTGGACCATCACCAGTGGGCTGATATCGCCTCCAACCGTGCATCTTGGCGCCTCACAGTTCGGTGGGCAGCAACCTCCTTTGAAGAAGACCGCAGAGCCCACCTCACTGACAAAAGACAAAGGAGGAAAAACCCAACACCCAACCCCAACCCACCAATTTCCCCTTGCAACCGCTGCAACCGTGCCTGCCTGTCCCGCATCGGACTTGTCAGTCACAAACGAGCCTGCAGCAGACGTGGACATACCCCTCCATAAATCTTCGTCCGCGAAGCCAAGCCAAAGAAAGAAAATTGGATAGATTTGTTTTTCTTCGTGTGGAAGAGGCCAAGGGTGATCTGCTAGAGATATACAAAATTATGAGAGGGATACAGAAGGTAAAGAGAGGAATATGGGGGCTATCCAAATCAAGAGGGCAGAAGTAAAAGTTTAGAGGTAAGTTTAGATGGTATACCTCCTTTACCTCCACAGAAACTGTGGTTGGAATCTACGTCATGCTGCGCAGAGCAGAGGAGGAGACAACCACTTAAATCATCATGTCATAGAAGACGATGGACCAAATGCAGATAAATGGGACCAGTATAAATATAATGGTTGGTTGGCAAGGGGCCTATTTCTGTGCTGAACCTCAAGAATTATAGGTTACAGACAAATAGAGTCAGATGTTAAAGACAAATACAAAATAAATTCTCCAGAGGTTGCCAACATTTAGAATCACTGCCCAAGATACATGCAGACGCTCAGGACCCCAGATTAGTTATGATCTCACTGAATGGAAGACAAGTCTCCAGCTGAATAGTCTCCAGCTTCTATTTATTAGCAAAATTTAAAAACAATTCAATGAAGCATCTGAATTACAAAATGCAATAATTTACAAATGACTAAATCCCATTTTTCAAGACAAGGAAGATTGCTGGAAAATCCAACTCAACACCTGCAAATATTCTCAATGTCACTCACTGCAAGTCAACTTTGGTGTGCCCTTAGATGGGAGATAAGCAAGTTCAATATCAGAAATACAAATGCAATTATGAACACGCCTGCCTCGTCCAGGAATTCAGATAACACAATTGCAGAATATTCATTTTGGCTCATCTGTTTCATATCACAACCTGGCGACCTCGAGGAAAAAAAAAATCACTTAAGGACCAACAACCTGCAGCATTTTGGAAATCTTACCTCAAATCTTCCAGTAAATCGCATTCCCCTTGATGCTTTGCCTGAAGTTTCGTCAATTGCTCAGCATGGATATTTTTCAGTTCTTGAGTAACTTTCACCTTGGACAAGAACGCACTTCTTTAACAGATAGCAACCAAAAAAAAACTACTCACCCAACAACCACCGAATCCGTCAACTTCCTGGTGAGAACTTACAAAACAAACAGATAGCATTGCAACATTTAGTACTATTTTATGTCAAAACACAACCGGTGCCCGGGGAGTTGGGGGGTGGGGGGGGAGGGGACCCTATCGCTCGTCAATTTAGTTGCACAAGGTCCTAAACTATTAATGTTAAACATCAGTAGTGAACAATTATAATCACACCACACGGGTCACGACAAAACCAAGTTCGGATAATTCTACTTCGTGACATTTCACTGTTGCGAGAAAGTCCCCGAACTAAAAGATAGTTTTAACATACGCCTTTCCTTGAACGCCCACTCCAAGTGCAAGCATTTTAAAGGGCAGATGTGGACGGATTTTGGACTCGATTTCGACGCTCAAACGATACTTGGCTGAGGAGAGTGCGGTATGTGGGGTGGGTGGAGGGGGGGGGGGGGTGAAATATTCCCAGAGGGGGGAAAAAAATAACCCACTGCTCTGCCTCCATAGAGAAAAACACCCCCTCCATTCACATGTAAATTGCTCACCATCACAGTGAATATCAACCCACCCTCCCCCCCCAAAAAAAACTGAGCCCACATCCAACATATTTGCGTCCCGACAGAAAACATGTTGGTCGAAAGGAATCTCGCGATCCCCTCTCATACACGGGCCCACCGACACTTCTTTCGTGCTGGATTTCAAGCTGTAAATCCGGAGTGTGCTGAACACCGGGGTCGTTTTTCTCTACCTCCCCCGCCACCCCCCATCCCTCCCTCCCTCTCCTCCCCGCTCTACCTCCCCCCTCAATCCTCCATCCCTCTCCTCCCGCTCTACCTCCCCCCAACCCTCCATCCCTCTCCTCCCCGCTCTACCTCCCCCCAACCCTCCCTCTCCTCCCCGCTCTACCTCCCCCAACCCTCCCTCTCCTCCCCGCTCTACCTCCCCAACACTCCCTCTCCTCCCCGCTCAACCTCCCCCAACCCTCCCCTCTCCTCCCCGCTCTACCTCCCCCAACCCTCCCTCTCCTCCCCGCTCTACCTCCCAACCCTCCCTCCCCTCCCCGCTCTACCTCCCCTCCCCGCTCTACCTCCCCAACCCCTCCCTCCCCGCTCTACCTCCCCCAACCCTCCCTCCCCGCTCTACCTCCCCCAACCCTCCCTCCCCGCTCTACCTCCCCCAACCCTCCCTCCCCGCTCTACCTCCCCCAACCCTCCCTCCCCGCTCTACCTCCCCCAACCCCTCCCTCCCCGCTCTAACCTCCCCCAACCCTCCCTCCCCCGCTCTACCTCCCCCAACCCTCCCTCTCCTCGCCGCTCTACCTCCCCCAACCCTCCCTCTCCTCGCCGCTCTACCTCCCCCAACCCTCCCTCTCCTCGCCGCTCTACCTCCCCCAACCCACCCTCCCCGCTCTACCTCCCCCAACCCTCCCTCCCGCTCTACCTCCCCCCAACCCTCCCTCTCCTCCCCGCTCCACCTCCCCCCAACCCTCCCTCTCCTCCCGCTCACCTCCCCCAACCCTCCCTCTCCTCCCCGCTCCACTCCCCCCAACCTCCCTCTCCTCCCGCTCTACCTCCCCAACCCTCCCTCTCCTCCCCGCTCTACCTCCCCCAACCCTCCCCTCTCCCACCCCGCTCTACCTCCCCCCCAACCCTCCCCTCTCCTCCCGCTCTACCTCCCCCCAACCCTCCCTCTCCTCCGCTCTACCTCCCCCCAACCCTCCCAACCCTCCCCGCTCTACCTCCCCCCAACCCTCCCCGCTCTACCTCCCCCAACCCTCCCCGCTCTACCTCCCCCAACCCTCCCCGCTCTACCTCCCCCAACCTCCCCGCTCTACCTCCCCAACCTCCCCGCTACTCTCCCCAACCCTCCCCGCTCTACCTCCCCCCAACCCTCCCCGCTCTACCTCCCCCAACCCTCCCCGCTCTACCTCCCCCAACCCTCCCCGCTCTACCTCCCCCAACCCTCCCCGCTCTACCTCCCCCAACCCTCCCCGCTCTACCTCCCCCAACCCTCCCCGCTCTACCTCCCCCAACCCCTCCCCGCTCTACCTCCCCCAACCCTCCCCCGCTCTACCTCCCCCAACCCCTCCCCGCTCTACCTCCCCCAACCCTCCCCGCTCTACCTCCCCCAACCCTCCCCGCTCTACCTCCCCAACCCTCCCCGCTCTACCTCCCCCAACCTCCCCGCTCTACCTCCCCCAACCCTCCCGCTCTACCCTCCCCCAACCCTCCCCGCTCTACCTCCCACAACCCTCCCCGCTCTACCTCCCCCAACCCTCCCCGCTCTACCTCCCCAACCCTCCCCGCTCTACCTCCCCAATCCTCCCGCTCTACCTCCCCCTCAACCCTCCTCCCCGCTCTACCTCCCCCTCAACCCTCCCTCCCGCTCTACCTCCCCCTCAACCCTCCCTCCCCGCTCTACCTCCCCCCTCAACCCTCCCTCCCCGCTCTACCTCCCCCTCAACCCTCCCTCCCCGCTCTACCTCCCCCCTCAATCCCCTCCCTCTCCTCCCGCTCTACCTCCCCCCAAACCTCCCTCCCCTCCCGCTCTACCTCCCCCCCCAACCCTCCCTCTCCTCCCGCTCTACCTCCCCCCAACCCTCCCCCGCTCTACCTCCCCCAACCCTCCCCGCTCTACCTCCCCCAACCCTCCCCCGCTCTACCTCCCCCAACCCTCCCCGCTCTACCCCTCCCAACCCTCCCCGCCTCTACCTCCCCAACCCTCCCCGCTCTACCTCCCCCCAATCCTCCCCGCTCTACCTCCCCCTCAACCCTCCCTCCCCGCTCTACCCCCCTCAACCCTCCCTCCCGCTCTACCTCCCCTCAACCCTCCTCCCGCTCTACCTCCCCCTCAACCTCCCTCCCCGCTCTACCTCCCCCTCAACCCTCCCTCCCCGCTCTACCTCCCCCCTCAATCCTCCCTCCCTCTCCTCCACGCTCTACCTCCCCCCAAACCTCCCTCCCCTCCCCGCTCTACCTCCCCCCCAACCCTCCCCGCTCCACCTCCCCCCAACCCTCCCTCTCCTCCCGCTCTACCTCCCCCCCAACCCTCCCTCCCCGCTCTACCTCCTCCTCACCGTCCCGCATACGACATTTCTTCACAGCAGCGAGAAAAGATGTCCGGTTTCGCTCACCTTTCTCGGAGGAGGCTGCATGTCGAAGAACTGGCAAGAAGCATCAATCCGACGTTGGCTGCGGAGGGCAAAAGCCGAGGAGA